>NC_064423.1:917083-1241666 GCF_023375975.1 Astyanax mexicanus | reverse complement strand
TTAAATATGGTGCTTCCTTTTAGTTGTCTGTCTGATAGTAATTAGTAATGACCTCCTTTTGATTTACTATCTATGAGTTAGCTAGCTAGAATTTTTAGCTACAGCACTTTTTTCACTACTTGAAAAATACTTCAATTGGGCAGAGTTGTTGGTAGACTTTTTCATAACTGTTTATAAAACTCAAGTCTGAAGGTGTGTAGAGTTACCTCTTAAGTCTTAACCACTTTAGACAGTGATATTAATAATAATAATAATACCTTAATAATGATAATAAGTTGTGTAAGAGATGACTAATACTTCCAGAAGTACAAATTAGCAATCAAATACTGACATTTATGGATCTCTTCCTCACTGCCAAGATTTCTTTCTCAGTGCTGGAATGCAGGGAAGGCCATCGTGGAGTTTACACTTAATTACATTAAAAATAAGTAGGTTTCAGTCCAGCCAGGTGAGTCCCAGCCTAGAACCTCGGCAGAACCTCTCCAGGAACACAGATCTATTTATTTAGTGCTTTTTACAACTGATGTCGCAAAGCAGCTTTACAGAAGTGCTATCACACGTAATATCAAGGCTAATATGTAAGGGGGACCCATCCTCTTCTGGTCAGACAACTTATAAATTAATATTAAGTCATTAAACATCTAATAGCAGCACCAGCAGTGAAAGCCATTAGAAAATTCTTAGAGTTCATATAAGCATTGATGTAATCTGAAGTGGAGGATGAGTAACTAGTCCAAGGCAGGTGGAAAAAACTGGACAATGACGTGCTGATCTTCCATCAGCTTCTGACCGTATGCGTGCGCCGTCAGTAACTCAGAAGAAGGCAGATAATTGGAATTTAATTTAACTGGATTTATGGAGAATAGAGAATGTGGTACATTATCAGAGTGTGAATAATGACTCTGGCAGATCTGAATAAATCAGCCTAACTAAAGAGACAGAGCAGAGACGGTAAAAAAGATGGACGCTGTGTCTCCGTTCCCATTCATTCAATGAAAATGAAGCCAAAATCTTCCTCCATGTTGGAGATCCTAAAACCCGAGTCTGTACAGTAGAAAGTTGTTCTGTTTTGCCATTAAAACCTATGGGGGTGGGTGAGGTTACACAGCTTTCTGAAACCGAACAGCAGGGGGCGCCCGACCTGTGGTGGCTTCACTTTAGAGAGACTATGCTCTGTCCAGCTATACACCGTCTATGAGACAGAGAGTCAGAAGGTAACATAGACACAGAGGCATCCAAAAACTCTCTTTATGTGTGGTGTTTCTTACATCATGTTTCAACATCAGTTAAGATTATATAATCCTGTAGTGTGGGCCAGGTATTTTTCCCACTATAAGGTACACTTAAAATCCCTGTATTTTTCCAAACATTGTCAGTGCGCATAAATTAAGCAATAATACACAAGAGGGAGTGCTATAACATGTAATATTGGCACTGCTGTGCTGATGTATGTTATATGAGTGTATTATTGCGATTAGACCACAGTTCCATTATCGCTGTTTATTGAAAGATTTTGAGTTAAAGAAGATGAGAAAATACAATCTGTTTGGTTATAAAAACTCCGCCAGTTAAAATAGTTCCATTGCTGCTCTGTTTGTAGCTGCGCTGTTTGGCTTGTAAGCGCTGCATCGTTGCTAGGTTACCTGAATGTGGCGGAGTAATACATGGAGAGCTTCGGTTACAGTGCATTACTGGCTGATAATGGTACTCATGGCACCTCTCAGCCAATCACACTGCAGGGTCAGACTAACTGTGGTATAATTCAGTGCACCATGTATTTTTGCGTTATAAATGACGTTCAGTAAAGTTTCTACAATACCCAGGTTGGAGCAGTATTAACATTAGCAGCTTACTGCAGCAAAAGTTTCTTCGGCATTCAGAGATGAATATATCAGAAAACAAGCTACATGAGACGAACCGCTAGCTGATAGCACCCTGGCTTAATGAAACACTCAGGGTTCCTCAGTGCTAGTAAATGCCACCCGACAGCTCTACACTAAGAGCTGCTAGCCTTAACCACGGCTAGCGCTGCTGCTAACGGGGCTAAAATACTGGAAATCTAAGCTTACTTAAGTAAACGGAAACTGCTTTACTCACCCAACAAAGTTTCTTGAAAAGATTTCTGTATATATAAAAAACAAGCGCTCGTTTTTTTTTTTTTTCTTTAGAAAAATTACAGTTTTGTTTACTTCGCTATCACCAGTGACGAGACCTGCTCGAATTAGAAGGGAAACATGACACCCCTGTTCCTTACTATTGTTGCTTAAAATTTGCCTTATAACGTGGTGCGCCTTATAGTCCATAAAATACTTAATTAACACTTTTTTTTTAGTATAAGTGTTGACTAGTTGTTTGTGGGCACACTTATAGTAAGGCATGGGATCTCTAAAGCTAGCCTGCTGGTTTTTATAAAATATGCTGGGATCCAGGTAGAATCTCAATGACCATGAGAAGTTGTGAGAGATCTTTGTCCGTGTGCTGAATCAGTTCATTTATTTTAGAATTTACGTCTGAGGTTTGGTCAGGTAGCATGGCTAATGGTCTTTTCTTTGTTTGTGTAAATGAAGTGTAAATTATTCTCACACTGACTCAGGACTCGCGCTCAGTTCTGTCTGCTGGTTTAATAGAATGCATTAGCCCTGCTCTGCAGGGGCTCTGCAGCTTCATTTCCCATTCTCCCCTCAAACTGGTTCTTTTCCAGCGAATGCTTTGCTTGAGAGAGCAGGACTGGCTGGTGTTTTTTGTGTCAGTGAGTGATGTCTGGATGAATGGAGGCTTCGATTTGCAGGGAAGAAAAGGCATGTGGAGAAGTCACAGATTAGAGTTTAGAGATGGCCTGTTGTTTACCACAGTTAGAAGGCTCAGAATAAGGGTTCAGCAGGGAAAATGGAATAGAAGTCTTATAATGATTTTGAACACCGGAATATTAATATTTTTAATAATATCTTTAGAATTGTAACTTTTACAACTTTTACAGTAGACCGTGCTTCCTCTAGGATTTTTTATTTCAGCAGGGATGGCAGGCACTACCCACAGTAGCAGAAACAGCCAAAAACATCAGATTCAAGTTCAAATAATAAAATATAAATAAATTATGTTGATGTCATTCTTAGATCATTTAAATGCCACTGACATAATGACAATAAAATAACAGAACAAAGCAAGTATAACATTTTAATTAATCATAGTTTATTCATATATACTTTGTTTTTTCTTCATTTACTGCAGTCCACACTATATATCATCACTGTCATCGTCACAATGAAAAACAAGTATCCCCAAAACAGCAGCTTTATAGAAGAGAAAAAAAAACCTTCTAAACCTTCAATATAAGTCAATGTAAAAGAGTTAATTTCACATCATTTTGAAGTATTTCTATTGGTCCATGCATCAAGAAATTCTGGCACTGTGTAAGGGATAGTTCAAATTATGTAGCAAACTAAAAATCGTCAAAAATGGAGATACTTGTTTTTCATTGGACAATATAATATAATATGGAGTCGCAGTTGTTGAAATGATCATTGAAGCATGACTGGCTAAAATAATGTTCACTGTGTATATATGTGAAAAAACGTAGAAATGAGCACAATAGATAATATCACCATAATCAAATATTATTTATTATTATTATTATTATCGTACCATAAGTCAGTAATGTAATTCTCGTGACAGGCCTTCTTTACTTGGACAAATGAAATGAAATAAAGGACACAGAATCACCAATTAAGCATAGTTTTCCAGCTTGAACATACGAGCTATAGGGCTAGGATAGTAACAATTGGTTGCTAACATAGCATTAGCATTTGTATGTATACTGAAAGGCCTGGTTTGTCTCTATCTACTGTGGCTTATTAGGGTCTTAATGTGGCTTTAATTTGGACTATTATTAACAATGGGCTTTATGATACATTAGGAATCTAGCATAACATTAGCTAGTTTATTCTCATCTCCATTCCTGTGTTCTTTGTTTTGAAACTGCTATTTATTTTATGACATTTGGTAAAAAAATAAAAACTGTCCACCATTGCGATAGGTATGTTGCGAAAAGCATGTGAGAGATGTGAAGCAGGGCACCTGCAATATCCGGAGAATGTTTGTTTTTTACTTTTTTATATATATTTTTATATTTTAAATGCATGACCTTCCTGAAATCGCTATGGTAGGGTTTGAGTAAGGTTGGGAATCACAGGGAATTTAGCAGTATGATACATCACTATACATAGTGATATTCTGTGATTCTGTGATACTCAATTCTGTATGATTCGTCACACATCTGTGTTACTGAATAGGATAAAATACTCCTTAATAAGAAAATACCAGGAATTGTGGATTTATTGGTGTCATTTTCACAGAATTTGACATTACATACATCAATCAAGCTTTTATGTTTCAATAAAAAAATTGGTCTTTGACCAATTGATACGTGTTGATACAATATGATTTAAACTAGGCGTATGCCATATCATATCGTACGCGATAATATCGCCAACATTTTTTAATATCGTGAACGATATTTTACCCTGAAATATTGTGCCATATCACCCACCCCTTATCAAATAATGGTTCTACTTTTGTACTGTTTTAAGCAAAAGAAAAATTCACACTCTCATTTCTCATTCTATATATACTAGAGACACATTATATCTGTCCAGTATAATTTATTTTACTTTATTCCTGGATATATGGAGATATTTGGAGTGCATTATTATTAGTATCATGACTTCTGTTACAAATCTGATAAAATTCTTGTATTTTTTAATATCTCAGTTAGGGGTGTGCCATATCATATCATGTGCAATAATAAAACTTTTCAGATTTTAATTTTGTTGCAGTGGTGTATTCTTGATTTTTTAAATTTAATTCAGTGTTTTGTCATATCGCCAAGAGTATCGTTATTGCCAAAATACCATGAAGTATTGTGATAATATTTTAGGGCCATATCGCCCACCCCTAATTTAAACAATACAATATATCGATGTACTGTTCTACCCCTATGTTTAAGTAAAGGGAGGCGTTCCCCCGACTGGCATAACAGGAAACTTGTACCCTAAGCGTTCCTGGTTTAACCTTTTTCAGCAGTCCACCTGGGTGCCTGACTTTCTGCTTCACTCCAGGTGATTTGAAACAAAGAGCAGACTGCGAATCGCCGTGTGGGTGGAGGAGCGGGGCTGCGTCTGCTTCTCGTCAGTGCTGCCTTTTCTTTTTGCCTGAGGTGGGGTCCCATTTCTCTGGTGTGGTTTGAGTAGTGGATCTGGCTAAGCCACAGTATTTTGTTGCTGATTCAGAACTGGTTTTTAATCCTCTGCATCTTAGTAAGGCATCTTTTGTGTGGATATATCAGTGAAAGTACTTTAAATAAAACCTGTTGCATAAAGATGCGTACACAATAAAGACACATTATATAGTGAGATTAGGTGGTATCCATTTTTCATACTGCCATGCCATCTTTAAACACTGGTGTGATATTTGGGCTGCACCATATTGGGGAAAAAAATGACAATTTGACAATATTTGGTTGTTCTCCGATATATATATTGCGATATAAAAAAATACAGGAATTACCATTTTGCCAGAAATCAGTGATTCAACATGATATTAATAATACATAAATAATTGGAGTAATACAAATGGTATTGGGTAGATACATCTGAAATGTAATTTAAAAGCAAAAAGCTTGTAATGACATGTAATTTTATATTACACATATATTATATATATATATATAATATAGATACAGATACAGACAATTTTTGACTACTGGATATTTGGGGTGTATTGATACATTGTGATACGATGCTTCGCAAACTACAAAATGTACTGATGTGCATCGTAGAAATTGACAATAGCGAATGCGTTCTGCAATATATATATATATATTGCATCTCCTGCGATGTAAATATTACAGTGTATATAATTGTGTACATAATAATGAAAATGCTAAAAAAGTTATGATATATTGTGCAGCCCTAGTTGGTATACAGTATTACCGGAGTGGGGACTTGCCCAGGCTGAACAGGTAACATGATCGGACCTTAGTTTTACCTTAATATCTAATTCTGTATTATTTTAAACTCTGGTGAATTGGGCACAACGAAGCGCAAGAAGTGATTAATGTTGTTTAGTGCGTTTTTTTTTTTTACATGTCTTGTATGGTCTTAGACTTTTCGGTATGTTCCAAACTAAATTAGTAGGTGTGGAAGGGGACGCAAACCATGGTCCATGGAAACCATGGAAACCAAAATCTTGTTTCATATCTACTAGAGCTGGGCGATATGGCCAAAAAAAAAATTCGATTTTCGATTTAAAACTTTTTTTTTTCCCCCCTACTAAAAATCTAATTAAAGATGATAAAAAATGGTTAAAAACTAGTTTTTATTTATTTAGTTTTTTTTACTTTAATGTCCCCTTTGTGGTTAAAGTGAAACCAGAAACAATTGTAAACAATTGTAAAACAGTGAGAACATTTAGTAACTTTTAGAAGGCTTTCTCCAACATAGTTTAGGTACTGACACAATGCACCCTCAAACTTAATAAATAAATAAATAAACACACCCTCAAAAAACAAATAGAAAAAAAAATGGTGCCCTTTCTGACAAAACTCAGAGAAAATCTATTTTCATAAAAACACATCGTCTGTAACTGTATATTCGATTTATTTGATAAAATCGATTAATCGCCCAGCTCTAGTATCTACTGAACCATGGCTTTTCTATATGGTTCAGACTATAATTACAGGAAGTTGAGGCCGGCTGTCTTCAGCCTTAAAACAAACCAGAGGAAAAGAACTGGTGTTGTACTGAAATCTGGCTTCCCCTGGAGTCGGGCGCAGTGGTGTGGGTACAAGGTTATTCTGGTGATTCTGTATCTACTGTAACTGTAAAGAATTAATGTAATAAACTGTTCTAAATTCTGGCAGAGGGGTAGAATTTGGGACAACACTTAAAAAAGCAACTCGCATAACTGACAACAAACCAATTAATGTGATTTATAGAGAGACTCTGCCCGCGTAGGTGATGGCAACAGGAGGTAGTTAAGTTCTTAAATGCGCTCAGTCAATAAACTGCAGTGTTAAATGTACAGAATACAGTGTAACAAACAGAAACCTTGTTGTGGAGTCTGTTCCTGAATTTCAGGTGTGGAAACAGCCGTAACCTAATTCATATTTGTATAAGATCCTGTAATATTACACTAATATTATTTATATATTTTTAGTACGAGTATCTTTTATTCTGTATCTTTAAATTTGTCCAGAAATGTATGTATAAAAAATTCCTTTAGTTGTTGCTTAGTGTTTCTCTTAAGTATTATCGTACGCGATAAAATCACCAACATTTTTGAATATCGCGAACAATATTTACTTTTCATTTTCCAATATTTATCTACTAGAGACAGATTCTATCTGTCCAGTATTGTTTAATAGGGGTGTGACATAAATCGTATGCAATGTTAAAATTATTTTTTTATTTTGTTGCAGTAGTGTATAATTTATATTGCCAAGAGTATCGTTATCGCGAAAAAAAAACAAGAAATATCGTGATATTATTTTAGGGCCATATCACCCACCCCTACTCTTAAGACATTTTTCTTTATCTTTAGGTTTTGTTGTACAGCAGGTTTATTTATATATATTTAATATATTTATATATTTATTTACATTTACATTCACTTTTACGACATTCAGCTGACACTTTTATCCTAAGCAATTTACAAGGTTGTATCTATTACAGAGGAGGACGGATGTATTGTTGGGCGTCTTGCCCAAGAACTCTTATATGTGTAGCGCAGCTTTCAGTCACTCAGAACGGGAATTGAACCCCAGTCTCCCACATGATGTGATTGCTCACTAGCAGGTAGTGGTGTTATCCTCTGTGCCACACCAACCACTAATTCCATGTTGCGTATTCCCATACCAATTTAATCTTCTCTCCTTTTCTTGTCTTGTCTTTTTTTAGCACTCTGTGTACAGTCTGCATCCTTTCATTTCACAAAGGAGCCGAAATCGCAGGATGCGTTGCATGGCCGCAGCGCGATGTTGAGGTGCGAGGTGAACGATCCAGAGGGCGTGGTCTACAGCTGGCTGCATAACGGACAGACGGTCTCCAATTCAGAGCGTCGCTTCCAGGAAAGAGGCGACTTAAAATTCACTGCCATCGACAGAACAGTGGACGGTGGCAACTTTCAATGTGTGGCCACCAAAAACAGCACTGGAGAAGAGCAGCGCACCAGCGAGGCTTATTTCAACATCAAATGTAAGCTGAACATTTATCCTTTTGTGAACTTCATGAAGCCATAGCCGAACCAGGGCTGCATCGATTAGTCAACATACATTGACAATGTTGATTTAGAAATATATGTTCTTACTGTTGACTAGGGATGCAACAGTACAGTGTTGCCACGGTTTGGTTCGTATCGCTGTTCTTAATCCACAGTATCGGTTCGGTTACGATATATATCAGTATTAAAGCTTAGATTCTCTGCCTGAACCTGAAAAAAAGTCTGTGACATAGGCATCTGTTTTTTATTGCTATTTTTATTTTATATAAAGCTCTGGCGTGGTAATCACAATATAACCAAGTAACCAAGTATTATCATTAAAGAAAACGAACAAAATAACAAAAACTGAAAGTAAAAAAAATGATGATTAAAAGAAAAAAAGTTAACTAACTGAAACTGTATTGAGAGTGTATAAAACTAAACTAAATTACTAAAAAACTAAAACAAAATAAAATTACTGATAGAGTACTCTTCGTTTTTGTGTTGGATAGTTTATTTATAAGTGCTGTTTCCACTCCAGCAGTTTTACAGCGGTTTTCACAGTGCTGTGGACAGAAACCCATAGAGTAGAGTTAATGCACTACACACTCACTTATTTCACACTAAAACTGACCGATGTTTAAGATGTTTAAACATCTTCTGGGCATTTAACAGTCCCACGTTCAGCTGCTTCTAATATTGATGATATGTAAAAAATGGAAACAGGAGCCGTACCCACAGGAAGCAGAAAGGGATGCCATCGCAAAAATTAGTCATTGACTAACTGAGAAAAATAGCAGCAGATTAGACGACTATCAAAGTAATCATTTGTCCCCCCACCATTGTGAACCCCTGTTAATGTTTGGTCTCGTCCTTATGCCAGTTTGCTACTGCATAACTGAGTACTGTTAGGGGGGCATATAAAGGCCCCCTAAACTTTAAGTTTAAATTACAATGTCTGGTCACTGTCTAAGACATTTTGTAAAGTCAGTTAAAAGTCAGGTCTGGTCTAATGGTGAGTGCAATGTATGGCTTGATTGGTGGGTACAGTAGATGGCGCTCTCTCCCCACATCACTCCTAGGGTGATGTCCACAGCACAGGGCGTCTGTGAGCTGATGTATCAGAACCAAGTCGCTGCGCTTTCCTCCAAGCGTTAGCGCTGTAATGCTGCATCAGCAGCAGCTCGAAAAAAGAAGCGGAGTCTGACTTCACATGTATCAGAGGAAGCATGTGTTAGTCTTCACCCTCCTGGTGTGTTGGGGCATCACTAGTGATAGGGGGAGTCCTAATGAGTGGGTTGGTGTAATTGGCCATGTAAATTGGGGAGAAAATGGGGAAAAATTAGAAATAAAAAAAAAATGAACTGGTAAGAATGTCTCTCTCTTGATCACTCTCTGTCTCGCTCTCTCTCCAGGGTTAGAAAGCGGTGGGGTAACTCTTCAGAGTCCAGCATCTCAGGCTGATATTAAGAGCTCCTCCCTTGTGACATTACGCTGTAACATTGATGGACATCCACGGTGAGGATTTTTTTTTTTCTCTGTCAGAACAGGCTCCTTCCTACCTGCACTCACTCCTGAAGGCTTACGCTACCTCCCGGCCGCTGCGCTCCTCCAATGAACGTCGCCTCGCTTTTCCAAACATTCACACAAAGCAATCCAGACTGTTCTCATACAGAGTTCCCCAATGGTGGAACAAACTACCTTCTACTACCAGATCAGGAGAATCTCTTGCTATCTTTAAGAGACTCCTGAAGACAGAGCTCTTCAAAGAGCACTTACTGTCCTAACACCTCTAACTAATTAACTACTTCTAACCCCATTTCCTTCTTCCCCTCCTTCACTTCTCTATCCCTTTATTTCCCTTCGACCTCCTTTAAGCCCTATCTAAAAATGGGTTATCTAAATTCCTATTACTTTGTACTTCATTATTGTAAGTCGCTTTGGACAAAAGCGTCTGCCAAATGAAATGTAATGTAATGTAATGTAATGCATTACAGAATTACAGTATATTGGAAAAAAACGTGATTGAAAGTTGTCCGTTTCGCCATTGAAACCTATGGGGATGGGTGGGGTTACACAGCTTTCTGCAACCGAACAGCAGGGGGCGCCCGACCTGCGGTGGCTTCACTTTTGAGAGACGATGCTCAAATTCCAAACTTGTTTGAAATTCACCTCTGTAATCTTACGCACTCTTACTTATTTCCACAGTATATAACTGAGTTTGTCAATACCGTATTTCGTCCTCCATGACCCTGTAAGAGTTTGTAGTGGGAACATAATGAAGGTCCTCACTGACTGAACTCTTTCTGAATCCTCCAGGCCGTCCAGTCACTGGTACAGAGATGGAGATTCGCTGGCAGAGAAGAACCTGAAGATCAATAATAAGGAGAGAACTCTGACTCTCCCCAGCGCCAGCCCGGAAGATAACGGCCTGTACTACTGCTGCGCCAAAAACGCTGTGGGCCAAGTGTGCAGCAGCGCCAACTTCACTCTCAACATTATAGGTGTGTGTTTATATAGATTTATTTCTGTTTGTCTGTGTGTGTGTCTGCCGGTCTGTCTGTGGGTGTGTTTGTGTGTCTCTGTCTTTGTGTGTGTGCTTTTGTCTTTGTCTGTGTCTCTGTCTGTGTGTCTCTGTCTGTGTGTCTCTGTCTGTATGTCTCTGTCTGTGTCTGTGTCTCTGTCTGTGTGTGTCTCTGTCTGTGTGTGTCTCTGTCTGTGTGTCTCTGTCTGTGTGTCTCTCTGTCTGTGTGTCTCTCTGTCTGTGTGTCTCTCTGTCTGTGTGTCTCTCTGTCTGTGTGTCTCTGTCTGTGTGTCTCTGTCTGTGTGTGTCTGTGTGTGTCTGTGTGTGTCTCTGTCTGTGTGTGTCTGTGTGTGTCTCTGTCTGTGTCTCCGTCTGTGTCTCCGTCTGTCTCTTTGTCTTGTAAACATTTTTCTCTGTAAGACTATTTGGTCTGTAAGAGGACAGGGCCTTAGTAACCTCCTATCTCTCTTCTTAGATAAGAGCTACCCTCAGCCTGTGGTGAAGCCAGAGAGTCTGGTGGTGCTGAAGAATGAAGAGGCCCATTTTCACTGCCAGTTCACAGCAGAGCCACAGCCTACCTTAGAGTGGTACCATGAGAACGAACTGATCACCAATAAGAGCCGGTATGTTTAATAATAATATAGAGAATAAACCAATTTCTGCTCCGTCTCTTCTGGACATGCTGACTTCTTCTGTTTCCACAGTGTGTTTCTACTGAGCAACGGCTCGCTCTTCATCAGCCAGGTTAAGCAGCGCAACACCGGGCGCTACAGGTGTGTGGCTCAGGGGCCCCGCGGCCCTCCCGTCTCTCTGGAGGCCTTCCTGAGACTCGCTGGTAAGATTACACTTTTTGGGCCCTAGACAGAGATTACTCCTACTTGTAAACTATATTTTCCTTTCAGTGGAAAATCTCCATTTAAAATACAGTGTATTCCAAGGCTAGGCTAAATCCCTGTTTGGGGAAACTGCCCCCAAAGGACTAAAGCTAGTCCTGGACTACTCTAGTGCTGCAGCGATTAGTCACCATAATAGACAATATTGATTCAGAAAATGTATCTACTACACATTTAGCTGTTTCTACTGATAGAGACGGCAGATAGAGGATAACCATCGAGCCACACAGTCTTCAAATTCCTGGATAAAAGACCAGAGAAAGCTGTTACCCATACACTATCTGTGAAACACTATTACGCAACCTTTAGACTTTGCATAAAATATTTCTGTTTATTT
Source organism: Astyanax mexicanus (assembly GCF_023375975.1). Classification (NCBI taxonomy): domain Eukaryota; kingdom Metazoa; phylum Chordata; class Actinopteri; order Characiformes; family Acestrorhamphidae; genus Astyanax; species Astyanax mexicanus. The sequence continues at coordinate 1,229,659 of NC_064423.1, read as the reverse complement.
TTAATAGATTACTTTTGCTTTAATTTGTATTCTTTACAGGACCAATATGTAAGTTATTTTCAGTAGATAGACAGACAGACAGACAGACAGACAGACAGACAGACAGACAGACAGACAGATAGATAGATAGAGTGAATTAGTCCAGTCTTTGGTGTGTGTGGGTGTAGGGTAGAATGGAGGTAGTGCAGTTGAACACAATAGACAGTGAACACCAGTTGATGTGCATAAAGTGAGGATAACTGATGTCAGCCATACAGAAAGTGCAAATACACAGTTATATTATAATTTAAATTTAGCAGTGCAAAAGATACATAAACAGTAGATGAACTAGTGAATGAACTGCTAGTGCAAAACAGGGTAGACCGGTAAAAATAGTGTTATAGGCATCAGCAAGCCTGACAGTGTGTCTGCTGAGATAAGGGGTGTGTCCATGTGTGGCCAGAATTGCCGGAATAAAAAAGTGTCACCGAGTCTTCAGTTTGCTGTGCTGAGAGGAGTTGAACAGTCTTATGGCCTGAGGGACAAAAGACTTTCTGAGTCTGTCTGTGGAGCAGGACTGGGACAGCAGTCTGCCGCTGAATGAGCTCCTCTGCCTGGTGATGGTGCTGTGCAGAGGGTGGTGAACATTGTCCATGATGTTCAGCAGCTTGCTGAGGGCTCTCTTCTCCTCCAGCTCTAATCCCAGCACAGAACCAACTTTCCTGTTCAGCATTTTGATAAGGATGTATCATCAGATATTAAGGAAATTTTCTTTTTTATTGTGATTACATTTATTGTATATTTATTGTTACTTTAATTTATCAAGTAACAAGTAATAAGTATCATAGTTGTGTTTCACAGCTTGTTATTTTAATTTGCTGTAGGAACTTATATTATATTAGGACAGACTGAAAAACAGAGTGACCCTTATGTGTGCAGATTTGAGCAGGTGAAGTACAACATCCACTTAAACAGGACCTGCACTCATAAGAAGCAGACATAGAGAAAAGTGCAACAAAAAACAAAAGTTAAAACTTAGTTCCAGCCCTAGAATACACAGCTTTTTGAAAGGAGATTCCTCTATTTTCTTTAATGGATATATCAGAATTTTGGCAGTAATCAGTGTCTTTTTCTCGCTTTCTTTTGTTATAATCAGAAATTGACGACATGATTGAGCGTCAGTCTCGAGTTTTCACTGCGGACTCCCTGGAGAGGGTGTCGTGCCGTCCGCCCCGCGGGCACCCAGAGCCAGAGGTGTGGTGGGAGCGGGAGGGTCAGCGGGTCCCTGTTGAGGGGCGGGTCTATCAGGACGAGCTGGACCTGGTCTTCAGCCCTACCCGCGGAGAGGATTCAGGCACGTACACCTGCTTTGCTCAGAACAAGGCTGGCCAGAGGAAGCAAGAACTGACCGTCACAGTTGCCAGTGAGTACACCTTCCTTGTGCGCACACACACACACACACACACATATTATGGTTGTAATGCTGCTGTAGTCTTTCACACTGTTTGACCAAGCGTTACAAGAATGTCTGTTTAACCTGATTTACCTCCGCACACAACTCTATCAGCACACCAGGCCACTGCTCAGTATTTATACAAAAAAAAAAAAAAAAAGAGACCTCTTAAAAAGGACGAGTTTCTTTGATTTTACCTAATTTAAAACCTCTGGAAGATGGATGATCACAAGCCATCAAACCAAACTGAACTGCTTAATTTTTTGCACCAGGAGTAAAGCAGCATAAAGGTATCCAAAAGCAGTGTGTAAGACTGGTGGCGGAGAACAAAATGAACAAAATGTATGAAAACTGTGATTAAAAACCAGAGTTATTCCTCCAAATTTTGATTTCTGAACTCATAAACTTGAACTTTTTTTTGTATTATTTGAGGTCTGAGAGCTCTGCATCTTTTTCTTATTTCAGCCATTTCTCATTTTCTGCAAATAAATGCTCTAAATGACAATATGAGAAAAGGGAGTAATGTTGTCCATTTTACTCAAACATATACCTATAAATAGCAAAATCAGAAAAACTGATTTAAAAACTGAAGTGCTCTCTTAAATTTTTATATAAAAGTATAAGTATATAATAAAAGTAAGTCCAAAATGAGTGTGTTTGAATTACTGTAGAATATTTAAACAATTTATATGTGTTTGCATCATGTTTTAAGATAACAAAGAATAAGCCTTTGTAAATCTACAGATCAACAAATGTGGCATACAATTATTTTATTATTTGAATAAAATCATTAGTCATATAAATCCTGGGATAATGTAGCGTCCTTTAAAACCAGCTGTGCTCAGGCTGTGTTTATCCACTGATGCTGATGTCTTTTATTCTAGCTGCACCTGAATGGGTTCAAAAGCCAGAGGACAGCCAGCTGGAGGAGGGACATGCTGGATATTTACACTGTCACACCCGTGCCACACCTAACCCTGAGGTCATGTGGTATCGAGCAAATCAGCCAATCAACAGCGAGGTAAGCTATAGAACAAGATTACAAGAATATGTAGCCTCATAGATAAAGATGATCAGCACGCAACAACACGTCAGCAGAGCCTCAGCACAGTAAAACATTACATTCATTATTTTATTTACATTTAAATATCCACTATAAGAACTTTTGTCTGCAATTAATCACAGAATTTTGTCATGATTAATCCGATTTTTTTTTTTTTATCAATTGACACCATTAATTTATTCATTAGTGTCACAATCTAAACTTTACTGCTATCTGTGTGTAGACACTGTTGTTTTGTGCTGCACTTGATTCACTAAATAAGGAGTAAGGAGAACTATTCATGTGTTGTAACATCAGAGTTTTTCATAAATCTTTAAGAAATTTCTCTACTTAGAAAATGTTTTTTTTTTTCTCAGTTTTGGTGAATAAAACGGATTGTTGTTTTTTTTTTGATTATATACGGAAAATGCTTTCAACAAACTGAGGCAACAATTTTGTTTTTATTTTTATTTACTGTTTTTTGTGTTACTTTATCAATATTCTCTTTTCATATACACATTTTTGTTGAAAGCTCATAATTATGAAGTTTATTTGTTAATAGTTTGTATGTTTTGTCTGTCGGATCCCAGGAAGAAAAGCAGCTAATGGGGATCCAAATAAATAAAAAAAATATTTTACTTATTTTTTCTCACTTATATTCTAGTATCAATTAGGGGTGGGCAATATTTTATCGTGTACAATATATCGTGACACAGAAATATCTTTATTAAAAATCCATATTGTGATAATAGGGCTGTTCTGTCTTAAAAGTAGTCTATTATTTACTGTGAAGCTTTAGGTGTATTTATTGTATAATTATTTTAGTTTGCAGTTTATATGCATGCACTAAATATTCTGCAATATTATTTGCTGCATTATATTATTTTATGCTATATTATTTATTTTGCCACATTATGATTATGCTGTTATACTCTTATACTATATTCCTGAAATGAATGAATTATTTTAGTTTTCCTATTTCGCCAAGTATATCGTTATCACAAAAATACCCTGAAATATCGTGATATTATTTTAGAGCCATATCGCCCACCCCTAGTATCAATCTTAATTCTGAACTGAACTTGAGTATATGTTAAAGATGATTGTTATACTTTATCACTATTATATGAAAAGCATATTAGCCTGCTTAAACTTGTAATGTTTGAGGTCTTTTCCCCATTTTCTGCTGATCCAGGCTCTACTGGTTCCCTCTAATGTACGAATACCTCTGATGGGTTTTTAAGAAACAGCAGACGTGATGTAGAGCTGTGTAAGAGCTCAGATCTGAGACTGACCCGCTGTCTGTGTGTTTAACAGGACGTGCGTTTTAAACAGTATCCTAATGGAACTCTGCGCATCAACAGTGTGGAAGTGTATGACGGCCACAAGTACCACTGTGAGAGTAGAAATGAAGCTGGCAGCGTGAACGCCCACGCCAAAGTCACTGTTTTAGGTAAGGTGTGTGTGTGTGTGTGTGTGTGTGCGTGTGTATATTAGGGGTTGTAAAAAATATAAGTATTATGATGATATTTTGTGTTGCAAAACTGTATCAGTTTTTTAAATAAACAGTGTTTAGATGTAAAGATTGGTGTCAGTGGGATGTAGGTAATCACTGTTCTGATTGGATAAAAGTAAACTTTTTTTTAATTTAGATTTTATAAATATAATAGTATGTTTTAAACTAGGGGTGTGACGAGACACTAATATGACGAGACGAGACACGATTTAAAAATAAAATAAATAAATAAAAACATCAAAAATGAAAAATTGAAAACTAGAGTTTTATTTGACATAATCAAATAACTCAAACTTAACAGATTGGTTTCTCTCACATTTATTCTATAAGAAATAGAAATAAGAATAAGAATAAAAAATAAAAATAAAACTTTTCTAGATCTTATATAGTGCAAACAATAAGTGCAAACCACAACCAGTCATATTAAGACTATGGTTTGTGTTTTTTTCTCCTAAATCTCTTGTAATTCAACTATTCATAACCATAATCAGTCATATTAAGACTATGCTTGAAGTGAAACAGAGACAGAACATGTTTTTAAATACAGTACAGAGCTAAGGGATTAGTACAGCTGTCTATGAAACAGTCACGTGTAGGATTTACTTACAGTATTTATATATGGTTTGTATCTTGTTGGTCATTCTGTTACCGTTTATTGTTTCCACTGGAGCCAAAATGCAGCCAGACATACAACTTAAAAGTAGCAGAAGCATCTTCTATACAAATACCTGAATTTTCCTCTTCTGCTGAGAGCTGCTCTCACTGCTCAGACACCACACTCACTGCTATCACTACTGTGTTGCCAGATCCCTCTTAAAAAGTCCACACTTAACTTTTTTTTTCCAGTGAGACAGATTTAAGCTTGACGAAATATATCGTGCCACGATATCTCCTCACACCCCTATTTTATACTATGACAGATTCCTTAAATTGGAATGTTACATTTGAAATATAAAATGATTTCTCCTTAATTACAGTATCAGTATATTGTATTGTACTACAGTGTATTGTATTAAACCCCCCCTGTATTGTGATTCGGGTCATATTGCAGAGTTCTTGTCAGTACACAGCTCCAGTTCTTGTGGGTGTGTTTGTCTGATCTTTGCTGTTCTCTTCAGAGCGTCTGAAATTCACGCCGACGCCGCAGTCGCTGCAGTGTCTGGAGCTGGATAAGGAAGGCAGTTTGCAGTGTTCTGCCAAAGGCCGTGTGACTCCCACCATCCACTGGTCCAAAACTGGTTTGTATGATATTACATGCTTAGACTTTAGAAGTCTTTCTGATTCCTTTTAAAATACTGAGATTCTGTCACTGGTACAAGAGCTTTAGTGGTTATTTTACCTATTTAAGTTTGCATGCTAATTGTAGCTATTTTCAGTGTTTAAATAGGTTAGAAATGTCTGGGATATAGATGTATGTTATTTTTATTTATTAAAATCAATTTTGTATTGATTAATGTATAATAATAATACAGAGAAACTGCACTTTGTGCAGCTTGACTACACTGCACACAGTTAACAGCAGCTGCTCTTCAACTGTTGGAGGAATAAAACTCAAGCATATTAATAATACAGCCCTGTCCAAATGATGTTGTAGAAATATTAGAACTAAAGAAGCAACATGATTTTTTTATTATTATTTTTTTATCCATCTCAAATAGTTTAATCTAGTGCAGTTTTCTGAATCTGAAATGCTGATATTGATTTATTTTTATAAATAAAATGGATGTCCCGATCACATCAAGTCATTTAATTGCCAATACCATGTCCCTATCTGATACTTTGGCATTGCAATAAAATATAAATAAAAAAATATATATATATTTTTTATTATTATTATTGTTATTGCAACAGAGGTATCAAAATACAAAAATAACAATTTTAATCAAACAAGTACTAAATAGCCATTTGTGTTAATCAGCCATAAATCAGTTTTGATAAACAGAACGAGTGATCGCAAACATGAGGAACCAGTGTGAGCACAGCATGGAAATTCTCAATGCTGCATGTAGTAGACTCTCTATAGTAAACTAGTGAAGTAATAACATAACATTGCATTTTTGATCCCGATTTCAATCCTATGAAACAAAGACCAACCCTGATTTCTGATCACGTGATTGGATCGGGAGCATCTCTGTAAAAATGTATAGTTTAAGTTCTCTGATACGTTTTTAAGATATAAGTTTTTAGTCTCATCACCCAGAACTTGCATGAGTACAGTATGTGTGCGGGCATATAAAAAAAGAAGCTTATAGCACTTTTATTTTTAAATTTAGTGGCAATATCTCTTACATGACCCTTTTTAATGTCACTGTGTGTCTGTGTGTGTGTGTGTGTGTGTCTGTGTGTGTGTGTGTGTTTGCTGCTATCTACAGATGGCAGAGAGATTTCAGCGAGGGTGGAAAGGAATGGAGGCGTGCTGCACTTTTCCAGAGTGACGCGGGAAGATGTGGGAAACTACACCTGTCTCGCCTCCAACAGCCTGCAGGGAGAGATCCGAGCCGTAGTTCAGCTCAACGTAGCCGGTAAAACCCCAAACCTCACGCTCAGAGATCCACAACCCTTAAAATGACCTAGGGCCTCGTACTAAGACTTTAGGTACCACTTTAAAATAAGACTACCTTTATAAATGGTTTACAGTTAGTTTATTAATGGTTACTAATTAGGTTGTAAATGCCTTAAAAATGCCAGTCATTGTTGCATACCCTTTCTACGTATGTGTTATAGCTGATTATTAATGATTTTTAAGGCATTTACAACCTTATTAGTAACTATTAATAAACTAATTGTAAACCCTTTATAAAGGTAGTCTTATTTTAAAGTGGTACCGGAATTTTTACTTAAATGTTGTGTAAGCTCAGAGCAGAAAAGTTCAGTACGCACAAAGAAATCCAGATGTATCAAACCGTGAATAAGCAGAATCCGACTAATCCGTCTAGCACTATTTGGTCTGGTTAAAACAGACACTGGTGCATTTGTACCCTTAAGTGCAGTACAATAGAGCATGTGTGAGAATACATCCCATAGAAAACACTGTGTTTAAAAGTGCACAGGCAATTTTTTTGCGTTCTGTGTTAAAGTAGTTTCATACTGTACAGATATACGGATATACACACTGAAACACAGAATCATCTCACTATATTTACTTTCTTGCTCCCGTGTCAGACAGCTCTGACCAATCAGAGGAGAGACGATGTGCTCGCGTGGTTTATTGCTGCGCATTTTGGTGTGTTTAGGTTTTTATGCCTGTGTGAAACCAAACCAAACAGAGGTAGAAACGCTTCAAATAAACAAACTGATCAACCAGAGAAACTAAAAAACCAACAGTTTTTTAGTTTTTTGAAAACACCGTTAATCACTCCACCTTCTCCCCACAGATAATAACATGCTAATTATATATATATTATAAGCAGGCCTTGGAATATTCTTATTATTTAAAAAAAATAGTGAAGAAAAGGAACTTCACTGATAGTGAATCGGAGGTTTTACTGTCGGAGGAAGAGGCCAAAAAAATATATTTTATTTAGTTCTCTGTCCTCCAGGATAAACAATAACTGCAGAATAGTAAATGAACACACTTCTTAAAAATATCTGTAATACTTATCAGCATTAATGCTGCCTCTTACCTTTTTATATATGAGCTATGATGTGTTGTCCTGCTTGAATGGCACCTGGGTTATCCTGTGCATTGCTAAGATAGGTGCATTAAATATCTTATTATATGCAATTTCAGTGCATCGCCTCCAAGTGTCGCTAACTGACAAAAACACATTAGAATTTTATGTGCGCCTGAAACGAAACTGATGTGGGAGAACGCACACCAAACACGCCCAAGTTAAATTTAATAAATCTGATGATGAGCGTTTAATGTTGCCTACGCAAAGTTTTGTACGTACACAACTCTAGTACATGAGGCCCCTGGATGTGCTGCGGTTCACCCTGTTTTGAGTTTATGCTGATTTTTTATTCTGTACGCTGAATAGTGTTTCTCTTCCTCTCTCCATTAATTAGTGTATGTGGTCTTTAAGCTGAAGCCGGAGAACACCACTGTTTACCAGGGTCACTCTGCCATACTCCACTGCCAGGCCACTGGAGACCCTTCTCCCATCATCCAGTGGAAAAAGAAAGACAAATTTTTTGAAGCAAACAAAAGCAGGTAAAACATTGTTTGTGTATTGTGCACATTAGCTTTACAAAGCTGTATTACACCTGGTATTATATTATCGTGCCTTTTATCTGTCTGTATGTGAAAAACAATGACCTACTGTGCAGTTTTTAAAAAACATCAAAAACAAAATCACTGGTCCAGCAAGTGCTGCTACTATTATCGGGAGATTGCTGGTTCGAATCCCGTTCATGCAGCTTGCCATCAGCTGCCAGAGCCCTGAGAGAGCACAATTGGCCTTGCTCTCTCTGGGTGGGTAGATAGCGCTCTTTCCCTTCATCACTCCAAAGGGGATGTTGCTGTGCAAAAGGCGTCTGTGAGCTGATGTATCAGAACCGCTGAACACGCTGTGATGCTACTCTGCAATGTTGCATCAGCAGCAGTTTAAGAAAAGGAGGTGGCCGACTTCACATGTGTTGGGGTTGGGAAATTACTAGTGATGGGGGAAGTCGTAATGAGTAAGTTGGGTTTGAAATAAAATGTAGAAATAAATATGTTAATAATAAATAAGAATCACTGCATTTTTAGGTTTTGATCATTTAAACAGTACCAGCACTACTAGGTCTTTGGTCTCTGGGTCTGTGTGTCTCATGCATACAATTTTTCAGATCAGATCATCAACCTGTAACTACCTGTAACTGTATGTGTGTCCAGGTTTCAGATGATGCCCAATGGTTCTCTGGTTATTCATGATGTTGTGATGGAGGACACTGGCAGCTACACCTGTATTGCTGGCAACAACTGCAACATCGCGCACACGTCTGCAGAGCTCTACGTTGTTGGTGAGTTATCACTGAACTGAACGCACTGTGTAAAAGGCTTTTAAACCCCTCTCAGACCTGCCAACATGCATGCATTTTAAGTAACGGTCAGGCGTTTTGACCTCCTAGTATGCTTGTGAAATTTCATGTTCTAAAGTTCCTGTATCAGAGATTCAGAGTGCAAGTTTTGCTATAGCAGCAGCTCTTTACTAGGGGTGTCACGATTTCGATATTTCATCAAAATCGATCAAAATGATGTCATGGTCTCGAGCCTCAAAGTCAAAAAGAGGATCGACGATTCCTCCCTCTAAACTACACAAATGGTGCAGCACACTGTAGCGACGCCGCGGACATTGTGACTGCTGAAAGAGCAGCTCTTTCACATTCTCATCTTCTTAAAGAAAAACTTCAAAATATAAAAATAACAGTTGTTTTGTCTAGCCTCAAATATGTTCATAGTTTTGGTACCTTAAGGAGCATCTTTCTCTCAGATAAAGTTAATAATATATCTTTATTAAAGAAAAAAAACTTCTCATTCTCAGGGACTGAAAAAGTCTTAAAGTCTTATTTTTCATGTTTAACTGTTATAGTAGGATAGAGTTCAGTTTGTTAAGGCTCTAATTGTTCTATTATTTTGTACATGACTGTTCCTGTATTTTTTTATTATTTATTTTGTTATGTTGCACATTGCTGTTTTAATAGTGCACACTGCTGCTACCAAAAAAAGCCACTAGATGGCATTACATATATATCTTAATTAAATTATTTAAATTTGATCATTAGTGCCTAATGTGGTGTATTACAGATCACTTGTATCACTTTGCATCACTTATATCAAGCCCACCTTTTGAAATAAGATATTGTAAAATTCATGAATCAAACCAATGACTGACCATAGACTAATCTAAAACTGGCATAGGCCTCTCTGCTGTAAAAAAAAGAAAAAAGAAAATCGAGAATCGAATCGTGACTCTAAAATCGGAAATAAAATCGAATGGAGGATTTAGAGAATCGTGACACCCCTAGTACGAACCCAGTCAGCAAGTGGTTTGCTGAGTTTTGCTCATAATGCTGTGTATTGTGTGTTTGTGTACAGAGAAGCCCGTGCAGCACTCCATGTCAGATGAGGAGAAGGCTCCCTATAAGATGATCCAGACGATTGGCCTGTCAGTAGGCGCGGCTGTTGCTTACATGATCGTTGTGCTGGGCCTCATGTTTTACTGCAAACAGAGACGCAAAGCCAAGAGACAGAAGGGTGGAGATGAGCCTGAAATGGAGTCTCTCAATGGTGTGTTAAACCACAATTAATAAAAATTAAAAATGAACAGTGGCTTTCTGGATGAGGCATCATGCTAATACAGATGTGATTGATTCTATAGGAGGTGCAGTGCAGCAGAATGGCCAGACAACAGCAGAGATTCAGGAGGAGGTGGCTCTAACTAACATGACGTCCACTGGGAACAAACGCCACAGTACTCATGACAGGCTGTACTTCCCTCGCAACGGCCTCCACCCAATCACCACCCTGGGTACTGAAATAATGTTACTTATACATGCTGTAGTTCTGGCTGTCCACCAGTGGCGGATGCTGGTCTTTCAGGGAGGGAAGCTTAGTTTCGGCCTACATCTTAAAATGTGTCGCTTTATTTATCGTAAATTCTACCCTCCCTGAGACCCCCGTGGGGACCCGGGGTAGAATAGGTCCTCGCCCCCTCTGACGCTCGTAAAAGGCGGGCAATGAGGCGCCTTGTTTGCCGTGAGGTGCGACCCGTGTCGGCGGAGAAAGGGATCCTGGTGTTTGAGGGGACTGGTGGCTGAGGCTGCCATTTCTCCAACACGTCACTTTGGCCCTGACTTCGCCTAGACGAGAGGTTGGAGTGGCCCGCTCCAATCAATCGGCTGGTCAGGACTTGCCTTGGAGTTTCTCTCGAAGGCGCTGGCTGAGGGTCAATTGGGTAGCTTTACAAATCTAATGTCTGCCTGAGTATACCGTTCCTATATCCCTGGTGCAGAGCTGCTGGATTTCCGCGGCCTGAATCACCCCCCAGTTGGGCTCCGAGGTGGGTGGGGAGTAGGACCGATGAATCTTTGTGTTTTTCGATATGGATAAAACAACAGTTAAACGGAAATGTATAGATTTAGATAAGACCCATGATCACTGTGTTGCTGGTCTTACAAGTATAGATAATTGGCAGCGGTTCATCCTTTTGGAATCGCTAACTCCGGACTATCCTCTGTCCAGACTTTCGCCCTTTGCAATTCAGAAGTCAATCCAAAGTATTGCAGGTACAGTTAGGAGTGTGAGAAAGTTGAGATCAGGTCAAATCTTGGTTGAATGTGACAAGAGAATTCAGGTTGATAATTTCCTTTGTATCTCAGAATTTGTGGGTGTTAAATGCAGAGCTCAGTTACATCCCTTCTTGAACAGCAGCAGGGGTGTGATTCGCACTAAAGAGCTAGAGGGGATGGAAGAAGCAGAAATAGAGGCTGAATTGGAAGGACAGGGAATTATTAAAGTTAAGCGGGTAATCATAAAAAGGCAAGATACGACTATTAGAACAAATACGTACATAATCACTTTCAATCGACCTACCCCACCAGATAAGATAAATATTGGATACCTAAGAACTCCAGTTGATTTGTATATCCCAAACCCATTACGGTGTTATAAATGCCAGAAGTATGGGCATGGTGCTACAAACTGCAGAAATGGCAGTATCTGTTACAACTGTGGTGAGGAAGATCATGGACCTGGATGCCAAAATCCACCAAAATGTGTGAATTGTGCTGGTTCACACAGTGCTGCAGCCAAAGACTGTCCAGTATGGCAAAAAGAAAAGGAGATACAAAGAGTTCGACATCATCAAAAAGTCAGCTATGTTGAAGCAAGGAGAATAATTGAAAATCTTCCGGTTTTCAGGATGGAGAAAACATTTGCTGAGATCACCAAAGTTAAGAAAGTTATGAGTAGGGAGATTCAAACAAATTTGACCTGGATCAAGGATGACAACCCAAAGGTAGTGACCTGTATCAAGGGATCTGCTGATAAACCGAAGGTTGAAAATGTAGTCCGTAAAACGGATGCAACTGAAACAAGAGGCAAGACAAAGAAAAAAGCAGCCACACAAGTTTCCACGAGTCTAGACAGCGACAAAAGAAAAGACGTTGTAAGAGATGTTGAAATGTTAGAAGCCGCAAAGCCCAAAACCCCGCAGTCCATCCCCAAGGACCAAACAACGGACTAACCCATTAATTCTCCCTAAATAACGTCCCATAGTAAGATCATTCAATGGAACTGTCGAGGTCTTCGAGCTAATTTCGCAGAGATTCAACGCCTGACAGCAGAAATAGACCCAGTCGCCTTTTGCCTGCAAGAAATCAAGATAAATACATCTCTTATTCCCCCTTTAAAGGGCTACTCAACTTACTTACCCAACATCCAGGCCATTGCTATCCGGATTTCCCTTCACAAGACTATAACCTTATGTTCTGTTTATCTTCCTCCTAAATACAAATGCTCAAACCAGGATTTGAACAACCTTATAGATCAATTACCCTCACCCATTCTTATGCTGGGGGACTTCAACGCCCACAACCCTATATGGGGCAGTGTCCGTACAAATCCTACAGGCAGATTGGTGGAACACCTGCTTACTTCAAGCAGTTTGTGCTTATTAAATACAGGTTCCAATACATACCTTCACCCAGGACATGGAGTATATTCTGCTATTGATCTCTCCTTGTGTTCTCCGGGAATTTATACTGACATGACCTGGCAAAGAGCGGACGACCTTTGTGGAAGTGATCACTTTCCCCTACTCATTGGCATACAGAACAGGCTCGGCACAGCATCTAAACAGAAATGGAATTTTAAAAAGGCAGATTGGACATTGTTTAGCTATTTGTGTGACTGCAACTTACAGCATCTTGATCTGGCTAGACATTACTCTATACAGCAGTTTTCGGATATCCTTCTTCGCTCTGCAGCAGATTCAATACCCAAATCCTCAGGGAAGGCCAGGAAACGTAGAAATCCGTGGTTCAATGACGATTGCAAATCTGCAATAAGAGCACGGAAAAAAGCTGAGAGAAAGTTTAGCAGCCAACCTACCGCACAGAACCTGACCCTTTTGAAAATCTCCAGGGCACAAGCTCGAAGGATCATCAACCAGGCCAAAAGAAGTTCCTGGGAGGCCTTTGTTTCGACGGTGAAAGTAACTTCTTCATCAAGACTTGTGTGGAATATGGTCAAAAACATGAAGAATAAAGGTAATCCCTCCCAACTACGTCACATCAAGACTGAGGATCGCCTTTTAACCTCAGAAAAGGACATTGCTAATGCTCTTGCTGCACATTTCAAATCCATTTCATCCGCAATGAACTATCAGACGGACTTTAACAGAATCAGATTGTCTAGAGAGCAGCTGCCCGTTTGCTGTCAGACCACTAACAGAGAATCATATGATGATGTTGGCCATAAACTCTGCAAACGATTCCGCAATGGGTCCGGACCTCATCCATTACCAGTTCCTTAAACACCTCTCTCATATGTCTCTCTTCTACTTTCTACAATGCATTAACAGAATATGGTCGGCTGGGAGATTCCCTGAGTTTTGGAAGGAATCTGAGGTCCTTCCTTTTCTTAAACCAGGAAAGGATCCCTCTGACCCAAACAGTTATCGGCCAATTGCACTTACAAGCTGCCTGGGTAAGACTGTTGAACGGCTGGTGAACCGGAGACTGGTGTGGTTCCTGGAGACAAACAGTATTTTGAGTAAATACCAGAGTGGTTTCAGGAAGGGAAGGAGCACAGAGGATCATCGGATCAGAATGGAAAAATTTATTCGTGATGGATTTGTCAGTAAGCAACATGTTGTTTCTGTGTTCTTTGACATTGAAAAGGCGTATGACACTACGTGGAGGCATGGGATCCTAGAGGATTTACACAGCATGGGACTCAGAGGACAGCTCCCTATGTTCATTTCGGACTATCTCAATAACCGCCTTTTCAGAGTGAAAGTAAATGACACCCACTCGGACCTACACTATCAAGAACAGGGCGTGCCCCAGGGTGGAGTTTTGTCTGTAACCCTGTTCAATATTAGAATCAATGGTATTGCACAAAACTTGGATCCTAATGTCATGATCTGCCAATACGTGGATGATCTCTGTATTAGCAGCAGAGGCAGATATATGGCACATGTTGAACGATCGCTCCAGTTGTCCATCAATAAGATTCAGAAATGGACTCTCCAAAATGGTTTTAAGCTGTCCAAATCTAAGACTGTTTGTTGTCATTTTTGCACAATGAGGGCTCTACATCCGGAACCCCGACTTTTCTTAGATGATGAACTTCTGAAAGTCGAGAAGTCAGTTCGGTTTTTGGGGCTGTGGCTGGACTCCAAACTAGACTTTAAGACTCACATTCAGTTCCTTAAAAAGAAGTGCCTAAACTCCCTATAGCTTATAAAGGTCTTAGCAAATACCAGATGGGGTGCGAATGTACGACTTTTGAAACGCCTCTTCACTGCTCTCATACGACCCCGTTTTGATTATGGTAGTACAGTTTATGGAGCTGCTAGACCTTCATACCTGAAACCTCTTAATACAGTCTACCACCAAGGCCTCAGGCTCATCCTGGGTGCCTTCAGAACGTCTCCTATCTCAAGCCTGCACGTGGAAGCGGGTGAACTACCTCTACCTATCAGAAGACTCCAGATCAACTTGCGAACAGCTCTCAGGATAAAAGAAAACAGGAATAATCCAACGTACCAAGCAGTCTTTGGCGTTTCACCGGATCATCTCTATGAAATAAGACCCAATCTGATCAGGCCTTTTGGCCTGCGTATAGGTCCCATATTGTCTGACTTCAATATTCCAGAGAGCCCTACCAAGTTCCTTATGCCTGCTCCCTGGACTCTGAGGGAGCCTAACATAATACAGACCCTGTCAAAACTGTCGAAGCGGAATATGTCTCCTCTTGACTACTTGTCTTCATATGATACAGTCAGACTCAGTTTCCCAGAACATAGATTTGTATTTACTGATGGATCAAAAACAGAGGCTCACGTGGGTGCTGCTTTTACCACCAATGATTACTGTGACAGCATCCGCCTCCCATTTCATGCTTCAATATACACGGCGGAGGCTCATGCCCTCCTCCTGGCTGTCAGATATATATCTACTAGCTCCTACAAAAAATTTGTTATCTGTACAGACTCAAAGTCCTGCATCACTGCTCTGGAATCTTTGAACATGGACCACCCAGTTCTCCAAGAACTACTAGCCTCAGACAGAGACCTCTACAGCCGGGGATTTTACATTCTCTATTGTTGGGTTCCTGGACATCGTGGCATTGGGGGCAATGAAAAAGCAGACATTTTAGCAAGGGAAGCAAGAAACCAGGACCTTTCTTGGAACTATGTCCCAATTACAGATGCCTACTATCTCGTCGACTTTCACTGTAGAAGAAAATGGCAAGATGAATGGTCCAGCACTCCACAAAATAAACTGTATGAAATATCACCAATCATAAATAGAAAATGCAATATGGACTTCCTTAATAGACAAGAACAGACAGTCATGACTAGGTGCCGAATTGGACATACTGCTCTTACCCACCGTCACCTCCTGGTTGGCGAACGGACTCCAGCCTGCCAGTTCTGTGATACTCCTCTAACAATTAAACATATCTTAGTAGACTGCCCTGCACTTTTAACCACCAGAAAGGACTTTTATAGGGTTACAAACGTGAAAGAACTGTTTGAAACTATTCCACCAGCTAAAATACTTAATTTTCTGGAAGTCCTTCATATGAAGACACTAAGTTCTGTGATGCTCAAGATATGAACATTGTTGATGCCATAAAATAGCCATCATGTTGCTGATATGGCACAAAACCCAAACAAACAAACAAACCCTCCCTGAGATCGTTTCATCAAGAGGCCAACAGTACATTTTATTTGTTACAGCACTTCCACTCAGCCAGCTCACATTATCACACCAGAACAGCTGAAAAGACCTGTTACTTTTCCCCACCTTTTACACCAAATGAATCTGAGGAGTTGATCTGTCCTGCTGTTTAACTTAAAAACTTAAGTTTTTATTTGTAAGGAAGACTCTCAAATGACTTCGCCAAAATCCGTCCACAACATTAAAACTGCCTGATATTATCTGCAGCTCGCTACCTAGCTAGAGACTGGAGCGAGGCTAGTGTGAAGTGTGTCCGTCTGTGAGTGCTTTGTGACGGTGAAGGGGCTCAGCAGCACCCGCTGGATAGAAACTGCGATAAATGTCAGAAAGAGCGATAGAAGTCAGAAAGTGTGATTGAAGTCAGTCTCCAAACACAAGAAGCTACAAAAACAGCAGAAGTAGAAGCTCAATTTGTCGCTAGTCGTTTTTTTTACAAAGAAAATGAAAGTCTCCGGTTCAACTCAGAACAGAATGAAAGTTAAATGCTCCCAGCGCGGATGTTTACACTAAAAGATCGCTGATTCGCTTATTTTGCTATCAATCAAAAAGTGATCATCCAATCATTATGCAGAAGCTGAGCGTCCGGGCCGGCCGAGGCCAGCCCACTGCCCCATAGACCCCCAGAGACACTGAGCGTCCGATGGGCGGGACAAAGTCCAGCATTTATCCAATGACTCGTCTCGTCATTCGCTATTGAACTCTGAGCGTCCGCACTGTTTAAAGCAGCGCTGTGAAGCTGCGGGAATGAGTGAGAGGAAAGCTGCTTCGTTACCAGTGATAAGAAGCTGATTCTGACTAAATATGTGCTACAACGCGCTCAATTTTTGGTCAATGACATATACACACACAACAGTATATAATTGATCACAAGGGAAACTGAGCTTCCCTTGCAGTACTAAAGCAATCACCTCTGCTGTCCACTTAATTATTAATAAACAGTCAACAAACATGGTTGATTATTATGATTTGTTGACTTGTTTCGGACAAATTTCAATGTTGTCTGAATGTTTGTAACAGCACTGCACTACACTAAGTGCAGGGACAGGAACGCTTTGGGGGAGGGGTAACGGCTTCTCACCCACACACAGTTCACACTCCTACATTTAATTAAGTGCTTAAGCCTAAAGGTGTTCCTTCGTTCAGTGTAAAAATATCTTAGCATGGATCAGCAGCAGAGACAGCATTAGTTAATATTAGTAATTGTCTCGCTAACATATCAGGTTAAACTGCTCTTGAACAGCCGTTTAGCTGTATATATAATAATCGTATAATTTTCTCACCAGCCGCCCTGTGCTTTTATTGTTTTCACACCTGCTGAAACAAGCCACACCAAGAGAACAAACAAACCAGAGTCTGTTTAAACTGAATCAAATAGTGCACAGGTGTGCAGACTTAAGCAGGTGAGGTGAAATGTGCTTTGGAATGTCTTGCTCACTGGAAGCAGTGATTTAAGAGGGGTGGCTTAAACAGCTGTTAACTAATCAATTAATCAAACCCGTCAGATTAGTCAGCTAAATTATTAGTTGAACTGATTGGTTTCATTAACTGAACCTGATTTTTTCATAAATTTATTTCCATTTTCTCCCCAATTTACACGGCCAATTACCCAACCCACTCATTAGGACTCCCCCTATCACTAGTGATGCCCCAACACACCAGGAGGGAGAAGACTAACACATGCTTCCTCTGATACATGTGAAGTCAGCCATGCTTTTTTCGAGCTGCTGCTGATGCAGCATTACCGAGCAGCATCACAGCGCTAACGCTCGGAGGAAAGCGCAGCAACACGGTTCTGATACATCAGCTCACAGACGCCCTGTGCTGCAGACATCACCCTAGGAGTGATGGTGAGGAGAGAGCGCCATCTACTGTACCCACCCGGAGGGAGCAGGGCCAATTGTGCTCCCTCTGAGCGCCGGCAGCTTGATGGTAAAGCTGCATGAGTGGGGATTCAAACCTGCAACCTCCTGCTCATAGTGACAGCACTAAACCTACTGAACCTTATTTTAATCTTGAATCTGTGTTTTCAGGTAAGGGCGAGTTTGGGGAGGTGTTCCTGGCCAAGGCGAAGAGCTCTGAGGATGAGGAGGAGACTGTGGTTCTGGTGAAGAGTCTTCAGACACGAGATGAGCAGCTGCAGATGGATTTCCGTCGCGAGTGTGAAATGTTTGCTAAACTTGGCCATCCTAACATCACGCGCTTGTTGGGCATGTGCAGAGAGGCGGAGCCATATTACATGATTCTGGAATATGCTGATATGGTAATTCATGCTCTTCCTCCATTTCCTGTCTGTCAGTGTTAATAAATCCTACTAAATATTTTGTCTGAAATATTTTAACTGTTTGTAAAAGGGAATATTATTCATATTTTGGGCAACAAAGTAGTAGTTCAAATTATGTTGAATTAATTTAGTTTTTGGGTACAGTTTATTTTTTTTTCGTCCATATTTTAACACATTTCAGATGACACACGTTTAATTGTGTTTCTCGTGTTTTAGGGTGATCTGAAGCAATACTTGAAAATGTCCAAGAGTAAAGAAGAGAAAGGCAAAAACAGGCCACTCAGCACCAAGCAGAAGGTAAGGTGTTCTCATACAGACCAGTGATGTAGTGCTTTCCTATACTCAGATCACTGCACACAGCCAGGCATGCTGTTTTACTTGATTAAACAAGTTGTACGTGTACAGTGTGCAAAATTACCCTGCTAACTGAGAAGAGCAAATGATTAAAATGAATAAAGCTGCTTTGCAACAGAATCAGTTGTAAAAAGCGCTATATCATATATCATATATGAAATATTTTATATTCCAAAATGCAACTTACAAATTGCACAGTTCTTAAATATTCCAAACCTTTAATGCCCTTCCCAATTAAAAAAAAAAAATTTTACCTAAAAGAAAAAAGATATATAAAATATAAACCTTTTTTAAAAGTTTGAGAACACATTGTTGTAAATTCTTAACAAATCCCACACATACAAAAAATAAAGTTACTAATTTCTGTTCATTAAACTTCTGAAATCTTCAAAAATTCAACCTAAAAGAATCTGCATGTGTGAATTGATTCATGGATGAGTACCGAAAATTGTCAATGACAGAATAAACTCCTAGTGGATTTTATTAGCTTAAAATATCTCTGTCAATTGGTAGAGATGATGCAATCAAATCAAAGTTTAGCAACTTCATTAATTACATATTAAAGATTCAAAATGTGTTCTACCAAATGGACGAGCAGAACGTTAAAGAGGTTTTGATTTCCAAGTCAAGTCAAGAGGCTTTTATTGTCATTATATCTGAGTACAGGTACACAGTGTGATGAAATTACGTTCCTCCGGAACCATGGTGCAACATAGAACCACAAGCAATAGACAACATAAAGTGCAGGAGTGACGACAGTGCAACATAAAATTATAAAATTATAACACTAAATAACAATAAATACAATAAATACAAAAGACGAGACAATTTAAAGACAGGACAGTGCAGTACCGATACGGTATAATAAAGTGTATAGTGGGGATAAGGTGCAGAGATGTGTGACATACTGTAACATATAGAACATATATAATCACAGCAGTTACTGAGGTAGAGTTTATAGTTTTTAAGAGTGCAGCAAATAAAGTCATGTCAGCCTCTGTGTGCTGACTGGGTGTGTGTGTGTGGGTGAAGTTCAGTTCTTTGTGAGTGTAAAGGGGGGGGGTGTACAGTTTAGTTTTGTGTAAAGGGGGGGGGGGGTGTACAGTTTAGTTTTGTGCGAGTGTGTTGGGTGAGTGGTGGGTGGGGTGGGGGTTCAGTTCTGTCTCTGTGCGTGGGGTGGGGGTTCAGTTCTGTCTCTGTGCGTTGAGAAGTCTGACTGCCTGGTGGATGAAGCTGTTGCAGAGTCTAGTAGTGGAGGCTCGGATGCTCCTGTATCTTCTGCCGGACGGCATCAGAGCGAAGAGTCCGTGTGAGGGATGGGTGGGGTCGTCCACAATGCTGGTGGCTTTGCGGATGCAGCGTGTGGTGTAGATCTCAGTGATGGAGGGAAGAGAGACTCCGATGATTTTCTCAGCTGTCCGCACTATCCGCTGTAGGGTCTTGCGGTCTGAGGTGTTGCAATTCCCAAACCAGACGGTAATGCAGGTGCTCAGGATGCTTTCTACAGTCCCTCTGTAGAACATGGTGAGGATGGGGGGTGGGAGATGTGCTTTCCTCAGTCTCCGCAGGAAGTAGAGGCGCTGCTGGGCTTTCTTGGTTATGGAGCTGGTGTTGAGGGACCAGGTGAGGTTCTCTGCAATGTGAACACAGAGGAACTTGGTGTTATCCACAATTTCCACAGCAGAGCCGTTGATGTTCAGCGGGTGGTGGACACCTGGAGCTCTCCTGAAGTCAACAACCATCTCCTTGGTTTTATCCACGTTAAGAGATAGGTTGTTGGTTCTGCACCAGTCCGTCAGCCACTGCACCTCCTTTCTGTATGCTGACTCGTCGTTCTTGCTGATGAGGCCAACTACAGTTGTGTCATCAGCGAACTTGATGTGGTTTGAGCTGTACTTTTCAGTACAGTCCATCTTTTGTGTTTTCCCAAATAACAAAAGAGATAAAGGTCATGAAGCAGAAGTTTGGCCACCCCTTCTGACCAATATCAAATCCTGTGAACCTGTTTTGTATCTGTAGTTAAATCTTTGCCTTTTCTGTGTTATGTTCATGTGCACATTCACACCCCCAGTGTCTCTTGTTTCTCTCTGCAGGTGTCGGTGTGTCTTCAGGTTGCTCGGGGAATGGAACACCTTTCCAATCAGCGCTTCGTCCACAGAGACCTGGCTGCACGTAACTGCCTGATCAGCGCCAAGCGGCAGGTCCGAGTATCTTCTCTGGGCCTCAGCAAAGACGTCTACAAGAGGTTAGTTCAGATAATGTTTTTTTTTACAGAAGGGTGAATATGAATCATTTAAAGTTGAATTTAATTATTATTTTGTGTGTGTGTGTGCGCGTGTGTGTGTGCGCGTGTGTGTGTGCGCGTGTGTGTGTGCGCGTGTGTGTGTGCGCGTGTGTGTGTGCGCGTGTGTGTGTGCGCGTGTGTGTGTGCGCGTGTGTGTGTGCGCGTGTGTGTGTGTGTGTGTGTGTGTGTGTGTGTGTGTGTGTGTGTGTGTGTGTGTGTGTGTGTGTAGTGAGTATTATAATTATCGTCAGGCCTGGATCCCCCTGCGTTGGCTTCCCTCTGAGTCGGTGTTTGAGGATGATTTCTCCACTAAGACGGACGTGTGGTCGTTCGGGGTGCTCATGTGGGAGGTCTTCAGTTTTGGGGAGCTTCCACATGCTGATGTGTCTGATGAAGATGTGGTAAAAGGTAAGAAAATAAAGAATCAACTGTAAAAGTTTACCATATTAAAGCTGTACATTATTAGAGGAGGTTGAACAGTAGTGTGGATTTTATGATGATGGTATTTAGTGTATTTCACAACAGATTTTGAGTTCACTCAAACTTTGTTTTATGGTGATGCAGTTCATCTTAAAACAGATAAATATAAATAAACTAGAAAAGTGCATTTCCTGAAGGAAACGCAGGATGGTTGTGCAGCTAAAATGCCTCCCACCGATCACTATGGTCATTGCTATGATGTTGCTAGGGGCTTGCTATGGTGTCTGTGGTGGTTGCTAAGGTGTTGCTATGGTATCCATAGTGATTGATATGGTGTTGCTAAGGGGTTGCTAGGTGGTTGCTAAGGTGTTGCTACGGTATCCGGGGTGGTTGCTATGCTGTTGCTATGGTATCTGGGGTGGTTGTTATGATGTTGCTATGTGGTTGCAAAGGTGTTGCTATGGTATTTGGGGTAGTTGCTATGGTGTTGCTAGGTAGTTGCTAAGGTGTTGCTAGGTAGTTGCTAAGGCATTGCTATGGTTTCCATAGTGGTTGCTATGGCGTTGCTAAGTGGCTGCTAGGTGGTTGCTAAGGTGTTGCTACGGTATCCGGGGTGGTTGCTATGCTGTTGCTATGGTATCTGGGACGGTTGTTATGATGTTGCTATGTGGTTGCAAAGGTGTTGCTATGGTATTCGGGGTAGTTGCTATGGTGTTGCTAGTTGGTTGCTAAGGTGTTGCCATGGTATCCGGGGTGGTTGCTATGGTGTTGCTAGGTGTTTGCTAAGGTGTTGCTAGGTGGTTGCTATGGTATCTGGGGTGGTTGCTAAGGTGTTGCTATGGTATCTGGGGCGGTTGCTATGGTGTTGCTAAGTGGTTGTTAAGGTGGTTACTAGGCAAGGCGATGTATTTGCATAACTGAGATTTAAAGGTGTTTGCACGTTGTGAAAGGAAAACATAAATAAATAAACACACCACTCCTCACACGGGGTCGAACCCCTGACGTCAAGCCGAGCGCGACAGAGAGACCTGCTTCACAATATATTGTTTCAGCATCACCATCGCACTGTTGAGCATGTGCAGGAGTCTCATTGCACGATGTGCAATTGTATCTGTGTTGTTAAATCATATTTGGGATATTATTATTATTTATGTATGCTCTCCTTGTCTGTGACAAGACCTCTGGTCTTATCTACCAGAGGCATATATTATTTACTATATATATTAGGGATGTACCCAGTTTTTGGCAACCAAAATTATGCGAAATAACAATAATTTCTTAAAAAAAAAAAAAAAAAAAACGATACAAAATTATTATTAATTCAGGTAGTAGTTTAAAAAGTGGCAAAATCTGTGTTCATTATACAGACATTTTTTTTTTATAATCAGCCAAATAAATTTATTTTGGTCCATTTCTACCCAAGGTAACTTATTGCACAAAAAGTGCATATTAATCACATTCCAATTTTTTTTGTTTGTTTGTTTTTTTCGTGCAGCCTTACGTTTTTGTTTTTAATGTGTTTTTATGTCTTTATATTTTATCCCTGATTTATAAATAAACCTGCCGTGTCTAATGTCCGTGGTCTCTCTCTCTCTCTCTCTCTCTCTCTCTCTCTCTCTCTCTCTCTCTCTCTCTCTCTCTCTCTCTCAGGGCTTCAGGAGGGGAAACTGAAGCTGAATCCTCCACAGGGCTGTCCCTCCCGCATCTACAAACTGATGCTGCGCTGCTGGGCTGCCAGTCCAAAGGACAGAGTCTCCTTTAGCGACATCGTCACCACCCTCAGCGAGCTTCCCTCCGACAGCAAGGTGTGAGAGAGAGTGAGAGAGAGCGAGCGTGAAAGAGCATGCGAGAGAGAGAGAGAGAGTCAGAGGGATATAGAGTGTGGGACCAACAGACACAAAATTACAGAATGCGAGACGGTCTGCAAGACTACAGCCAGGGCTGCTTCTCCACGAGGGCTGGATTTGTGTGTTTGTGTCTTTTCTACTTATAATCCCATCCAATGGGTGGACCGTGTGAGAAAGCTGGAATTAAGACTTTTGTTCCGGAATAAGCTCGTGTGAATAATTCTTCATTTGTTGTATAGGTTGTGCCTTCCAGTTAGGAGAAAAGGAAGAAAAGATGTTTGTTCACTCAACTTTAGAGTACGTTGTACAGAGTGCAGAGTACAGATTAGCATACGTTTGTTGTTTAAAACATGCACTGATCAGTTTTACATCATTGTATTATAGAAGGATTGTTTCAGGAACCTCTGTTTTAAATGTCCTGTTTTCGTGTCTTTACTGTACAAAATGTACTGTTTTATATTCTTCATTTTATTTTTAGTGTTTTGTTTAGAAGAGTACTCATATAGCAGATGGAAAGGTTAGGGATGACTTGAGGTCTTTGATGTGAGTTTCCGTTTAAGTGCCTGTAAAATGAAGGAATGCTGTATTTGTTTAAATGCTTTTAAAGTTTTTTTAATGTTTTATACTGTTTTTAACGTGTTAGATATATTCATATTGATTTTGATACGATACAAAAAGAACCAGCAACACATTCTCCTGATGCAATAAAACTACATATTTTATAAAATGTGAGATGTCTCTTGTCTGTTGAATGTATTAATTGCTGTTGGTGATCAGTGTTTGCATGCCTACATTACATTACATTATACTACATTACATTACATTATACTACATTACATTACATTATACTACATTACATTACATTATACTACATTACAGTACATTGGATTTAGCAGACACTTTTATCCAAAGCAACTTGCATGATGAACATTAGCAATACAGGATGTAGAAGTTCAAGGCAACAACATTTTAGGATTCCAAAGGGTTAAAGTGGAATGAAAATGAGGTTAGAAGTAGTTCATTTGTTAGAGGTGTTAGGAGAGTAAGAGCTCTCTGAAGAGCTCTGTCTTCAGGAGTTTATTAAAGATAGTGAGAGATTCTCCTGATCTGGTAGTAGAAGGTAGTTAGTTAGAGGTGTTAGGAGAGTAAGTGCTCTTTGAAGAGCTCTGTCTTCAGGAGTTTATTAAAGATAGTGAGAGATTCTCCTGATCTGGTAGTAGAAGGTAGTTAGTTAGAGGTGTTAGGAGAGTAAGTGCTCTTTGAAAAGCTCTGTCTTCAGGAGGTTTGTAAAGGTAATGAGGGATGAGGAAGGATCCTAGTGCACTGGATTATAAAGTGCACCCTCAATAAACGTTCATTTTCTGGTCTATTTGTATACATAAGGAGTAGTATGCAACACTAGTAAGGAACAGGGCTGTCAACATGTTTTCCTTCTAATTCAGGAGGTCTCGCCGCTGGGTGGTGGTGGGGGGTGGCGTAACTAAAAGCTAAGATAAGGAAAGAAAAGTGTAATTGAACTAGAACTAAGTCAAACGAGTGCCAGATGTTAATCTACACAGATTTCTTCTGAAAACTTTATTTGGGTGAAGTAAAGCGCTTTTTTTCTTTTACAGTAAGCTAAGATTTACAGATTTCCACTAAGGCTGGGTGCAGCAGCATTAGCGGCTAATCGCTAGTGTTAGTAAATGCCGCCCGACAGTGCTAGACTGAGGAATCCTGGGTGTTCCGGTAAGCCAGGGCGATATTAGCTAGTGCTAAAATCCACGTTGCTTGTTTTAACACGGTAAATGCGCAGATTACAGTCTGATATACTCACCACTGAACAGTGAAAGATTTAGCGTTTAGTGCGATGAGCAGCGTATGCTAATACTGCTCCAGCCTCGATGCTGGAGAACTAAAAACTCCTGTATAACTCTGTGCTTCAGCGGAGTGGCTTTACTGACTGGTGAAGTTTATAAGGTGCAGTGACCATTTTTGGGAAAATAAAAGGATTTTAAGTGTGCTTAATAGTGCGTTTGTACCACTGTTGAGGAATTCTGAACTTTGTGTAAAAGGTTGGTAAAGTTAGGCAACGTTTACCAGAGGAGCACAGCAGCCATGTCTACAGTGCAGACCAGTGTCTGTATAAAATAATAATAATAAAATAAAGCAACATTTGCCTTCTACAGCCATCAGTGCAGACTGACCACACCACTGTATGATTAGATAAATAGAAAAGTGGAATTTTAGAACAATTTCATGTTTGAACAGACGGATTTAAAGTGCGGTGTTTGGTTTGGACGCTAGAGGGAGATGTTGTAAAAGCATTTGTGTGAAAGGAAAAGCCTGACACTCATTTGCATAGGACTGCGTTCTTGTCTGTCTCTCTCTCTCTCTCTCTCTCTCTCTCTCTCTCTCTCTCTATATATATATATATATATATATATATATATATTCAATTCAATTCAATTCAATGTAGCTTTATTAGCATGACTGTGAATTACAGTGTTGCCAAAGCATTATAACAATTAACAACAATGGTATATGAACATACATAACAGACATAATAACATTTATAACAGAAAGTAATTATGATTATTATAATAATTATATCATTTATCAATAATTATAATTATATAATAATAATCATTTTCTCTGGGATGGGGTCCCCAGGATTTTAGAGGTCATTTTGAGGTGTTACCCACTGTCTCTCAGGCTGTGACACGCACTGACGTATTTGGCAGCGAGGGGGGCGGTGTGCCCCTCCCCCAGAGTGATCCGTAATTTTTCTAATAGTGAAAATGTTTCAAAATTTGGAATTAAATCATTAAATTTGTTAATGAAGAAATTTCGTGTTGCTTTGAATTTTTCACACTGTAGAAGGAAGTGCATCTCCGTCTCGACCTCACCTGTCGAACAGTGAGCACACAGTCTCTCCTCTCTGGGCAGCAGGACTGTTTATACCTGCCTGTCTCTACGGCCAGTCTGTGGTCACTGAGTCTGTACCTGGTCAGGATCTGTCTCTGCTTTCTATCTCTGACAGTCAGGAGATATTCCTCTAATTTATACTCTGTTTTTAGGGCCCGATAGCATTCCAGTTTGTTTTGAGTTTGGATTTCTTTTTGCCAATGTTCCAGATAATCATTCAGACTGTGTTTGGTGATTTGCCTGATGTTGAGTTTGGGTGGTAAAGCAGTGCTGGGCTGAGGCTGCTGTCTATTAGTATCTGTTAGAGGGTTAATAAGCCTCAGGACCAGCTGACTGAGGGAGCTCTTTTCAGGGTTCAGTTCTTGGGTCTGTAACGCCCTAAATTGCAGCGTGTCACTGGGACTCGTCTTCAGGTGCATCCAGAAATTTAGAGCTCGTTTTTGGATGTTGATGATCAGAGGAAATCGGCCTAATTCTGCCCTGCATGCGTTGGTTGGAGTTTTTCTCTGGACTTTTAGGATCATTCTACAGAATTCTGCATTCAGGACTTCTGTTGGATGCTTGTCCCATCTAGTGTAGCTGTGCTGACTGAGTGGACCCCATACCTCACTCCCGTACAGCGCAATGGGCTGAATCACACTATCAAATACTTTACACCAGATTGGAATGGGAATGACAATATATATATATATATATATATATATATATATATATATATATATATATATATATATATATAAATACTGATATGCATGTTACCTTTCTCCACTCTCTTTACTATAAACTTAAACTATAAACCATGAAATATAAACATTCAATTGCCTCAAAGATGTATTTTTTGTCATTGTTGTGTGACTCCAAATACGTGTATGAATTCATTCATTTCATGTTTAATTATATACACATAAATACACACATGATATATATATATATATATATATATATATATATATATATATATATATATATATATATTACAATTACATTGTAATATATTACATACAATACTATATATATATATATATATATATATATATATATATATATATATATATATATTACATATACATTATTAATTAATTATGGGCTGTAAGTTTTTGGTGAGATTGTGTAATTACACAGAGCATGATAAAAAGTACTTTTAAAACATGCATTAAGGCACAGTCTCTGTTCAGAGTGATTAAATATGAGAATTTTTGTGAGAATTTCTAAAAGAAAATCATGAATATAATATTTTACATTAAGAATAAAAAACATTTAAAAATATTGTAATATTATGGTCATTAGTCATCCCTTCTTTGGGGCTGTGTACAAATGAATATAATACTTAAATTACAATACAAAATGTATTATGAACAAACGAAAAAACTAATAAACAAAAAAGAGAACATACATGTAAGACTTTAATGTTTTCTTTATATTTGTTTGTTAAAAATAATAATTTGCTATTTATAGGTTTATGTTTGAGTAAAATTAACATTGTTGTTTTATTCTATAAACTACAGACAACATTTCTCCCAAATTCCAAATAAAAATATTGTCATTTAGAGCATTTATTTGCAGAAAATGAGAAATGGCTGAAATAACAACAAAAAAAAAAAGATGCAGAGCTTTCAGACCTCAAATAATACAAAGAAAACAAGTTCATATTCATAAAATTTTAAGAGTTCAGAAATCAATATTTGGTGGAATAACCCTGGATTTTTAATCACAGTTTTCATGCATCTTGTCATCATGTTCTCCTCCACCAGTCTTACACACTGCTTTTGGATAACTTTATGCTGCTTTACTCCTGTTGCAAAAATTCAAGCAGTTCAGTTTGGTGGTTTGATGGTTTGTGATCATCCATCTTCCTCTTGATTATATTCCAGAGGTTTTCAATTTGGTAAAATCAAAGAAACTCATCATTTTTAAGTGCTCTCTTTTTTCCCGAGCTGTATTTGCAATCACTCTGTGCATAGAGAGGAAACTCTCGCTTTTCCTTTCCTGGAGTGGTCCTGATGAGAGCCAGTTTCACCATAACATTTTTGATGCTTATTGCAACTGCATTGAGGATACTTAAGTCTGTAAAATGTTTCCGGTTGACTGACCTTCATTTCTTCTTATTTCTTATTACTTCTAAGTATTTTTTTCTTTATTTAGTTTAGCAGTTCTTGCTTCTCATAATCTGGATTAGAACATTACTCAAATATTCACTATTCACTGTATACCTGTAACTCTACCTCTTCACTACTCTTGATGAGTTCAGCACAGCTGTTAACTGAAAGCCTGAATTCCAGGTGACTGTACCTCATAAAGCTGACTGAGAAAATCCAGCAGAGATGTTCAAAACTGTCATCTCTGAACAAGAGGTGCTATTTTGTAGAATCTAAAATATATTCTGGTTTGTTTAACACTTTTTTGTTTACTAAATAATTACATGTGTTTTTTTCTAGTTTGGAGACTTTCTAGTTTTGAGTGAACTGTTTTGATAGTATGCATCATATATTTACAATTACACACTGTGTTATCATCAGGATTCACCCCAACATCTAGTTAGCTGCTAGTTATCTCCTACAAAAAAAAAAACATCAGAAACAATATTAAAAGTTTTATTTGTCCCTGATAGTGTCAAGTCAAGTCAAGTAGTTTTATTGTCAATACTGCATATGTTCAGGACATACAGAGAATTGAAATTACGTTACTCTCCTTCCCAAAAAATACAGCAAGTACAAAAAAATAGATATATAATATAAAAGAACGAGAGACACTATATGTACAATACACAAATAGACACACGTGAGACAGAAGACAATAGTACAATAGTGATGGGGGGGTGGGTGATTAAGATGGAATGACAGTACAAGTATAAACAGAACCCGTATAAACAGTAATGCAAATATGGTATAATAGCTGAAGGCTGGTAAAGTTCTTAAAGTTCACAGTTTATAGGGAGTTAAAGTGAATAATGCAGTGCGAGTATAGCAGTAGTGCAGGTATGGGATGTGTAGTGTAGGTCCGTTTTGAAAAGTTACAGTACTGTGTGTGTTCTAGTACAGAGTTTCAGTACTGTGTTGGTGGGGGTCAGGATGCTGAGTGAGTGTGTGCTGGGGGCAGGATTGGGATGGGAGTGGTCAGGATGCTGAGTGAGTGTGTGCTGGGGGCAGGATTGGGATGGGGTAGAGCAGGAAGAGAGTTCAGCATCCTCACAGCCTGATGGATGGGGCTGTCTCGCAGTCTGCTGGTCCTAGCCCCGAGACTCCTCAGTCTCCTCCCTGATGGCAGCAGGCTGAAGAAGCTGTGTAGTGGGTGAGAGGGATCTCCTGCCAGACAGAGGGCTTTCCGTGTGAGGCGGGAGCTATACAAGTCCTGAAGGGAGGGGAGAGAGGTGCCAACAATCTTCTCAGCTGCTCTCACGATGCGCTGGAGGGTCCTGCGGCAGGATGCTGTGCAGGATCCATACCACACGGTGAAACAGCTGGTCAGGATGCTCTCGATGGCCCCTCTGTAGAAGGTGGTCATGATGGGGGTGGGGGCTCCAGCTCTTCTCAGCTTGCGGAGAAAGTAGAGACGCTGATTTGCCTTCCTGGCCAGTGATGCTGAGTTTGTGCTCCAGGAGAGGTCCTCTGTGACATGCACACCCAGGAACTTGGTGCTGCTCACCCTCTCCACAGCAGTTCCGTTGATGGACAGAGGAGTGTGCTGTGTGTGAGTTCTCTCAATCATGGGTCAGCAGAGTGAACAGAAGGGGGCTCAGCACACATCCTTGGGGAGCCCCTGTGTTCAGTGTGGTGATGCTGGATGTGTTGCTGCCAACCCGCACTGCCTGTGGTCTTCCAGTCAGGAAGTCTAACAGCCAGATGCACAGTGAAGTGCTCAGCCCCAGACTGTCCAGTTTGAGAGTGAGCTGTTGGGGGTCACTAATATTATTTTGTTTTCCTGATCTGATTTTAGATGCATTTTATACACAGTACCAGGTCAAAGTTTGGACACAACTTTTCATTATTTAAAAATTTCTACATTGTAGAATAGTAGTTAACTCCTCCAAACTATGGCGACAAACAAATTGAATTGTTATGACAGTTTTGCACATCTCTGCTGGATTTTCTAAGTCAGCTTTATGAGGTAGAGTCACCTGGAATGCAGGCTTTCAGTTAACAGCTGTGCTGAACTCATCAAGAGTTAATTACTTGAATTTCTGTTCACGTCTAGGGGTAGGGTGTCCTGATTCTTGTTAGGCTGGAGGGGTAGGTTAGGGAAAGTTTTGGGGCTACACCAGAGGCACACTCCAAACAGAGTGTTATGAATCACGGGCAAGATGAGGCACAAGTGACCAAAAAAACACAATTTTCCCTGTTACAAATTACGATAGCCACAATATTACCATAGTTTAATGTGTAGTTTAATGTGTAGTCTAGACTGAAAGCAGAGGTTGTAGCATTTATGGTGGAACAGAAAAATAAAACAAAAGCTTATAAAAGCTAATTTTAGCTTCCGGTCACAGGAGAATTAGGGGTTAAGGGTTAGACAATAATAAATAGCTGCACCACCTGCCCCCTTTCTGAAGACATACAATGCCCTAACTTTAAGTAGTTAATTAGCTGTTAGGTTGCCGCTCCAATGCTATATATCTGTATCAGGTGCTTCAAATATATTTCTCCTTCTGGCCCCCAACAAAAAAGGTTTGGACACCCCTGCCCCAAAATTTATAGTTAACCAGCAGCTAGGTTGCTAGGTTTGCTATATATACTGCTATATATCTGTATTGAGTGCTTAAAGGGCTGTCCCAGTTGTATCCCTTCCCTTGTAACTCTGTTAGAGTGAATGGCCCTATGTGAATATATTGATTAAGTAAAGAAAACATACTTTAAGTATGTTTTACTTTAAGTAAAGAAACCATACTTTGAATCTGGCTCTCATCAGGACATCACCAGAAAAGCAAGACCACGAGTATTCCTTATGTGTTCCTTCATAGTCTGGATGACTTCATTATTCATATACTATGCAGGGAAAAAAAACAATGAATGAGAAGGTGTGTCCAACTCTCTGACAAGCTGAAGTCTGAGATGTAGAGTGACCAGCCCTATTTAAATAATTTTCTAATCCATATTATAGCAAGAACTACTCAAATAAGTAAAGAAAAACTTAAAGTACTGTGTACAGAGATCTCTCGGAGGAAAGCTTGGTCCCTCCCTTATAAGTTTTGTATTTATAATACAGAGAAGTCAGATAAGTGCTTACATTGGCAGCATACAGTTGCAAGAAAAAGTATGTGAACCCTTTGGGATTACTTGGATTTCTGCATAAATTGGTCATTAAATGTGTTCTGATCTTTATCAAAGACAGACGGTCTACGAATGGAGAAAGTTTAGCGCTGTTTCTACTTTCCACAGGCGTGGTCGTCCTGTAAAAATGACTGCAAGAGCACAGTGCAGAATGATCAATAAGGTGAGGAAGAATCCTAGAGTGTTGGCTAAAGACTTACAGAAATCTCCAGCACATGCAACAACATTTTTGTTAACAAATCTACAATAAGGAAAACATTAAACAAGAATGGAGTTCATGGGAGGACACCACAGAGGAAGCCACTGCTGTCCAAAATATACTGTGGACAGATGAAACCAAAATTTAGTTGTTTCGAAGGAACACACAATGCTGTGTAGAAAAAAAATGCACAGCACACCATCATCAAACCCTCATCCCAACTGTGAAACATGGTGGAGGGGCTGCTTTGCTGCCTCAGGGTCTGGAAGGATAGACGTCATCAACGAAGAAAAAAAAAAAAAAAAGTTTACCAAGACATTTTGCATTAAAACTTAAGATCATCTGTCCGCCAACTGAAGCTCAACAGAGGATGGATGATGCAACAGAACAACGACCCAAAATATAGAAGTAAATCAACAACCGAACGACTTCAACAGAAAAAAAATATGCCTTCTGGAGAATCCTGGCCTCCTGAACCCAATTGAGATGCTGTTGTGGCATCATGACCTCAAGAGAGAGATTCACACCAGATATCCCATAATATTATAGCTGAACTGAAACAGTTTAGTGAAGAGGAATGATCCAAAATTCCTCCTGACTGTTCTGCAGGTCTGATCTGCAGCTACAGGAAACGTTTGGTTGAGATTTTTGCTGCCAAAGGAGGATCAACCAGTTATTAAATCCAAAGGTTCATATACTTTTTACACCCTGCACTGTGAAAGTTAACATGTTGTGTTCAATAAAAACATGCAATCATATAATGTTTGTGTGGTATTAGTTTAGGCAGACTGTGTTTGTCTATTGTTGTGACTTAGATGAAGATCAGAACATATTTTATTACCAGTTTATGCAGAAATCCAAGTAATTCCAAAGGATTCACATACTTTTTTCTTGTATCTCTTCTGTATCTCATTCATCAACCATCGACAAGAAATAAAAAAACAATAAAAACAAAGAAAACAAGACTTTAGAATTAATGTATAACGTAGGAAGAAAATAAAAATAAAAACATTGAATGAGAAGGTGTGTCCAACTGTCTGACGAGCTGGAGCCTGAAGCCCATCCACTGTGCTCCTGATCCTGATCCTCCACCCACAGCCCTGCTGCTGCTGCTGCTGCTGCGCCTGATGGTCCAGAAGTTAGCAAGCTAGCGATAACCTACCTGAAAACGCTCCTGAATCTTCTGCTCCGAAGTAGGAAGGGTCGCTGCCTCCGGCCCATGTCGGCTCGGCCGGGAATATGCTCTGTGATCGGGGCTGGTAGTTTAGCTAGTTAACGCGGTTCCCGCGGTTCCAGCGGTCAGTCTGGGAATGCCGGTGTGAAGCTGGGGCCGGGGATTTACTGTCTCCCATCGTCCAGGGCGTTCATCGTTCCTCTGCTGCCCGCTTTAGCGGCCTAGCTACACGGAGAAATGTCGACCAGAACGCCGCTGCCCACCGTTAACGAGCGCGACACGGAGAATGTATGTATCTGCGTTGTGTTTTAAAACTGCTTTTTCGGTTTTTATTCGCCCTGCTTTTGTTTTGAGCTGGTTTTGTGTTAGGGCGACGTTTCACATCAGCTAAGCTAAGCTAACTGGTTATAAGTAGATGTAGGTAGTCCAGGCCTGGAAAGCAAAAATCCACCACGGGGTTTTGTTCCGACCGCTTGACTGGCTCCGCTTAATCTCAACTGCAGCGGAGCCAGTCAAGCGGTCGGAATAAAATCCCGTGGTGGATTTTTGCTTTCTCGACTACCTTAACTTGCTTTAGCTTAGCCAATCCGGCTAATACATTGATTGTTTATCCAGTGAGATGTGCAGCTAAGAGCTAACTGCTATGAGCATCTAGTTATAATAGTCAAATACCTCTGTAATAGTGTATTATCGTTCTTATAATCATATATATCCACTTATCTAGCTTTATAACTCATCTATATTGCTGCCAGCTAGACTGGAATTGTTTTGAATTAAGCATTTAAGCTAGCTAGCTAAGGTTATTTAAGCTAGCTAGCCGTTAGCTTAGTTAGCCTAGCGCCACACATACATACACATATAGCTAGCTAGCTAGATGGCTCAGGTGCATAGCGATGCTCTGTGTGTGTGTGTGTGTGTGTGTGTGTGTGTGTGTGTGTGTGTGTGTGTGTGTGTCGTGTCAGATTGCAGTAAAAATAAACGAATTAATAATAAATAAACACAGAAAAGAAAAAAATTGCAGCATCATCCATTCATAGTTAGATTAATTATACTTCATTCTTCATATATAACTACCATGTAGATACCTACAGTATAATATTATGTATTGTATGTTGTGTAGCTATCTATGTCTTAAAATACATTAAATTCAGTCCAATTCTTCTTCTTCTTCTTCTTCTTCTTCTTCTTCTTCTTCTTATACAAAAGCAGGGTTCAGCAGTACAGTGAAGCACTGTTATACTTGCTAATCTAGGTTTTTGTAGTGTATTACAGTAATAGCTAGACACATAAGGTGTATAAACAGGTAGCTAACTACTAGGGCTGGGAGATATGGCCCTGATATCACAATATTTCAGGGTATTTTTGTATTTTGCGATAACAATATTCTCGCTTGTAACAAAACACACTGGTTAAAAAAATAATAAATCAAGATTACACCACTGCAACTACAAAATGAGTAAAAATAAAATTGGTTTGGTGATGTTATTGCATATAACAAAATGATATGGTATACTGGGTTAGGTAGTAATTATTATGTCTTAAAAGATGTTAAATTCAGTCCAATTATTTTTGTTATATTGTTATTATAGTGTAAATTAGTAGGAAATCTCGACCTGACCCGACCCCAGTTCAGGTTGGACATCAGGACAGGGTTGTGCTAGGGCAGACAGTCTAAACTCTAATTTGAAGTACTACTAGAAACCCAGACTTGAGTAAAACTGCAAGTGCTCTATCGAAAAAGTGACTTGTTATTTATGCTCAACACAAGTGGATTTATCATTTTTGGTACTTAAGTATTGCAGTAGTTTATTGTAGAATGTAGCACTGAAGCCTTGCTAACAGGAAGCAGAGATAAAAGGCATGGCAGAAATAATCAGTGGCTAATCAACTAATTTAAAATATAATGGCGAGATTAGTTGACCGTCAAAATAATCACTAGTTGCAGCTCTAAAGCTGGAGTTACACTACAACTTTTACCCTGATTTACAATTGTGGTGAGTCTGTGCTGGTTGGCTCTAGTCTGCAGACTCTGGTGCAGTCTGAGGGAAAGTCATGTAGTGTATAATGGGATGATAAATTTTAGCCTCAAAATCACAAATCTCACATCATCACATTAAGTCACAGAAAATCAAACAGACCCGATTTTGGGTGGAATCTGGTAGTTTAATCTGTTTACCAATTTGAGTCTAAACTCAAAAGTGATACAATAAAACTGTCTAAGAAATTGGAGTTGCTAGTGCTGCACTAATTGTAGCTTCCAAGTGTTTTGTGCTGTTGAGTTGAGTTGTAGTGTTCATACAGTTCATGTGCAAGTGAAGCTCTGAGTAAATTTATAGTTTATACTATATTATATATAAAAAATACACAGTGATGAGCATTCATATTATCTCACCCAGCAGTAGAAAATTAAATTAATTAAAGTAATGTTTAGTTCAGTGCAATAGAGTTGCTGAAGTTTGAATGGGGAAGCACCAAAATGTTTTGCCCCAAACTAAACAAATTGGATAATTTGTCTGAAAGCCAAACAACGAACATGTTTTTTTTTTTTTATTTGTTTTTTCACCTTTTCACCTTTTCAGTTTTTCATCGTCTTGTTTGAATTATTCAGTTTGCGGATATTCAGTACAGCCCTATTGACAAAATTCCCACATCTTGCCCCCTCAGCAGATTTAGCCTCAAATAACTAGCTGCTGATTTGACTAAAACGTTGCTTGTTTGGAGATACAATTTATCCAGTTTAAACAGTTTAATAAAGCACCTGCCAATGTTATTTATAAGAGCATGCAAACTATGTTGCAGCAGCTCCAGACGGTTACTGAGTAAGCTACATTAGCAGTTGTTTTGAGTGCAATGTAGTTTGTTTAGAGATATTTTAGTCTGAAAATGTAAAAAAGTAAAGCCAGAGCACTGAGGGGTGGAGGTACTGCTGTCCTTTAATTACCATGTTTAATTAGCACCTGCTGAGACTTCACCTGAGAGTATCAGAACTTCATTCTAAGCAACATGCTTTCCAGAAACATGCTGAACCTTAACAGAAAACTCAGACTAAAAGAATTTTAGAGGAGTAGCTCACTTTAAATAAACTCAGGTGACCAGATAGTGGAAATTGTTGGTTTCACAGCCTGTTATAAGCCAGGTATTATGGATTGTAATAAAGTCATTGGGAATGCATGTAACTTAATTGTATGTGAATTGGGTATCAGTTGAAATTGCCTCCTAGGTATGAGTGTGTGAGTGAATGTGTCTGTGTGTCTGTCTGCCCTGCGATGGATTGGCAGCCTGTCCAGGGTGTATTTGCCTTCTGCCCGATGCTGGCTTGTATAGACTCCAGCCCCAACCCCCCCCCCTTTAACTTCAGCCAACCCCCCCTTAACACAGCTACTTTAATTAACATTATTAATGGTAATGAAGGATCTAACCCTGTTTAAACTCACCTTATCATGCTTTCTGCAGTATTTTAACCACCACAGGTGATATCAAAATCAATGTTCAAACTTTGCAGCAAGCAGAACTGTTATTTCACCCCATCCAGACTAGAGTATAGTGGAGTCAGATGTAATTTGTTTGTGTTTACTGTATGCGTGTCTTTCTCTCTCTCTCTGTCTCACACTGCAAGTCGCACCCACACTATAATCTCACTGGCCAACTAAGCATAAGGGGAGGCCAATCAGGATGCTCTGTTTCTCACTATGTATGTTTGTAGTGAGTGTCTTCCTCGCTTGTACCTTTTTTTCTCGCACACGCTCTTTTTTTCTCTCTCTATCACACATTAATGATGAATCGACAATTCAATTCCATTTCGACCAATTCTTTGTAGTTGATATTACGTCGACTAATCTTTGCGGCCCTGATCTGCATCAGTATCAGCATGGAATATCAGTATCGAGTTGTTTAAAAAGCTGTTCATCCGTGCAGAAACATACTCTTTACTGGTGAGCTAGCTGGTTGAGGAGCCTAGATCTTGACCCACACAGAAATTGATTTCTGTCTGGTTGATCAGTTTGATCCAGCAGGTCATATTAATAAACTGGTGTAGTAAACTTCTCCCACTGAACTTGCTTACACCACTCAGCTCCAGTGGCAGTGTTTTCTGGTTTGTGAAGCTGTTAAAGATGCTGCAGTTTATAGTAGGGGTATGACAAGACTCTTATATCACGAGACGAGACATGATACTGGGTTTAAGAAAACAAGATAATATTTGGAAAATACAATTTTAAAGAAAACGTCAAAAATGAAAAATGGTTTTATTTGACAAAATCATAAAACTCAAACTTAACAGACTGGTTTCTCTCACACATTGATTCTATAAGAAATAGAAATAAGAATAAAAATAAAAATAAAACTTTTCTAGATCTTATATAGTGCAAACAATAAGTGCATAACCACAACCAGTCATATTAAGACTATGCTTGAAGTGAAACAGAGACAGAACATGTTTTTAAATACAGTACAGAGCTAAGGGATTAGTACAGCTGTCTATGAAACAGTCACGTGTAGGATTTACTTACAGTATTTATATATGGTTTGTGTCTTGTTGGTCACTCTGTTACCGTTTATTGTTTCCACTGGAGCCAAAATGCAGCCGGACATACAACTTAAAAGTAGCAGAAGCATCTTCTATACAAATACCTGAATTTTCCTCTTCTGCTGAGAGCTGCTCTCACTGCTCAGACACCACACTCACTGCTATCACTACTGGGTTGCCAGATCCCTCTTAAAAAGTCCACACTAAACTGTTTTTTTCCCCCACGAGACAGATTTAAGCTTGATGAGAAGTATCGTCACACCCCTAGTTTATAGATGTCAGTTTAGTGCGCTGTAGCTTTAGCATAAATGTAGCAATATTCAATTTTGACCAGTGATGTTATGTATACAGAACAGATCGCATATGTGTCTGAACTTTTTTTTTTCCCTCTGAAATCAAAATTAGTAAGTTGTCTCTTGGACTTTGACAACTCAAATTTGAACTCCTTCAGTACTTAAATGGTTCTTTGTCTGGATATATATATATATATTAACCCAATAAAAGAGACTGAGTTGTAGTTGAGCTATCAGATAAGTAGGGGGTTAATCATATTACTATTGATTATGTGTTTTTTGTATTTTTTGCATTAACAGGTACTCTAAAAGTTCTTTGTTTAATGTTCTAAAATGGTGTAATTAGTTGTTAGCCAGGCAGATTATGTTAGTGTCGTTAGACACGCCTAGTTTGATCTTGTAACATTTATTACCTTTTGCAGATTCCATTTAAAATGTTTATTTTTTCTTTTAATAGTTACTGGTGCATGCTGACTCGTTTTTGCAGCAGCTTAGGGGATAAAATTTGGTAGGTGTATACCAAATACAGAAAGTGCTCTTTTTTAAGTAATCATTAAACTTGCAGGACAATCTGGGAATCCAGTGGAAAAATGTGCTTTAATTCTGGTCTTTGAAGTGTAGTAAAAATAATACTCCATAATGTGATAATATTGAATCGCAAGATGCCCTGTGATTCCCACCCCTAGAATCCATGCTATATGCAGTCGTTGGGTTAAACACTCTGTTAAATAGTGTAATATTAAATATTTATGTGTAAAATCTTGATTAAAGGTAAAAGAGAGAACAGAAGAGCTAATAAGTAGGAATGAGTCTGAGGAGAGAGTGTGTAAAAAGTGTTCAGTGAAGCTCACTATATCACTGCTTGGGTTATTACAGCACAACAATTGCATAACAGGAGGAAGGCCGAGAGGCAAGGAGATTTTTAAACAGAAGAGTCAGACTGAGTGTTGTGTATTCAGGGTGGGGGAAGGTGGGGATAATGTACCTTTCTGGAATGTTGTGTCCCAGCACGGGGTTCATTGTTCCGCTAATGCAGAGAGAGTTGTGGTGGGTGGTTAACATTAATAAAATATTTAAAAGATGATGTTTCTTGCCCCTGCCTGTTTACTTATTCTTTTATCTATACACAGAGTTATCCTAGTTTTTTCAGAACATCCCAGTTTCATGGAAGATACGAGCTGTACAGGGCTAGGATAGTATTGTCACATTCTAGGGTCATCGGTAAACGTTAGTCTAAACCAGAGACTGGAAAAAAGGATGGATGTCGTGTCTCCGTTCCCATTCATTCAATGAAAATGAAGCCAAAATCTTCCACCATGTTGGCGATCCTGAAACCAGAGTCTGCGCAGTAGAGACCAGAGGAGGGAGAAAGACTGTGGAGAGACAGCCTACTCATTT
Source organism: Astyanax mexicanus (assembly GCF_023375975.1). NCBI lineage: Eukaryota > Metazoa > Chordata > Actinopteri > Characiformes > Acestrorhamphidae > Astyanax > Astyanax mexicanus. The sequence continues at coordinate 1,190,828 of NC_064423.1, read as the reverse complement.
AAATAACCCCGCCCCTGAGGGCTGCCTCGAGGTCACAGGCTGCAGAGCGGAGCTGATGGTCTGTTATTGGTCCCGCCCATAACCAGCCCTTTTACAATAACCACACCTTTTTTTTATAATAATAATAATAATACACTTTATTTATATAGCACTTTCTTAAACACAGTTTACAAAGTGCTTTACAGAAAATAATAACACACAAGGTGTAGAAGTTCAATTATTCAAAACAATACTTGAGTCCAGTAAAATAAAAATATAACCGTAAAAACAAATTTTAAAATAATTGAAGTAAGGTAGCCCAAATAAAAGCCTTACAGAACAAAAAAGTCTTAATTTTCCTCTTGAAAATGTTTAAATCATTAAGGGCCCTCAGGTCATCTGGGAGAGAGTTCCAGAGTTTAGGGGCATAGCAACAAAATGCAGCCTCGGAACTCTTTAACCGGTGGTGGGTACCGTTAGCAAGTTTTTATTTGCCGACCTGAGGGACCTTAAAGGTACATGCCTCTCAATCATACTGCAGAGATATAAAGGAGCAAGACCATGTAAACACTTAAAAGTAAGCAATATTATTTTAAAATCAATTCTATATGATACAGGCAGCCAGTGCAACTCTTTAAGAACGGGTCTAATATGATCCCTTATCTTCACACGTGCTAATACTCTGGCAGCTGCATTTTGGACCCTCTGTAGGCTTGAGATAGTGCTTTTAGGAAGACCAGCAAGCAGTGCATTACAGTAGTCCAGGCGTGATGATACAAATGCATGCAAAGGTTTCTCACTGTCAGTTACTGTTAAAATACGTCTGACCTTAGCTATATTACGAAGATGATAGAATGCTGTTCTGGATACATTACTAATATGCCGTTTAAAGCTTAAGTCATAGTCAAATGTGACACCAAGATTTTTAATATGGTCTTGGGTTTTAACTGATAGGGACTCTAAATAAGATACTGCTTCAATACGCTCGCTACCATTTCCAATGATAATAAATTCAGTTTTATCATCATTGAGCTGTAGAAAATTATAAGTCATCCAGGACTTAATGTCTTTTAAACAGTCAAAAATTAAATCAATAGAACATTTGGGGTCAGTAGCTAAAGACATATATAACTGAGTGTCATCTGCATACTGGTGGAATGAGATATTATATTTACTGACAACTCTAGCCAGAGGAAGCATGTAGAGGTTAAAAAGTACTGGTCCTAAAATTGAGCCCTGGGGAACACCGTGCGCTATCATTTTTGAATAGAGCTGAAGAACGTTTTAAAAAACGTATAAAGGACTCATAAACTTGCAAAAGTGATGTTTGCACTATAGACATCAAGGATGACAGAGAAAATCTTAATTTGCCCATTTATTCATCTAAAACAGTATGAAAAATACTACACAGTATGCCTTTAAGGTAGTGCTGTGCGATATGACGATGAATATCATGGGGATCATAGTAAAGTGTCTATCGTGCTACTTACCTTCTATCTTCTCTATCGTTTCTACAGTAATTTCATCAATTATTCATGCAAATATATAAAATAGGCTATGATGAAATGTATTGCCGTGGTCACTTTGCATAAACTCGGTTTATATAAGTGATGATAAAGTAATCTTTGCAAAAAAATCTTCATAATGTGGTTTTGCGACGTGACGCTGCTTTACGCTATTTGACGGTCACACGCGGACACGCCGGTTTACATCATGCTTTATGTTATTAAACTCATGAGAGCTGAACAATGGAGACGCATTGTTCTTTTAAAAAATATTAGCTACTGCATCTACCTCATCTGTTTTCATTTGATAAATATATATTGCTGCAATAAAAGGTAGTAATTCTCGTTTGTGAAAGTTTGGTTTAATGTCACTTTGAAATAAAGTTGGATGAAAGTAAGCAATGATATTATTTTGTCATATTTTTTGAAGAATAACTGAAAACATACTTAAATGTGGTATATCATGATCTATAACGTTATCGTGATATTAAAAAATTCCATATCGTGATATATGATTTTTTCTATATCGCCCAGCACTACTTTAATGTTTCATTAGATGAAGTGAAACACATTTAACTAAATTGTATTTGCTGCAGCCCTGCTAAAAAAATCCATCTCAAGACCAGCTGGTCATCTACAAAACACATCATACCCTACGCTGGTTAAGAGCTAGTCAATGGCCTAGCCTACCAGCGTAGCAATGATCAGCTGCTTTTGAGCTGTTTTTTTTTTTTTTTGCAGGGAGTATTAAATTTGTATTTATTAGGAATCTGCTGCTTGTGACGACCCCCTGCACACCTTTCAGGTACTAGTCTGCAGTGCACAGGCAGGGCTGGGCCTGACTGGTCTAATTAAAGCACTGAGCGCACCTGTAAAGGGTATACTCAATAAGGTGGGGTTTTGTTTCTCTCAATTAAGGCACCTTCTTTTTTTGTGTAGGCAAGTTTTGTTTTCTTTCATCCATAGGCTTCTTAATCTCTCTCTCTCTCGCTCTCTCACACTCTCTCACTCTTCACTCTGCCTTTTTCTTTTGCTTCTACATTTATCATTTACTGACGTAAACATGCATCCACCAATTCATGGCTGTCACTGCATTCATATCCCAGACGTTTTAATTAGATTTATATTTTGTATTGAAGTAATAAAAGTATTCCTCGTTTTAAATTTAAACTGGTGTTGCGTCCCTCTTCGTATGTTGCGGGGTGTGGACGAGCCCATGGAGTAACTCGCTACTGATAATTTTTTTGCGAGGTAATTAGAGCTTTGCGATTAATCGATTTTATCGATTATTTTGAATTTAGGACGATGTGTTTTCATGAAAATTGATTTTCTCTGTGTTTTAATTTTCACCACCGACGCTCCCCTGAGCTTAGCCCCGCCCCTCTCTCCCGCGCGCAGCCCCGCCCCTCTCTCCCTCCCTCCTCGTCCACAGTGTCAACAATTTGTCTATAATAGGTTTGAAAACTTAAGAAAGCTAAAAAATAAAATAAATAAATAAATAAAAAACTGCTCTTATAATAAAATTTAACAACACGGCAAAAAACTGATTTATGTAATTTCTGTAAAAATAGTTATTTTGAGACGTGACTGCCTATTTAAAAAGCAACAGAAGTTGTTAATAAGTTCACTTCATTTCTAACATATTTAGAGTGTTTTTTACTCACTTTTTTCTCTCTCACAATGTTAATCCTTTACTGTATTATGCAAATTAGACATAAAAATGACGTCATTTAGCGACTTCTAGCTACTTTTAGGAGATTTTAGTAGGGGAAAAATCGATTTAAATCGAAAATCGGATTATTATTATTTTTTTTAATCAGATTTTTTTTTGGGCCATATCGCCCAGCTCTAGTGGGAATATATGATAATAGATATTGTGAATTATGAAAATTTCTTTAAATATCATGCTGCAATATTTGTACCATATTACCCAGCCTTAGAATTTCATGACTTTAATATGACCCTCAATAAAGGAAGCTTAACCAGTTCCTCAGTGGGTTTGGAAAATGAAGTTATAGTGATGGCATTCAGCTCGGCTGCCTTCCAGCTAACCTACAGCCTGCAGGAGCAGAGCCTGTGTATCGACCGGGATAACAGGACTGATAGATGTGCTTTTATTGAGGTACGTGTTACAGAAATGCACATGTATGGAGACAGAGGCTGAGAGAAGGACATAAGGGTTTTTGATACAGGATTATTCTGCAGACGAGAGGAATAAAGATCTGCGCAGATCAGAGCTAATGAAACGTCAGATTAGAGTTGAGTGGTTCAGCGGTATAGATAGAGATCACCTTTCTTGTAGTATAGCAATATATTGTGATATATTAAATAGTAACCCCTATATCTTAATGAGTATCATATTGGCAAATTCTTCCAAATATACAACCCACAATTAGAGCTGGGTGATTAATCGATTTTATTGATTAATTCGAATTTACAGTTAAGGACGATGTGTTTTTATGAAAATCGATTTTCTCTGAGTTTTCATTTTCACCACCGACGCTCCCCTAAACTTAGCCCCGCCCCTCTCTCCCTGATTTATGTAATTTACGTAAAAATAAAGTTATTTTAAGACGTGACTGCCTATTTTTAAAAGCAACAGAAGTTGTTCATTTGTTGGAGTTCATTTGAATAATTTCTAACATATTTAGAGTGTTTTTACTCACTTTTTTCTCTCTCACAATGTTAATACTTTACAGCTTCAAAAACATGTATTATGCAAATTAGGCGATGACGTCATTTAGCGACTTTTAAGAGATTTTAGTAGGGGAAAAAATCGATTTAAATCAAAAATCGATTTATAAAAATATATATATTAAGATTTTTTTTGAGCCATATCGCCTAGCTCTACCCACAGTATACTTCAGATGTCCTCATGTATCAACCTACTGCTGGTATTGTTTTATTTCGATCCCTATTTATTTATTTTTTTTTACTGTGTTTGCTTCACACTGCCTCCTAAACATCCATAGAAGAATCTCACTCATCCCTTCCCTACCAACAAATTAATTTTCATGTATCTCCTCTGCTAATTTTACACGGCACATTTTGCCTGTACCACCAGATTTGTAACATGTACACAGTTGGGCTGTAACTAATAATTATATTTTTAGTCGACTAATCTGAAGAGTATATAATTTAGTTGATTATTCAATGATTATTTTTGAATAATCAATCATCCCCTCAATCACTGCCTCCGGTAGGTGCAGGTTTAAACTCACCTACTCAAGTCTGCACACCTGTGAATATCACCCTATTGCCCAGTCTGTCCCTTAACATGATATAATATAAGTTCAAATAGCAATACATTATTGAGTTAAGAAACTTGAATAGTAAGTAGTTTTATAACTTATTTAAATGTATCAGTGTGAACTAAGTGATCGAGCACTTCATTAAAAAATGTTTGCTGTACAGTTTAGACTTTAAACTTGAGCTAATTCTGACTGCAGTTCTATTCTAAAATAGAAGCACTTCTCTAATTTTCTAAGTTTAATTTTTCTGATCTGTTTTCTACTCTGTTTTTCAGCATTCATCAGTAGACGGTTATCCCGACCCCCCGGCACCTCCAGCTAAATCATCCAGTCGACAGAGTCTCCCACGATGTCGGAACTCTGTGGCGTCCATTACAGACGAACAGCCTCACGTTGGGAACTACAGGTTGCTGAAAACCATCGGCAAAGGCAACTTCGCCAAAGTCAAACTAGCGCGCCATATTTTAACAGGACGTGAGGTAACGCACCAGCACAGTTCATAGTTTAGTGTCTGTTTCTTACTTTTTGCTTTTACACATTGTTTTTTATTTGATCTGCATTCCACTGTGTGTTTGGTTTGTTTGAGATTAGGGCTGCACCATATTGTAAAAAAATAAAAAAATGCAATATTATGTTGTTTTATGTTGCAATATATATTCTATTATTGACAATAACAGGATTTTTTACTGGAAATACAGAAAATATATTTATTATTTTTAGTCCAATCAGTGTTTTAGGGGTTGATTCTGATCACCGATCGTCCTTCATATCGATCGGTCGATCGCTGATACCGATCTTGGGCGGGGCCAAATGCCACATTAATGCCACACAGGTGCTAGGCAAACCTGGTACAGATTCCCCTAATTACATCCATGCCTAAGCAAACACTGGTAATTTACACTGCTAGTAAATAAACAGAAGAGTGTTACTGACCAAAATAAACGCTTTTCAGGAGAGATATAAGTAATGTGTAAATATTTATAAGACACTAGAATTTTTATATTTGTATGTCAATACTGCAGAAATGTGTATCCAAACATCGGCCACCTCACAGCCTGTTTTTTAGTCAGCTGTTCATATATAGATAATAATACAATACTTTAATAAGAACAACAGCACCAGCTAGAACTTAGATTGGACAAAAAAATCCAGCCTGACTCTGCCCGCCCTCATAAACTGTAATTAAGAGCGCGGACCTGATTTAAACTCCATATTTTTAGTAAGTAACGTTACAGCAATGAAACAGAGCTTTTAACTAAATTCACAAATAGTTGGAAAGAACAAAATCTGTTTTAGTGATGTTAATAAACATCAGCGCTAGTCACAGTTTCACCGCAGCGAGAGACGAGGACGTGAATCGCTTATCTAACCAGCCTTTACTGATTTCTGCCCCCAATAACCCTTTCAATAACCTCCAATAGCCTTTAATAGCCTTTAGTAGTCTTCAACAGTCTAACCTGGCGGCCGTGTGCACTAAACTCCGTAGTTCTAAACATTCTGAGCAGAGCGTTAACTGACCTGTTTTATAATGTAATCCTAGCAGTGACTCCGTGACGGCTGCTCTAAACTGCTGCTTTTAGCTTGTGAGCTAACCCAGCTCCATGTCTCACTGCTTGGGCTGAAAGATGAAGTGTAGAGAGCTGTATTATCCATTTAGTGGGGTAAAAACCTTTATTTCCTACACAGATGAACTTAAGAAAACTGTAAAAACGCTCCAGACTGGCTGAGTTTTGCCTGTAGCCCGTGGCTGGGCTGTAGCTCTGACTGAGTAAAGACAGTGGGGCTGCTGCTGCTGTAGCTCTGACTAGTGGTTGGATGAGGAACTGCAGCTTCCTGTAAGCGAGCAGTTTCACCGGGAATCCACACACAGCTCTGATAAACTGCTTAACCCTAAACTCCTGAATCAGATTGGCTAAATTTAGAGGAATATCGGCCGATTGCCGATATCGTATTTTGGCTAAAAATCAGCGGATACCGATACACTGCCGATCGATTGTTCCATCTCTAATCATAACATTAAAAAATGCAATTTATATATCAATGATCGGAGCAAAACAAATTATAATGGGTATGCATTAAATTGCCCAAAGTATTCTGTGCTCGCCTGTGTTTCTTTTAGTGATAAAAGGCTTGAATGGAGCTGCTCGTACATGGATCCCTTTCCATTAAGCTCTCCACACACTACACTACTGCTCTTGAGCTAATCTGAAACTAAATGTGGTTTGGATGTCTGTAGTAATTGACTCATTGACTCGACCCCTTCTTTCAATAATGTTTAGAGAAGCAGTCTGCATGTCTAGCTGCTGCTTTTATACACCTGTTTAATTTTTTCAATGGGTGAGCGAATACTTTTGGCAATATAGTGAATATAATTCTTAATCTAGAAGATATTGTAATGATGTTAAAATACTATTTGAGAGATTTCTGTGAGTTTATTTTTAATCTCTTTTATCTTTTTAATGCATGAATTTTTAAACATGGGGGTAAACTTAATTGTCCGGTTGTTTTTTCCGATGTCTACAATTTTTACAAATATAAACCACTGGCTGCTGTCATGGACATCATGTGTTAACAGTTAAAATACTGTATAATAGTATTTTTTTAAAAGAAGAAATGTGTGTTTACACAGTCAAACCTATTAAAGAATTGAGCAGATTTGTCCAAACAATCCAAACACACAACTAAGCTATATTTTTCCCTTCTTTAGCTATGCCAATAATTCCACCCACTCAACGGCACTCCCCCTATCACTAGAAATGCCCCAACACCAGGAGGGTGAAGACTAGCACACGCCTCCTGTGATACATGTGAAGTCAGACTCCGCCTCTTTTTGAGCTGCTGTTGATGCAGCATTGCCGAGCAGCATCACAGCGCTAACACTTGGAGGAAAGCGCAGCGACTCGGATCTGATACATCAGCTAAAAAACGCATTGTGCTAACTGACTTTAACTTAGGAGTGATATGGGGGTGAGAGCGCCATCTACCCACCCAGAGAGAGCAAGGCCAATCGTACTCTTTTGGCAAGCTGCATGACCGGGATTTAAACTGACAATCTCTTGATAACAGTGGCAGCGTCCTTATCTGCTGGACCACCCGGAACCCTTTCACTTCATTTTTGACCATTTGTTTTTGCAAAGTATTAATTCAAGAACTCAAAACTTTGAATGTGTAAAAAAATATATTCTTAGTATAAAAGCGAAAACTTTACATTAAATTAAAGCATTTATGACATGATGCTAACATTAGCCATTTGTTTTATTCTCACTCAGTTGCGTAAATTTTAGTACATTTATGTTAGCAAGTTAGCTTTAATGTTCTTCCGTTCCATGGTTCCATTTTCAATTCCACATTTAAAGCCCTAGACCACATGTGTCAAACACAAGGCCCGCGGGCCAAATGTGGCCCGCCACGTCTTTTTATGTGGCCCGCGAGAGCTTGTAAGATCTTAGTGTCTATAATAAATAAGTCAGAAGCGTTCTTTGACCAAAAAATACATTTCCCACAATGCTTGTCGATTGTATTACTCGCAAAGTTACGGCTTACTGCCACTACACGGCAGTGTAGTCATTGATGTGGAAACCCTGCCGGAGGGAAGGTGTAACTTCGCGGGTGGAATTGAGACATATAAATGTTTATCCCATAATGTCCAGAAAAAGAGAAGTTGATGCAGACGGACGGCTGTGCTTCAAGGCGAAAGACCGGTATGCCTTTTGTGTTACGAAGAGTGTTACTGACCAAAATAAACGCTTTTTAGAAGAGATATAAGTTCTGTGTAAATATTTATAAGACAATAGCTGACAAAATCTGTTTTAATGAGGTTAATAAACATCACTGGGACAGCGCTAGTCGCAGTTTCACCGCAGCAAAGTACGAGGACGTGAATCACTTATCTAACCAGCCTTTACTAATTTCTGCCCTCAATAACCCTTTCAATAACCTCCAATAGCCTTTAATAGTCTTCAGTAGCCTTCAACAGTCTAACCTTGCAGCCGTGGTGTGTTCTAAACTCCGTAGTTATAAACATCCTGAGGTTAGCAGCGCGATAACTGACCTGTTTATAATGTAATCCCAGCAGTGACTCATGCTCTAAACGGCTGCTGTTAGCTGATTGGGCTGAAAGATGAACTGTAGAGAGCTGCATTATTCGGTTACAAAAATCTTTATTTCATACACAGAAGAACTTAAAAATTTTAAAAACGCTCCAGACTGGCTGAGCTGAGCCCTGTAGCCCGTGGCTGGGCTGTAGCTCTGACTCAGTAAAGACTGCGGACTTGTGGTGCTGCTGCTGCAGCTCCCACTAGTGGTTGGATGAGGAACTGCTAAATCTGAGGAAATGCTATGTTCTTAACAGCTCACAATTTTTGATTTTATATTTATTAAGCCTTATTTCAGTTAATAATTTCAAAGTTAATATAACTTGATGTCATTTCTATTCACTTGAATAGTTTGGTTCTTGATTGATGGAGTTTTTGGATTTCATAACATGACAAATTAAAAGGATTTATGTTAATAGAGCAACAAGCAAACATTTTTTCCATGCAACTGTAATATTTGATTGAATAAATAATATATTGAGAGTTATTTAACATTAAGGAGTAATTACATTCATTTACATATATTACATTTGGTTACATTTTATTACATTTATAAGTTACATCTGGCCCTCGGAGGACAGCCAATATGCCAATGTGGCCCTCGGCCAAAATGAGTTTGACACCCCTGCCCTAGACCAACAGTTTTAAAACATGCCGTAGTTTGAGAGAGAAATTGTTTTATTTTGTCTCTCACTCAGTGTTAATAAATCATGTTAGTGTAAAAAAAAAAAATAATTTCTATATCTCAGTTGCATTTAGGGAAGAAGTTAGCGTTAGCATTTTCCGAGCTTTCTGTTCTACCTGTTCTACCCTCTCTACCTTAAATGCAATAGACCAGAAGCTATTGTTAGCAATGATTTATTTTGTCTGTCACTGTGTTACTAAAGCCAGCTAGAGTAGTTAAACAAGATGTCTAATTTTTAGTACATTTATCTCTTACTTGTTGGAAAAGTTTTGCGATCCCTCAGGGTAACAAAAATGGAATAAAACGACAATTCAGTGAGGCTTTAGGAGACGTTCCTCTGTTTGTTTAGAGTCATTATTACGAGGCATGCGGTTAAAATTCAGTATAAATATCTGTCCGCTGGACACCATGCATGAAAGTACTGGAGTTGGAAACACAGTGTATTATTGGTGCTGTGTGCGTCAGATAAGTCTCCACACAGCCGCCAGGGCATTACACAAGCCATGAGACGGTTCTGTCCACACGTGGTGATGGCTAACGACGTCCAAACCCTGGAGCCTTTTACATCTTCCCCTGCTTATTTCACTCATACACAAGCTGTTCTGTCACCAGCACAGAGACAGTAGCCAGAGAGAGTGAGCCTGATCTTCAACATACACAGCGCTGGAGGACAGCGGTGGCTTGTGGACAATATATTGTCCCTGAAATTATTGCGATACACAATATTTTTGTCATTTTAAGATTATTAAATGCCACTGATATAATGATAAGAGAATAGTGTAAAAAAGCAATTATACACTTTTTAAAGACAACAAAAATTGTAATGAATAATGTATTATAATTTGTTTTTAGAGAATTATTATATACTTATTTTTTCACCTAATTTAGCCCACACTACGTGTATATCGTTGCTGTCCTATGAAAAACACTTATCTCCATTTTTGTCGATTTTAAGTTTAAGACATAACTTAAACAGACAAACTGTCTCTTAGACTGTGACAACATTTCTTGATGAACGGACCAATAGAAACTCTTCAAAATGACCTGAAATTGACTTCCATTGAAAGTTCACAAGGTTTTTTGACTCTCCTGTAAAGTTGCTGTTTTGGAGATAAGTGTTTTTCATTGGACAGCGACGATATGTGATGGAGTTACAGTTATTGTGTGATATAGATATAGATATATAGATATAGATATATAGATGTTTTATATTTGAACAAACATACAAATGAACGCAATAGACGAAAAATATCACGATTATGAAAAATGATTGAGGTCATGTTCATTTATCGTACGATAAATCGATATTGCAATTATTGTGACAGGCCTTGCTGGATATCACCACTGATTTACAGAATCCATTTAGATTCATTTAGTAATATATTTCAGTTACAGTAACAGATTCTGTTCAGATATGAAGATTTCCAGAGAAATTGTGTTTTTAGATTTACATTACGTTTAAGGTATTAAGCAGACGCCCTTATTCAGAGCGACTTACAACAGAGCATTTTTTACTTTTAAAATATCCAGAACTTGTTTATCGAGACTAGAATCAAGAGATACACAAACCTTGATAATGTTCAGAACCCTAAGAGGATATTTATTTATTTATTTATTTATAAGATTAGTTTGAAGACCGCGAGTGACTCTCAGAGCTGTTCTGACACCCAGTGGAACTTCGTTCCATCACCTTGGTCCTGCAGCACAGAGAAGAGTCGAGATGTTTGTTTGCGTTGGGTTTTAAGGGATGGAGTTTCGAGCCGAGCCATACTGGAAGCTCTTGGTACAGATCTGGATTTGGAAGGAGCTGATAAACAATAAACAATAAACAGTGTTATTGTAATTTCAGGATTATTTTCTGCCACTGATATGATAATGTAATAGCCTAATGATAATTTCATAGTTTTAAAGAGTAATAAACTTTAAATCTTAATATTATTTAAACATTTATATTGAAATTAAATAAACATAACAATAGTAAATTAAATTAAACCACTTTTTTAAAGTTAACATTTTGACTGTTCATGTTGATGTAGAATAGATCTCAAACATAATATAAATACACTGGCTGGACAAAAAAAGGTTGTCACTTTGCTGCAGTTGTTCTGCAGGTTTAGGTTCAGCAACAGTATGTGCTGAAAGAATGAGGTCAGCTGACTACCTGAATATACTGAATATAGACCAGATTATTCCATCAATGGATTTTTTCCGTCCCTGATGGTGGGACCATATTCCAAGATTTCAACGCTTATTAAAAAGGCGGTCCAACAAAATATAAGTGTGTGACCTTCTTTTGGTGACATTTTTTTGCTAGGCAGTGTATAATATAGATATAAACATAAAAAATGCATTCTGAATATTGTACACTTAGTTGCAATCCTCAGTACATACATTTCTTTTTATATATTGTACAATAAGTCGCTAATTATTGTGACTGGCATAACTGTGTATTTCTGTGCATTTTAATACTGTAAAAAATATTAATACAGCCCACGTATACAGATAAATCCCACTCATTAACGTCTCTCTGTGTTTCAGGTTGCTGTGAAGATTATTGATAAGACCCAGTTAAACCCCACTAGTTTACAGAAGGTAAGCTCTTGTCTTTATTCTGAAATGAGTTGGGTAAGAGGAGTGTATAAGTGATTTATGGCAGATGTTATTTCTGATATATCTGACTGATGTTGTTTTGGGTTTGTTATGTAGGTATAAAAGCAGCCAGGCTGTTTCATTAATGTGGTCTATTATGTAGAATAACATTTTAACTTTATTTTTTGTTCAATTATTTATTTAAAGTTGTCTGGTAGAGTATTTTAGTGCTCACCTCTGTAAAACAGTTTGTGTATTTGTGTACATAATTCATTAAAATTGATTAAGCTAATCAATGCCATCTGAGCAGGATTAGAGGATTTTGTGTGCATATGTGTCTGTGCGCGTGTGTGTGTACCTGTCTGTCTGTGTGTCTCTCTGTCTGTGTGTGCGTGTGTCTGTCTGCGTGTGTATGCATATGCGCCTGTCTGTGCGCCTGTCTGTGCGCCTGTCTGTGCGCCTGTCTGTGCGCCTGTCTGCTTCTGTGTCTGCGTCTGTGTCTGTGCGCCTGTCTGTCTGTGCGCCTGTCTGCGTCTGTGTGTGTCTATGCTTGTGTCTTTGTTTGTGTTTGTGTGTGTCTTTGTGTGTGTTTGTGCCTGTGTGTGTGTTCCTGTGTGTACCTCTGTGTGTGTGTGTACCTGTGTACGTGTGTGTACCTGTGTCTGTGTGTGTATATGCATATGTGTCTGTCTGTCTGTCTGTGTGTGTATATGCATATGTGTCTGTCTGTCTGTGTGTGTATATGCATATGTGTTTGTCTGTCTGTGTGTGTATATGCATATGTGTCTGTCTGTGTGTGTGTTTGTGCATCTCTCTCTCTGTCTGTCTGTCTGTCTGTCTGTCTGTCTGTGTGTGTGTCTGTGTGTATGCGTCTGTGTCTGTCTGTGTCTGTCTGTCTGTCTTTGTGTGCGCGTGTCTGTGCGCGTGTGTGTTCTCTGACATGCAGATGAATGACCAGCTTGTGGTCTCCCTAAATGCACACAGCACAATTTACATGCACACAGTCCTTATTCCTATTCTGTGCTGCTGCTGCTCTTCTACAGATATAGATTTATCTCCCTGTTGTTTACGTTTCTTGACCGTGTTTCCAAAGAACTTGTTTTTCTTAAATCAGCAAAATCAAGTTAAATAGGGAGCACTGTAACTGTATTAAGGCATTATGAGTACGATCAAGGATGCAACAACTTTTTTTTATTGAAAGCAAAAAGTGATATTTGCATGGATTTTACCTTTAACCAAAACAAATTTAATTGAAACATTAGCCAATTATTTATAAAGCAGCTCTTTTTGGTTGTGTTTCTACTTTAAGCTCCACTTTAAGTGTGATATTTGTGGGGATTCACAGACTCTGTCTGGAGTTTACCAGTGTTTATAATGTGGTTAGTAAAATAAAGTGCGTTTTAGGTATTTAGGTAATGAACAAAATTGTAATGATAAAAGAACATTTACTTGAGCATTAATCTACACACACACATCTCTGCTAAAAACATTTATTAGAGTAAAACCCTTTTATTTATTATCAGGCTAACTAACCAGACTTGCCCGGAAAGGTTAATGTACCATCCAGCCCTGTCCTCGATGGGCACAAGAGATCGGCCCCAAAACAATGATCTGTTCATCTGTAGCTTTTGTGTTTATTTTAGTAGATAGCAGATGTAACTGATAAATAGCTGATATTGGTCATCTGCTGTTTGCTAACATGTTTACATTATTTAATATTAGTATGTAATTAAAAATCCCAACAAGATCCAACTATGAAACTGTGTAAATTCCGCCTGACTAAATAATGTATTAATTCCATCTATAATATAAACATTAAACATATATTAGTTTACTTTAAGGGAAAGTTGTGTATAGTTAAGCATTAATGACTGAATCATTTATGCAGATGTGCTAAACATGTGAAACAATGACACAGTGAATAACACTGTTATAACATAACACTGCTCAGAGTTTCCCAGCTTCTGAAAATGCAGAGCACTGTAGCAGTTTTGTCGTGTGATAAATTGATCTGTCAGAGTATTGTTGGATTTTTGTGGTCTGCAGTTGATGGAGTTGAACGAACACTCCCCTTCTTTTTGTCTCCAGTTTCCCACATTTGTTTTTGTGTGTGTGTGAGTGTGTGTGTTTTGTTGGCTGGAGCTCTGTTTCAAATATGGTAGATGCTGATCAGTACTTTTATTGAAATAATGAAATTTAATTATGCATTACTTGTTTTATTCTTAAACCAGAGTTTCATTTTCATATTTCCACAATTAGTTATGGCTACATTCACATTTTGATCAAATCATTCGTTTTTGGCTGTTCGTACTGTCTTTTTAATGTGACCCATATCTGACAAATGCAACACACAGAGCCCTATAAAATCCATTACATTTTTTAAAGTAAATTAAGTATAGTTTTTTTCTGTTTTCAGTTTTTATTTATTTATTTTTTGAATCACTGGACTGCTCCCAAACGAATCCTGTCCCTGTCAGAGATAAGCCCCTTCTCATTGGACAAAATGGCTATAAAGTGAGGCCTCATTCTGTCCCTCTTTATTTACTGAAAGACCTCCTGTTGCTCCGGCTGTAAGGAGAGGCAGTTTCTGCCTTTTGAAAGCGAGTCTGTTTGTTTGAGTTCTTAAGTCTTTATAGTAGAGTTGTAGTAGAGTTTTCTCTGGGGAGGAAGCAGCAGCCTGTGCTTCAGAAGAAATGGTGCGTTTGTTGAGCGTGAGCCGTTTCTGTCGAGCTGCTCAGAGCTGCAGGAGAAAGCTGGTCTTTAGGCTGCAGTGCAGCTGATAATAAAATGTTTAAGGCTGTGGCTGAGAGAGGAGGGTAAACTCTCAGTCACGGACATATAGAGTACCGGTGGGAATCACAGAGCATCTAATGATAATGATATCACGATACTGTGATTCTGCGATTCTCAGTAAGTAGTAATGGAGTAATAAAGCAGTAACTTTAATGAGTCTAATTGGCAGAGGCAAGTCTTGGTGAGTTTAGAGAGCCAATGATTCAATAAAAATATTGATATATTAATATATATATATGAGATGCCACAAAAATGATGCATTGTATCTTAGGGGTGAGCGATATAATACCAGTATATGTTTTTTTTTACTCAATAGTATTTCGCTATTAAGGTCACAGGTAAGCACACGTGACTTGTGCTCGCAGCGCCAAAATTAAAATGGCCAACAGCGGAGAGAGCAGTAGTGCTCACACTGAGGGTAATTTATTTTATTTAGTTTAGTTCCTAGATTTAGTTGCAAGATGGGGAGGAGTGGATGAGGAATTTATTCTGCTCTGAAGGAAAGGTTAGTGCTGACAGCAGCTGATCACGGGCGAGTAGTATTTAAAAAATAAAAACAAGATGAAATTAACCAACATTTTCTTCAACGAATAAAAACGAGATGGAATTTTTTGGCAGGGACGAAATCCAATCAGAACTGATTTAGTCTGTAAAAGGGAAAGAGATCCAATCACTACTACTTTAGCAGAGGTGGAGAGGCGGAACAAGCGGGGTAGTCATCCAATCAGTATCCGCCTCTCCTGCAACAAATATAAAATACTTTCTAAACAAACAAACTTTTTTTTATATTAAGCTGCTGCATTTGCTTACTGTTTATTATTGATTGTTTTATTTATTGGTTTGAGTAGTTCATATTAGTTATAAGTCATATTTCGCATTTGTTTAATCAGGACTAGGGGTGTGCCATGTTGTATTGTGCGCAAATATATTGTCTTTTTTTTATATTGTTTTTATATCGAGAGGCGGGTCAAGCAGGGTAGTTAATCAGTATCCACCTCTCCTGAAGCAGCTCGGTGCGCTCAGATACAAAACCCGGGAGGAAAGACTCGCCTGTGATCTATCCTTACTTAAGGGGTTCGACTCGGAGTTAACTCGACAGTATCAGCAGCAAGGATAGATAGTAGACTAAAACTAAAAACATTTCAGGTGACTAAATTATGACTAAAATGAAATGCCATTTTCATCACAAGACTTTGACTAAAACTAAATCAAAATTTGTTGTCAAAATTAACACTGCTGAGTAGCACATGTCTACGGGTAGCACAAACTGACAGTCTCAGATTAACGTACAGGGTGGAGAGTGAAGATTAGTGAGGGAGCGAGGTGGCAGTGGTGCAGCTGTATTACAGGCTGAACTGTTGATTTGACCGAGCTGTTTACCCCACACACAGCACAACCACTGAGCGCTTTGTTAGCGCCCACTCACAGGTGCGGTTTGAGGCGGTGTGGACACCGGGAGCACAGGGCACTCTGGCCTGTGTACTGGCACTGAGTAAGATCTATGTTTAAAGCTCCACTAGGTAGGATTGAGATTTTGTGCTCGTGGGCTCGCCCTACAGTTGTAGAGTGTAATAAATGTTTCAGGAGGATTAGTTTCTCTTTCTTGTTTTCTGGCTTTCACAGACATATTCGGTCTCTTTCCAGCTTCTGCCAGAGTGTCTGTATGTTAGTTTGTAAAGAATGAAACAGTAGTTCTTGTAGAACTGTTAGAACTAAAGGTCGGAAAGCAGGTTGCAGTTCTCGCGAGCGTTGGTCGTGGCCTCCTCGGAAAACTTACAGAGTCTGGTTTGAGCTCAGAGGAGCTCCGGCACAGACACGAGAGCACCGCTATTCCTCCTATTACACCTCAATGCAGCGCTGCAGTGAGTTTCAAGCTGTAATTTTACTGCTTTAAAAAAAGATCAAAAATCAAGAAAATCCTACCTAGTGCTGCTTTAAGAAAAATGTTTATAAGGAACAGATCTCTGAAAGATTAAAACACAAACAATGATCCACAGGCCTAAACATCCGTAAATTAGGCTACAAGAATGATGTCTGAATTACTTTCCTCTTATATAACATAATTTAACATGGTTTAAAAATGTAAAAGTCTTTCTAAACAAACAAACGTTTTTTTTTATATTGAGCTGCTGCATTTGCTTACTGCTTATTATTGATTGTTTTATTTATTGGTTAGTTTATATGAGTTATAAGTCATATTTTGCATGTGTTTTATCAGGACTAGGGGTGTGCCATGTTGTATTGTGCGCAAATATATTGTCTTTTTTTTTATATTGTTAAGGCAAAAATACTCTGAAATATAGTGATATTGTTTTAGGGCCACATGGGCCATCAGCAAGGTACAACATTTACTATAGACAGATCATATCTGCCCAGTATCATTTATTTTACTTTAGTCTTGGATATATTGATTGTATTATTAGAATTATTACATGTTGGTTCATTGACTTTTATTACAATGGAAAATATCAATGTGCCATATCAAAGTGCAATAATATCATGAAACAGAATTTAATATAATAATAATATAATAATAATAATAATAATAATAATAATAATAATAATAATAATAATATGCTATTATTTGTAATTAAATGTTTTGTCATATCGTTTTGAATATCGTTATTGCTATTGTTTTAAAATGCTGATTTTTTTTCTGTGTTTTTCTCAACAGCTTTTTCGTGAAGTACGGATTATGAAGATTTTGAATCACCCTAATATAGGTAAGATCTGACCCCATGCACCAAATTACACATGTCAATACTAGGCCAGTTACAATGATTATTTATATATATATATATATATATATAATCAGGAAGTAAATACAATAATCAATCATTAATATAAATGAGCCAGTGTGGAGTATTGGGGATTTTAGAATATCGATATTGTATGACATTGGGATTGATACAATTGATACAATACAATTTTAGTATAAAGTTTGGACATCTTGAATTCAGTGTTTTTTATTGTTAAAAATAGTTGCATTGTCAATAAATGATCAAGCCATCCAAACTATAAAGAAAAACATTGAATTCAATTTAAGAAATGAGGTTAACAAAACAGAGTATGTTTTATATTTTAGATTCTTCAAAGTAGATACCACTTGCTTAGATGACAGCAGTATACATCTCTGCTGGATTTTCTCAGTCAGCTTTATGAGGTAGAGTCACCTGGAATTCAGGCTTTCAGTTAACAGCTGTGCTGAACTCATCAAGAGTTAATTACTAGAATATATTGACACAGAGTTGGTATACAGTGAATAGCCCAATTTGAGAGCTACTCAACTGAGTAAATAAAAAAAATTAAGAACTTTGAAAGTATCCTTAAAGCAGCACTAGGTAGGATTTCCTTGATTTTTGATCTTTTTAAAGAAGTGAAATTACAGCTTAAAACACACTGCAGCGCTGCATTGAGGTGTAATAGGAGGAATAGCGGTGCTCTCGTGTCTGTGCCGGAGCTCCTCTGAGCTCAAACCAGACTCTGTAAGTTTTCAGAGGCGGCCGCGACCAACGCTCGCGAGAACTGCGACCTGCTTTCCGACCTTTAGTTCTAACAGTTCTGGTTCATTCTTTACAAACTAACATACAGACACTCTGGCAGAAGCTGGAAAGAGACCCAATATGTCTGTGAAAGCCAGAAAATGAGAGAGAGAAACTAATCCGCCTGAAACATTTATTACACTATGCAACTGTAGGGGGAGCCCACGAGCACAAAATCTCAATCCTACCTAGTGGAGCTTTAAGTGCAGTCGCAAAAACCATCAAAACGTTACGATGGAACTGGCACTTATCAGGACTGCCCCAGGAAAAGAAAAGCAAGAGTTCCTCTAAAACCACAAGTTAACAGGTCCCCAGATAAGAGCAGCTAAATACTTCAGAGTATTTATGTGTTCTTTCATAGTTTGGATCACTTCACTATTATTTTTACACTGTAGGAAAAACTATAAAATCATAAAAACATTGAATGAGAAGGTATGTCTAAACTTTGTATAATGTCCTACCCCTTACTCCTCTAGAACTAGCCGTATGTGTGGGTCTGTTCCTGTGTGTTTTTAGTTCAACTCTTTAGTGCAGCAAGAGTGCGCTCTCTTCTCTGAGTCCATCTTTACCTCCCAGCTCACGTTTCCTCATGACTCTGCACTTTTCCTTTCTGCTGTATTCTCTGAGCTCGGCTGATTCTGACTCAACACTCTGATTAGATTTGAACAGGATTGTGCCGGTTCCTAATGGACCGTGCTGTAAGATGACCACACTTGATAGGCTCTCTTCTTCAGCGTTTTCCTCTCCTTTATCTCGAGTGTCGCTCGTATCTGCCTCAGTTGGGGTTTTCTGTTGATTGTGATGACTGGTCATTCTTTCTGCTTCCACTGGCTCCTGGCGTGTAGCCCGGGCTGTGGGTACAGGGCAGGGTAGAGCTGGGCATTATGACAGTATTTCTGA
This sequence comes from Astyanax mexicanus, assembly GCF_023375975.1. NCBI lineage: Eukaryota > Metazoa > Chordata > Actinopteri > Characiformes > Acestrorhamphidae > Astyanax > Astyanax mexicanus. Next base: position 1,171,490 of record NC_064423.1, on the reverse strand, counting down.
TGTATTGGGATATATTTGTTGTTGAGGTAAATGATATTCATAGGGCTGGACGATAATTTGATATCAGCTTAACCTGCTCAAGGACTGATGACATCATGTTGGTGTTCTGACCTTCATAACTGAGACCCAGAATATCGTGATGACATCATACACACATCATATTAAACAGCAAAACTCTATATAACCAACACATTGATTAATCCAACTTGGAAAAACAGTTAGCATTATTATCTAGTAGGGGTGAAACGATTACTCGAGTAATTCAAGTTACTCTATTAAAAAAATTGATCAAGTAATTTTCTGTGCCTCGAATAATTGTTTATTTAATTAAAAAGGAGGAGCAGGCGGCGGAGGTTTTAGTTGAGAAGAGTATTTTGAAGCAGCGAGGGAAAAGAACGACATCATACGAGGAAAAAGGGCAAAAATAATGGAGCGTTTTAGGCTGGACAGCGTGTATTCGCTCCTGCACCGTCTCAGCCGAGGACACGTTATCCGTGGAGCCGAGAGAAGGTTAATATAACTCATAACAAATCAATGAGATTAACATTAATGTAGTTTAATAACATGCTGAGCGCTGATTATTAGTAATACTGTCTAATGTGTGGTTAGTTTATAAAAACAGACAATTCTGGACTAAATTCTGGCTTTATGTAAGTGAACTCAGCGCTCAGAAGTTTATAAATAAATACATGTCACCGGCTCGGTGAGAGGAACTGGAAACATCTCTGCTGTTCGGAGGCTAAAATGCACAACATAATGCAAATGTTTGTCTTTTTTATTGATTAATTCCCTATAGTTTTGATACTTAAAAGAAATCCTTGTTGAAAATAATTTTACTTAATAAATTAAAGTGCTAATTAATAAGCTATTATCATTCCTTTATTTATTTCTATTTGCAGTTTGGAAATGTATTTAAAAATATAACTTATCTAAAAAAGGAAATCAGTTGGTCATTCATTATTAAGGGAAATGTCTTGTTTTCTCTTTTGTTTATTTTTAATTACTCTTTAAGCAAACAAATATGTTTTATCCGAGTACTCGATTACTAAAATAATCGATAGCTGCAGCCCTACTATCTAGCCATTAGCCAGCTCAATTGTGCCTAATCCACTTTTGCTTCATAATAAGAGTCCTGAATACTCAGGCCTAAATGTTTTATTGAAAAGATGAATGCTAAAAATAATAAAGAACATCCAGCTTTGTTATGAAATGTGGACTATTTTTGTTTGGACTGTTTTATTTTATTTGGACTGGTTTATTTTATTGTATTTTATTTGGACTTTACTACATGAACCTCTGATCAAAACAGGTTTAAATGTTGTAATTGTTTATTCAAATTTAGTTTTCTTAAGCATGTTAAGGAGGGCTTGTATATGTTATTATTACAGAGCGTCATATTTCATATATTAATGTAAAAAATGTCTTAAATGTGTCTAAAAGTGTAAATACACAAAAAAAGCATCTGGCGTGTGTGACTGTTTTCTTTAAAAACTGGTGTAAAAAACAATGAATGTTCTGTCTCTTTTCTTTTTTTTCTCTCCCTATGTTTGCATCTTGTAACAAAAAGCTGGTAAAAAGCTTAGTTTTGTTACAGAAAAAAAGATTTTTTTCACTGAAATTCTGCTAGCAAAAAAAATCAATAAAAACCTATTTGTTAATATTTTATTTACATATTCAATTAAAATGAGAAAAAAATAAATTTGTGCTTTGGGTAAATGGATAAGCTCTAATGTAAAGTGTATAGGGCCCTGAGATTTTTTAATGTTGTTGTCCCTTTCTTCTCTCTTTCTTTCAGTTAAGTTATTTGAAGTCATTGAAACGGAAAAGACACTTTATCTGATAATGGAGTATGCCAGTGGAGGTGAGTGTTAATACTGGTGTTCCAGTGTAAGGATTAAGTGTTATCACAGTGTGTCTGTGTGAGCTGCTTGATTACTCCTGTGTGTTCCTCTCTCAGGCGAAGTATTCGACTACTTAGTTGCACATGGAAGAATGAAGGAGAAAGAAGCCAGGGCCAAGTTTCGACAGGTAAGAGGATGAAATCAAACCTGCTAAAAATGTAGACCCAATCCCTTTTCCTCCTATGGCCCTACCTCTCTGTCTTGCTTGTTCACATGTAGGGTTAAAATGTTCTTTCTCTAGATAAGCTGGAGAGGTAGGTTAGAAGAATGTGAGGGAGACATGACCCTTTAAACTGAGATATATGTGTCGTTTCAATATTTTATGGCTAATTTCTTCATATTTCTTCATATTTCTTCCATTGTCTCAGTAGCTATCTAGCTAACTTTCCTATTCCACCTTAAATGGCGCAACAATTGCAATACTGCAAAGGCTGCAGTATGTAAGATAAAACAGAAAAATGGACAAAGACATACAATAAAACCTTAAAGTTAACTAGTAAACAGCAGCTTGGTTGTTAAACTTCAGCACTTCACTGCTATATATATTTGTATCTAGTGCTTACAAAAGAGGTACAAAAGAGAAATGAGATTGGGCCGTAGTGTCTCATTTTACACACACACACACACACACACACACACACTGGCCTCTAGTGGCACAGGACTGTCACTGTTCTACAACTAAATCTTTTACTCTCATAGCATTTACGAGAGAACCATTGTATGACCTTATTATTAGGTTATGTATATTATGTTGCTACTGTTTTTTTTTTTTTATATATATTTTTATTCAAGAAAGCACAAAGTAAGATGCACAACACACACCCACCCACAACACACACCCACAACACCCACTACACACACCCACCCACAACACATACCCACCCACAACACACACCCACAACACCCACTACACACACCCACCCACAACACATACCCACAACACCCACTACACACACCCACAACACCCACTACACATACCCACCCACAACACATACCCACCCACAACACCCACTACACACACCCACAACACCCACTACACATACCCACCCACAACACATACCCACCCACAACACCCACTACACATACCCACCCACAACACACACACACCCACAACACATACCCACAACACCCACTACACACACCCACCCACAACACACACCCACCCACAACACACACCCACAACACCCACTACACACACCCACCCACAACACATACCCACCCACAACACCCACTACACATACCCACCCACAACACACACCCACCCACAACACATACCCACAACACCCACTACACACACCCACCCACAACACACACCCACCCACAACACACACCCACTACACACACCCACCCACAACACACACCCACCCACAACACCCACTACACACACCCACCCACAACACACACCCACCCACAACACATACCCACAACACCCACTACACACACCCACCCACAACACATACCCACCCACAACACACACCCACAACACCCACTACACACACCCACCCACAACACATACCCACCCACAACACATACCCACCCACAACACATACCCACCCACAACACACACACACCCACAACACACACCCACCCACAACACACACCCACCCACAACACCCACTACACACACCCACCCACAACACACACCCACCCACAACACATACCCACAACACCCACTACACACACCCACCCACAACACACACCCACCCACAACACACACCCACAACACCCACTACACACACCCACCCACAACACATACCCACCCACAACACCCACTACACATACCCACAACACCCACTACACACACCCACCCACAACACCCACAACACACACCCACCCACAACACATACCCACAACACCCACTACACACACCCACCCACAACACACACCCACCCACAACACACACCCACAACACCCACTACACACACCCACCCACAACACATACCCACCCACAACACCCACTACACATACCCACCCACAACACACACCCACCCACAACACATACCCACAACACCCACTACACACACCCACCCACAACACACACCCACAACACCCACTACACACACCCACCCACAACACATACCCACCCACAACACATACCCACAACACCCACTACACACACCCACCCACAACACACACCCACCCACAACACACACCCACCCACAACACCCACAACACACACCCACCCACAACGCACACCCACCCACAACGCACACCCACCCACAACGCACACCCACCCACAACGCACACCCACCCACAACGCATACCCACCCACAACACCCACTACACACACACACACCCACAACGCACACCCACCCACAACACACACCCACCCACAACACACACCCACCCACAACGCACACCCACCCACAACGCACACCCACCCACAACACACACCCACCCACAACACATACCCACCCACAACACCCACTACATACCCACAACACCCACTACACCCACCCACCCACAACACATACCCACCCACAACACCCACTACATACCCACAACACCCACTACACCCACCCACCCACAACACATACCCACCCACAACACATACCCACCCACAACACACACACACCCACAACACACACACACCCACAACACACACCCACCCACAACACATACCCACCCACAACACATACCCACCCACAACACCCACAACAGATACCCACCCACAACACCCATGGTCATAATGGGGTATTTTGTGTAGAATTTTGAGGAAAGAGATTACTATAAATACAATTTGGAATAAGGCTGTAACGTAACAAAATGTGGAAAAAGTGAAGCACTGTGAATACTTTCCGGATGCACTGTAAAAAAAAATGGATTACTATAACTAACACACACAAGTGCTGCTGGATGTTTTCTGCACTTTGCTTGTGTTGTAGGGATCTGTGACAGTTGTTCTTATAATTTTGTCTGTTTGTCTGTATCTGCTTCAGATTGTGTCTGCAGTGCAGTATTGTCATCAGAAGAGGATAGTACACAGGGATCTCAAAGTGAGTCGTTCGCGTTGTTTCTCATTTCTACACCAACTCTTAATTTATTTATTTCTATACTAAGACTAATGTTTTCTTGTTTTTTCCTCAACCTCCACTCCCTGCAGGCTGAGAACTTGCTCCTGGATGCTGATATGAATATAAAGATAGCAGACTTCGGCTTCAGTAATGAATTCACCATCGGGAGCAAATTGGACACGTTCTGCGGCAGCCCCCCGTATGCTGCTCCTGAGCTCTTTCAGGGTAAAAAGTACGATGGTCCTGAGGTGGATGTGTGGAGCTTGGGGGTTATTCTCTATACGCTGGTCAGTGGATCCCTACCCTTTGATGGACAGAACTTAAAGGTTAGTTTTGAAGTCTCAGTCCTTAATTATTTTGGTATGTTTAAGGGTGTATATATATGCAACCATCAAATAACTTTAGGGCTAGGCCTGTTGTGATAACTATGTTATCGGCGTATGAAATTTTTTTAAACCGACGTCGATGACGGCCATTGGAGGCGTGAACACACACACACACACACACACACAGAGGAGCAAACGTGTGCTTGCAAACATATTCGAGGACTTTCTCTTTCTTTCTCTTTCTCTTCTCTTAAACCACTTTAGAGAACCTTTAGAAGGTTTTTAGAAGTCCGGATGGACTTAGTGTGGGAGTATTTTGTGAATCAGCCGGTATGTTGACTTGTTTGAAAACAGTGGAAATGAAGCTGAGATCTCATTTCAAGCACAAACATTCAGCCCAATTTTCCAAACTGAATACTGAATATGAATATTGTTCCCCCAGAGAGATCCTGCCTCAAGCCCCACATGGTAAACATGCTGGTGTTCCTTACTCTGAATTTGTCTGACAGTTACATTAAAAAATACATTATAGCAAGAGCTATGGGCTGCTAATTTGTGTTTTACAGTAAACACATATATAACGGAAAAAAGAAATCTGCAAGTGACTTTGTGCTGTGTCCAGAGTGGTTATACTTTATTTGTTTTAGTTATTTTGGACATTAAAATATTTGTATATTGAAAGCCCAGTTAGTTTAAATGTAAAATGATGTAATAATATTATTATGCTAGTATATTAATACTGTGGCACACTGTCTTAAAGCTCCTTTGGGAGCCCAAAAGCATTTTTTTATAATTCCCCTTTAAAATGACAATAATATCGTTCATCGCAATAATTTTTTGGAACAATATATCGTCCTGAAAGTTTTGTTGTCTTGACAGTCCTATGTAGGGCACACTTAATGCACTCTTCTTGCTGTATTCTTCATATTTTCTGTTGGCTTCTTCCATTGCTATCCTGTTATATGGGGAAAATAATCCAGCACAGAGTAAAACATGTAACATTAAAAATACGTTTTGCAGTAAAGAAAATGGTAACTTGCTCTTATGGCCTACAACACTATGATCAGGCAGTTAACCATTATATAAAATACAAGTCATTATGTATTAGTGATAGCACTGGTGGGTAAGACTACATGCTAATGATGAGTGAGTGGTGGAGTACTGTAATGTGTTCAATGTGTTTGCAATATAAGGTGCACTTAAAATCCTTTAATTTTCCCAAAATTCGTCAGTGTGCCTTACAATCTGGTGCGCCTTAAGTATGAATTCTATCTGTCAGGTTGTAAGCAGCAGTAAAACCACTCTGTTGAAGTACAGCGTTAGACTGAAGCAGTATTAGCATTAGCTCCTAACCGCACTAAGTGTTAGCTCCTTCGCCGCTCAGAGGCAAACATATAGAATTGTAACCTGTGCGTTTACTTTGTTAAAACAAGATAAAATCACCCTGGCCCACCAGAACACTCAGGGTTTTTTAGTGTAGGGCTGTCGGGCATCATTTACTAGTGCTAACTATGATTAGCCACTAATGCTAATGCTGCTGCACCAAGCCGTAATGGAAATCTGGAAATCTAAGCTTACTCTAAATAAACAAAAGCGCTTTCCTCACCCAAATAAACAGTTTTCAGGAGAGAAATCTGTTTAGATTAACATCCAGGTCTGTAAAATGCTGTAGTGCTTCAGGAAAGACTCCCTCTCAGGTCTAATATAAATGCTCATTTCCTTTGTGTGGGGGTGCATTGCATTGCCCACAGGTTGACCCCTGTCAATGTCCTCTCTTCACAGGAGCTGAGAGAACGAGTGCTAAGAGGGAAGTATCGCATTCCATTCTATATGTCCACAGACTGTGAAAACCTGCTGAAGAAACTGCTGGTTCTCAACCCTGGCAAACGTGGTAGTCTGGAGGTTCGTGTCCCTTTTCTGAGTCACTGAAAAGATGATTAACAGTATTTACATAACACTGTTGAAAATGGTTGTTAAATAGATGTGCTTTACTTCGTTAAACTGGCAAAACTGGTCTATTATTCACCAGAAGTTATTTACTCTTTAACAAGGAGTCATTTTATTATTATAATATTATATTATTATTATATCAGTGGCATAAATGGTCGTAAAAAGACAGTAACTTTTGTTTTTTTCACAATAAATTTGATAAAAACCGGGATTGTATTTTAGAAAATGTAGGCTAAACAATAAAAGTTTCTTAACACAATATCCTTTCAAGGAAAATGGGTGTGCATACAACCAGCCATAATAAGTGCACTTGCAAATAATGACATCAATAACAGGCATTTGAGATTGGGAAGAGCACACAAATGCAGCCACAGAATGCTTAGTTTCTTAAATTTATCGAAACATTTGACTCTTCACTCACATTTCATGAAAAATCTGAAATCATTAGGCCATGACAAGGTGTAAATTCGCGTTAAAACATTTAGTACTTGCTCTGTTTGAAATATAGTAGGTCACTCCGCGTTGTATAAGCATGCTGCACGTGAAACTGTTCTTCTACCTCATTACCTGTATTAGCTAATAAAAGAAAAAGAAACGGACAGAAAAACAGGTGAATCAGGAAAATCCCCCGGACTGACATCAACCCATAATTTAGGATATACAGGCCCACTCAACTTGGCCACCCACTGCAGAGCTGTGGATTTAGCCTCACAGCGCTGTTAGCCAATCAGAGGCAAGATGTTTGCATGTGTTGAATATTCATGAGTTCAAGAGCTGAAATGCTGATTGTTTTTTTTTCCTACCCACTCTCCTACTCCATCAACTAAAACTAATTATTTACATTATATTTTATACATTTAAATTTAGCAAACCTCTGCAACACTTCTAATATCTGTACTCTTGATTTTGGTTAGCTGAACAGTTTGTGGATGTGGTTGTGGGCGTGGTTCTGGTTGTGGCCGTGGGTATGGTTGTGGTCATGGGCGTGGCCGTGGGTGTGGCTGTGTGAGTGTTTTTTGATGTATGAATGTTTATCTCTCTCATAGCAAATCATGAAAGATCGTTGGATGAATGTGGGCCACGAGGAGGAGGAGCTCAAACCCTACACAGAACCTGAGTCTGACTTCAGTGACACCAAACGAATAGGTACACACACACACATTTATAGTGCTCACAAGATTTTATTACAACCAAGCAGGAAGATATCATAATTTATATGACTCTAACTTTTTTTTGCAAATCTGTGAGTCTGTTAAACTCCTAATCTCTCTCTGTCTCTCTCTCTCTCTCTCTGTCTCTCGCTCTCTATCTCTCTCTCCCTCTATTCCTCTCTCTATTGTTCTCTCTGTCTCTGTCTCTCTCGCTCTCTATCTCTCGCTCTCTATCTCTCTCTCCCTCTATTTCTCTCTCTATCGCTCTCTCTCTCTCAATTCAATTAAATTTAATTCAATTCAAATAAGCTTTATAGCCATGACCACAGTGAATTGCCAAAACATTAATTGATTAATGATTAATTGAAAAAAAGAACAACATTTGATCAGTTATAACATATACATAAGAAAATTGTTACCTTTTAATTAGACATTAATTATCATTGTAATTGATTTGTTTGGATATTTTCGATTGTTTCAATTATATGATTTATATTATTATCTCTGTATTAGAATCTCAAGTTTTTGGTGTTTATAACTGATCTCTCTTTCTCTCTCTCTCTTTCTCTCTCTCTTTCTCTCTCTCTCTCTCTCTCTCTCTCTCTCTCTCTCTCTCTCTCTCTCTCTCTCTCTCTCTCTCATAGACCTGATGATCACGATGGGTTTCCCTAAAGATGAGATTAATGATGCTTTAGTGGGTCAGAAGTATGATGAGATCATGGCTACTTACTTGCTTTTGGGCAGAAAAGCTCCTGAGGTGAGTTCCAGGCGCTCAGGCCGATCTCACAGATCTGTAATAAAGGTCCTTGTTTATGTTGATGTGATGTAAATTCTGTATCTTGTCTGGTTCTGCAGTTTGAAGGAAGTGAATCACTGTCCACTACAAATCTGTGTCAGAGGCAACGACCCAGCAGTGACCTGAACAACAGCTCTTCACAGTCTCCAGCTCACTCTAAAGTGCAGCGCAGTATTTCTGCCACTCAGAAACAGCGCCGCTATAGTGACCACGGTCAGTTCCATTAACACCCTGTTCCACAATTCATTTACCCTTCTGTAAATCACTTTAATAGAGGTTTTATGGGATTATGGGAAGATCAAATTCTTGCACCTTCAGTCTTGCTTGTAAATTGAACAGATTTAGAATGTCCATATCCATATTCCTGATGTTCCCAGCCTGGCTCTCCACTGCCCGCTGTGTTGTACTTCGGCTCTGCAGCCCTGCACTGATTAACATTAACACACTCAGTATCTGTTTCTGTATTAGCCATAGCTCTATAGTTTGTGCCCATCACATTTTTATATTCATAAATTAGTACCTGTTATATTAGCCATAGTTCACATTAATTCTCTGTACTGTTTTATTCTGTTATTTGTTTGTTGTTTGTTATTTGTTTGTACTGAGCGGGTCAACCCGAGTAGGATGGGTTCCTCTGACTGAGTCTTGGTTCCTTCCAAGGTTTCTTCCTCTTAAAGGCAGTTTTTTCCTGCCACTGTGTCACCATAAAAATTGGCATCTCTGTGGTGCTGCTCATAAAGCAGCTTTACAGAAAAAACAGGTCCACGCCTCTTGTGACAACTTTTGTTGTAAAAAGCACTATATAAATAAAATAAAATTGAATTAAATACAGATACTGGTATCTGGTATATGCCCATTCTAGCCTTGTTTGCTCATTTAATCGCAAACAAGGCTTCAATACCAATTTTCGATACTGGCTGTCTAGTGCACATTGTTGCACTTACGAACAGACAGCTCTTTTTTTTGTAAACTTTATTGCTCAATTCAGAATTATATACATACAGTCCCAGATCCACAGCATGAGGGACTGAGCAAAAGAGCACAAAGTTAAGTGAGTTCAGCTCAGCAAACCATCTTTAGTGCGAAAAACTTTAAGAAACATTCAGTCAAGCCACCGTTAGTGCAGCTAATATGTGACTTTTCCACTAAAAACTCAATATTAAGAAAGGACTGTTGCATTGTAGTTGATTGTAGCAGTGTTTGTTGATTTTGAACAAAAATATACATACTCCTACTCTCTTGGAAAAAAATGGCATCTGTGCATTCCTTATACAAATAACAACCATGGTGATGACACATGTACTGAATGAGTAATGTAATAAACTCAGAGTAGAGTAGAGTGTCACAGTAAAGAGAAGAAAAATAGAGAATTTTGCCTAAAAAGCTGTGTTTTAAACACAACACAAAGATTTCAGTGCTTACCTGTTACACACCATCATACTTCCAGACTGTATTAGCTAACATCTTCTCCGACAGCCTCACAACTCCCGCTGCATTCACCAAAGCCTTACAACCAGACATATATGGACTTTTTGAATTTTTATTAGTTCTATTACCTTTTTTTACCTATGATTTTTAGGTAAAGTATTATTTTTACCTTATTTGTTTTATATCTTTTTTTTTTTTATAATTATACTTTTTTTTTTTTTTTTTAATTATACCTTATTAAAATGCTGTTTTTTTCATTACTTATTTTAATCTATCTACTTTTTTGTTGTTGTTGTTTCTGTCAATCCCTTCCCAATGCAATTGCTCGGCTGCATTCTAAATGAGGGCCACCCTCAAAGTTTAAATAAAGATTGATTGATTTTGGTGGATGTCTAATATTCAGCATCGTCATCCACATTAAAAGTGGTCGTAGTTGAATAAGGTAGATAGTGTAGGTAAATGGGGTGTATAGAAGGAGGAAGACTACAAAATCAAAGGCTGTACCTGTAGCCCAAGTAGGCAGACTGTGTAATTGAGACCCTGTGTGTTTGGCCTGTGCAGTTGCCCCCTCCATCCCGCCGGCCGTGTCCTACACTAAACGCGTGCAGGCCAACAGTGTGGAGGGAGAGAAGAAGGAGGAGTGGGAAGCAGCTCGTAAACTCCCCACCTCCAACTCAAAGGGAGAAATGTCTGTATCACCACTGACCACACAGGAGCACCGGAAATCCTCTACAGCCTCAGGGGTAAGAAATCAGGACCTTCTACAGTCCCAGTCAAAAGTTTGGTCACACCCCTTCTCATATAAATTTTTTTTCTTTCTATATATTTATTATTTTATACCTTGTAGATTAATATTGGAAAATCAAAACTATGGAGGAACTCCATATGCATTTAGGAACTAAACAAAAAGTCTTAAACAAGCCAACATATGTTTTATACTTTAGGTTCTTCATAGTACAGCCTTTTACTTTGACGCCACTTTAAGCTGATTCTCTCAGTCGCTTCATGAGTTAGAACAATTGGATTGATCTAGTGAATAATATATAATTATTATGGTAAAATCACCTTTTCTCTCCGTTTACAAATGAAAAGATTTGTCAAGACATGGTCAAAATGGGTAACTTATGTAAAAAAAAAAAAAAAAAAACCTTACGACCACATTTTATGGAAATACCCAGTGAATAAGAAATGGTTGTTTATATATATATATATTTTTTTTTTTCTTCTTCTCTTTTCTCTCTTTTTTGATGTTGTTTTTTTGTTATAATTGACAGTATAATTGTTTCTAAAAAAAATGTTTTAAGAGACAAAATTTGGATGATGTATATATGCTAAGATATGATTGTCTCTTAAAATAAAGAATAAAAAAAAAATTCCATATATACAAATAATAAAAAAGTTTAAATCATTCATGTTTTTATCAGGTTGTAAATAAGATTATGTCTGACTGAAACTGTGAACTGTGTTTATGTTTTTATGCTTTGTTTCTGTGTGTGAACCAACAGAACAGTGCAGCAGGGGGGATGACCCGGAGGAACACGTACGTCTGTGAGCGTTCCAGCTCAGATCGTTATTCAGCCATCCCCAATGGGAAGGACAGCAGGTAAGCACTGCGACTTTTAGAGTGATGTTATGGAAAGAGATTTACTGTAGAAGTGAATGGATTTAATAGAATGTACGTTTTATTATTATTTTATCTCTTTCTCTCAGTCTGACGGAGATGTCTGCGTCTGGAAGTGGCTCCTCTGTGTCTCCAGGAGCTTCCTCCGCGTTGGCCTCCACTAGGCCTCGTCATGTAAAGTCTATGTCTGCCTCAGGCCACCCCACAAAGTCCCCGCTTCCCCCCATCAAGGACAACGCTGAGTACAAGGGGTGAGAGACCTGAGACTCCAATAGCTACGGCACAAATGTGGTCTTGGATAGCGGTGTGTGATGTGGCCCTGAAATACTGTAATATTATGAAATGTCAGGGTATTTTTTTTATTATTTTATAATTTTATTTTTTAAATTTTTCCCATTTTCTTCCTAATTTACACGGCCAATTACCCAACCCACTCATTAGGACTCCCCCTATCACTAGTAATGCCCCAACACACCAGGAGGGTGAAGACTAGCACAGTGACTTAGTTCTGATACATCAGCTCACAGACGCCCTGTGCTGCAGACATCACCCTAGAAGTGATGTGGGGAGAGAGCGCCATCTACCCACCCGGAGGGAGCAGGGCTGACTGTGCTCCCTCTGAGCACCGGCAGCTTGATGGCAAAGCTGCATTAATATTTTAAGGCATTTTTAATGTCGATATTCTTGACGATACAAAAAAAAACCACTGACATATTTTATTAATTACAAGAGCTTAGTACTGCAACAAAATAAATCTTAATGTTTTATAACAGTTTAAAACACTCAGCAGGAACAGTTACTCACCAAGACTAAAAACATATCCTTTTTTCCCCCCTTCATTAGGGTTTTTTACATGTAAGTGAAAGGATCAATGTTAAGCAACTCTAACTATTTGGTGCATGCATATGAACTGTAAACATAAACTCTACACAAACTAGTAAAATTAATATAAAAGGCATATTTCTTATCGTTTAAACAATTCTAGTGTTACACTAGCAATTTCTGGGCTATATAACATTATGTAACATAATGACTAGGGGATTTTATTTCCAATTTTAGGGTCACAATTCGATTCGATTCTCGATTTTCTTTTTTCTTTTTTTTTCTTTTTTTTTACAGCAGAGAGGCCTATGCCAGTTTTAGATTAGTCTATGGTCAGTCATTGGTTTGATTCATCAAATTTACAATATCTTATTTCAAAAGGTGGGCTTGATATAAGTGATGCAAAGTGATACAAGTGATCTGTAATACACCACATTAGACACTAATGGTCAAATTTAAATAATTTAATTAGGATATATATGTAATGCCATCTAGTGGCTTTTTTGGTAGCAGCAGTGTGCACTATTAAAACAGCAATGTGCAACATAACAAAATAAATAATAAAAAAATACAGGAACAGTCATGTACAAAATAATAGAACAATTAGAGCCTTAACAAACTGAACTCTATCCTACTATAACAGTTAAACATGAAAAATAAGACTTTAAGACTTTTTTGGTCCCTGAGAATGAGAAGTTTATTCTTTAATAAAGATATATTATTAACTTTATCTGAGAGAAAGATGCTCCTTAAGGTACCAAAACTATTAACATATTTGAGGCTAGACAAAACAACTGTTATTTTTATATTTTGAAGTTTTTCTTTAAGAAGATGAGAATGTTCACATTCTCTGGAGAAAGAGCTGCTCTTTCAGCAGTCACAATGTCTGCAGCGTCGCTACAGTGTGCTGCACCATTTACGTAGCTTATAGGGAGGGATCATCCATCATCTTTTTGACTTCGATGCTCGAGACCATGACACAATTTCGATAGATTTCGATATTTCACGATATTACACCCCTAATAACATTTATTTTTTACATTTATTTATGTATTTTAATACGCTTCCTGCTGCCAAAACATGCCAGTTTAATCACAACATTGGAAATCAAAGCTTAGTGTAAATAAACTAACTTTTCTGATAAAAACAAGTGTGTAGAGTAATCCAGGGCCTGTCAGGACAACAAAGTATTTGCATCTTCTCAACATCAGTGTGAATTATGCATTTAAAGAAAGCTGAGTGGAAGGCTTGGATTAAAAGCAACGAGAAATAAATTACCAAAATCGGCCAACGGTATCGACTTCACTATGTCAACTTTTCCTGGTAGACTGTATTTTTTAAACCAGCCATGTCACATAACAGCACTGTTTGCAGTACATAACACCTATTTAATAAAAATAATTAGTACCATCTTGCTGTGTAAATATTGTTATACATGTTATATAACATGTACAACTGTGGCAGATGCATCCTATATAAGTACAAATAATTGTTTTATTTTTTAAATTACTGGATGCAGGTTGCATTTAGGTGAATAGCCAATAGCCCTGAAAGTTACGGTGTCTTTATCCGTTTTATCTGTTCCTGTGTTATATTGGCTGTTTTCTGTGTCTGCAGCTCCCGGGCTCCAGCTGCCTCTCCATCAGCACACAGCATCAGCAGCACCACCCCAGACCGGACCCGCTTTCCTCGGGGCAGCTCCAGCCGCAGCACTTTCCACGGAGCTCAGCTTCGAGACCGCCGCAGCGCCACCTACAATGGCCCACCGGCCTCACCCACACTCTCCCACGACACAGGGGCTCTGTCTCAGGCTCGCAGGGGCACCTCCACCGGGATCATCAGCAAGATCACGTCCAAGTTCGTGCGAAGGTGAGTGTGCACCACCACCCCTCCCCCCCCGAGTGAAGTCAAACCTCTCTTGCTCTCATTATAGCTGTCCATGTTTTAGTTTCTTGTAGCTCATCAGTTATTGGTGGAAGTTTTGCATGTCAGAACACCTTGAATAAATACACTATATCAGGGGTCGGCAATTAAGTTTGGCCACACCTACCCGTTACAGTTACAGGAGCTTTCTGACATCCCGCTCTATATCCATCAGCGTGAATATGGACTTATGGATATGAATCAGTCATATGCAGTAGGGGTGTCACGATTTCAAAATTTTATCGAAATCGATCGAAATTGTCATGGTCTCGAGCCTCGAAGTCAAAAAGAGGATGGATGATCCCTCCCTCTAAACTACACAAATGGTGCAGCACACTGTAGCGACGGCGCGGACATTGTGACTGCTGAAAGAGCAGCTCTTTCTCCAGAGAATGTGAACATTCTCATCTTCTTAAAGAAAAACTTCAAAATATAAAAATAACAGTTGTTTTGTCTAGCCTCAAATATGTTAATAGTTTTGGTACCTTAAGGAGCATCTTTCTCTCAGATAAAGTTAATAATATATCTTTATTAAAGAAAAAAACTTCTCATTCTCAGAGACTGAAAAAGTCTTAAAGTCTTATTTTTCATGTTTATCTGTTATAGTAGGATAGAGTTCAGTTTGTTAAGGCTCTAATTGTTCTATTATTTTGTACATGACTGTTCCTGTATTTTTTTATTATTTATTTTGTTATGTTGCACATTGCTGTTTTAATAGCGCACACTGCTGCTGCCAAAAAAAGCCACTAGATGGCATTACATATATATCTTAATTAAATTATTTAAATTTGACCATTAGTGCCTAATGTGGTGTATTACAGATCACTTGTATCACTTTGCATCACTTATATCAAGCCCACCTTTTGAAATAAGATATTGTAAATTTGATGAATCAAACCAATGACTGACCATAGACTAATCTAAAACTGGCATAGGCCTCTCTGCTGTAAAAAAAGAAAATCGAGAATCGAATCGAATCAGAAATAAAATCGAATCGAGGATTTAGAGAATCGTGACACCCCTAATACGCAGCAATAAGAGCTTCTATTCTTCTGGATATGCTTTCTACAAGATTTTAATCTTTGTCAATAGGAGGTTTCGCCCATTTTCCAAGAAAATGATTTGTGAGGTCAGGCACCAAGTATGATGAATGAAAAGTGCCTCGGCCGCAGGATGATATAGATTAAAGTCAGGGTTTTGTGCAGGACAATGACCTCCTTCCACATCAAGCTCACCAAAGTTGGGTGCATACAATTATCCAAAAACTCTTTGTATGCTAAATAGTTAAGATTTCTTATCCATTAAAACTAAGGGGCCTCAGCTAACCACTGAAAAACAACCCCATAGCATTATCCCTCCTCTACCAAACTTAACATTTGCATACAGTGCAGGCAGTCAGGCAGGTAATATTCTCTTGGCATCCGCCAAACCCAGTCTCACACTTGATAGTGAAATATCTAGTATAGTTGGTAAGATCTTTAAAATCAGGAGTTTATTTACTAGTAATTTACTAGTTTATGAAGGTAGACTGTATGTATGTTTTTTTCTGTTTGCAATGGAAATTTTGACACAGCTGTCATTTTCAAATCATGTCAAAAATGACTTGTGTTTATAATATATTTTAGGGGGAGACATCAGTGTTTAATTTTCTAAACACTTGAGACTAAATTTGAATATAGAAAACTGGGTGTAAAACATCGTTATTATTATTTATTTTTTTATTTTGTATTTTTTTGGCGTCCTTTTTTTCCAAGTTTCAAAATTTTCAGTTCTGTTTTTTACATTCTGATTTTCAGGAAAAATTATAAAATGAATTTCTTTTTTTGAATTCGTGATTAAAAAAAAATTGCATCTTGAAAAACTGAAGTTTTACACTCAGTTTTATCCAATTTAATTTAATTTAGCCTCAAATGTTCAGAACATTAAAAAAACAGTAAAAGAGAACATGTATTGAATTATTTATTCTTAAAAGCAATGTATAAAACATTGTTTTAAAACTGTCCTTCCAAAACACACACTCACACATGCACAGAGGCTAGTTTTGATACCGTATGTTTCTTCTTTTCTAGAACTATGTCTTTCAGGGCCTTCCAGAGGTAGGAGAGCTATAGGCTAGTGTCTGTAGCCTCAGATTATTCTGAGATTTAACTTTACTCCCCACTCGCCCCTAGTGTACTGCCACTTCTGCAGTTGCCTGATTTATAGACTCTTCCCAGCATGGTACAACAATAAGCCCCTCCCCCTCCCGTATGAATCTGTATGTGCATGACTAGCTGAATACGTTTCCAGTAGTGATTGCCTGTGGGGATCCAGCAGAGACCCAGTTTGCTTCACTGCTTCACTGTGTGTGATCAGAAAATGAATGTATAGGGAAAGGAAACAGTCTGCAGTCCTGTGTGTGTGTGTGTGTGTGTGTGTGTGTGTGTGTGTGTGTGTGTGTGTGTGTGTGTGTGTGTGTGTGTGTGTACAGAGTCTCCGTACAGTGTGTGGAATGTTGAATGTGTCTATTGGAGCCACATGTTGTTCCATTTAGTCATACTGTGAAGGACAAAGACATGTTCTTAAGAATAAAGACACTTTTTTATGTATATTTTTTTTTTACTCCCGGATCAGTGATTCAGATCCACATCCTTTTGTTATTCTCTGTTTTTTGCTGGAGTTGTGTAGTTGTGTAGTTGTTGGGTCCTGGTTGTTTCATCCCCTGATCTGTGAGTGCGGTAGTCTTGCTAAACCCACCCCATCCCTTTTTTTAAATGGCTGATTTTCAATCTATACTGTTGCTGTCTTCAAGGCTGCCCAGTGAAGGAGAGGCCAGGGGCAGAGCATACAGCCTGAGGTGAGACACTATTGGTTAACAGTGAAACATTGTCTGTGGACATCCTATTTCACTGTATTTGGGGTGTGTGTCGTTATACATCTGCTTTGGTTAGGAGGAGACGAGACGTGTGATGTGACGGGGGTAGTAGGCTCTAAAAAATCTGTGTATGATCTTTTATTGAAGCTGTTTTATTCAAATCCTGTCTGTGTAGTGTAATTGTCTGTTAATGTTTGGTTTACCAGTTTACGTGTTGCATTTTCACATGTTGAGTCCCTTTTAAAATCTTAAGAATAAATAAATATCTGTTGTTTTTTTAAATATTTTTTCCAAACATATTGAAACAGTGAGGCCAATTATTTTGCATTATGTTTAGACTGTTGACTGAAAACATTTGTTTGTCAGTAAATGATAAATATTTCAGCACACACACACACACTATTTATTTTATCAACTGCTGTGGCTTTCTTTGTTCTACCTTTTTGACATCTGTTACTTAGTACACCAGTGACGACTTTCTTCTACAAGATTTTTTTGATCTTTTAATGTAAATTGCAGTTGTTTTCGTTTTACAGAACTTAGTTAGTAGAACAGTTATCTGCCTCACTGTTCCAATATTTTAAAGAGCATTGCTTTTATAAAGCAGATCTATTTGGTAATCTAGATAAAAAAAAATATTTGCATTTATTTTAAAACTCCTGTTTGAAATGAAGGTTGACACTTATGAGCGGATGGGTGTTTTTGTTTGTCATCAGGAGCGGCTCAGGAGACCCTAAAGATGATGGCCGAGACTCGAAGCCACGTTCACTGCGCTTCACGTGGAGCATGAAGACTACGTCGTCTATGGAGCCCGCAGACATGATGAGGGAGATCCGCAAGGTGCTGGACGCCAACAACTGCGACTACGAGCAGCGCGAGTGCTTCCTGCTTTTCTGCGTCCACGGAGACTCCCAGCAAGACAGCCTCGTCCAATGGGAGATGGAAGTATGCAAGTTGCCCCGCCTTTCGCTGAACGGCGTGCGTTTCAAACGCATCTCGGGCACCTCCATCGCATTCAAGAACATCGCATCAAAGATTGCCAACGAGCTGAAGCTGTGATGGACCGGGGAAGCGAACGATAGAGCGAACGTGCAGAAAACTGTACGAACCGAGAGCTCAGCACGCTCCACTGATTACATTTACTGCTTTCTGAGGCTGCTGCTGTATTGTTTCGCCAGCAGAAGGGGTGGGGAAAGGTTTAAAAAAAAAAAAAAAAGATTAAAAACAAAAAAAAAAAGACCCTTCCTTCTACCCAATCCCACCATGCTCTTAAGACCCATCTTTGCAATAACATAAAAAACCCATTCAGGGTCAGCAGTTTGAAGTTCCTTTGGCAGAACTAC
This sequence comes from Astyanax mexicanus, assembly GCF_023375975.1. Lineage (NCBI taxonomy): Eukaryota > Metazoa > Chordata > Actinopteri > Characiformes > Acestrorhamphidae > Astyanax > Astyanax mexicanus. The sequence continues at coordinate 1,152,361 of NC_064423.1, read as the reverse complement.
CTTTGTAGGGTAAACAGAGACTTAAAACGCTACTTTTTCCACATGTACAGTTAAGATACATAATGTTTTGTTCGAATTGGTCATAGAGTTGTACAATACAAGACTCTTTCAGCCTGAGTATTTAAAGGTGTTGTATAGTCTTGAGTTGTGTACAGAAAATTTGTTAAATGTGTCTCACTGTAATGTTGTTTTTGTTTAGCTCTTTGCTGTGTCCTCGTATGGTTTTAGAATTTTATTTTTACTTTTTATGTGACATTTGAATGATTCTTTTATATATTCTTTCAGAGTTTTTTTTCTCTAGGCAGATTATAGACCTGGTCATGATGTTTTGGCAGGTTACTGAATAACAGTGTTCCATTAAGCAGACTGTGCACATCCCAAAAAGACTAGTTATTTTAACCCACAAATCATGACATTTTTCTTCCTTTCCACCAAGAAAAGACTTTGAGTCATTGAGTTGTGTTGTTAGTGAGTGTGGCACTTACTCTATTGGTCAGTCTGTGTACGATAAAAAGGGTTGTTAGGATATTTGAAGTTGATGATGACGCTATTTCCTGTAGTAGATGTAAAAGATAATAATAATAAAATAGGAACAGGAGTGGACCCAGTGCGGTCAAAAACACCTTGAGATTTTCCTCCCAGCAGTTCATTTCTTATTGAGTTCATTGTGTTCTCATTGAGTTTATTTATTTCACCGTTTTATGCCTTTAATGTGCTGCTTTATCTTCCTTAGAATGTCACCCGTATGTAAAGGAAGTAGGATGTAACGTTGCTTCTGAAAATGTACCTTACCTTTGTTCCTTTTGTGATTTGTGATGATTGCAACGATACGATACATAAGACCACTTGTGCTGGAACATTTCTGTTTGTTCTTTTGTACGGAGGTGATGAGGGTTTAATGTGCAATGCGTTTCATGCTGTGTATATACAGACAGTAAAAGGTCCCTGACTGCACATTTTTAAGGAAAGGTTATGGTTTGTTTCCTTATTTTTTAAAAATGAGTGGTTTTGATGAATATAGTTGAAGCTGTGATCAGACTTTGGGAGGCGTTGCGCTCCATGTTGTAGCGGTACATTTCCCTGCAGGTGCTTGATTATGCTGCCTTAGAGGACAGAGCTGCTTGGAGGTGATTTGGAAAGTCAGAATAATTATCCACTAAAATGCAAATAACCTTCCTCTGCCCCCCCCCCCCCCCCCCACCACCACCTTCATCCAGTCATTTCACCTTACTGAACCCATAACCCTTCCTCTCAATATTGTACTGTACATTTCTCAAACGTCTGATGGGTCAAGATTTAGTCTCACTGGTGCACATTAAAGCTTACTTGAAAGGAATTTTTGAGCCAAAACAGATTGTGTGCTTCTTTTTTGGCTTTTTTTTTAGTTTATACGTGAAAATGTTGTTTTAAGGTGATGTGAAGAGGTTTCGGGCTGACATGAAACAGGTTATTATTATAGATAGTACGGTACATGCTTGCATACAAGAAATTCAGAAGTACAGTTTTAAACAATTTAACCCAAAAAAAATCTATGGTGATGTACTAGTGCATTTCAAAGTTAAAATATCATTGAATAGTTACTTTATTTCAGTAATTCAGTGTTAAAAATGTGGAATGTATTACACACAGAGTGATCTATTATAAGCGTTTATTTATTTTATTGTTAAATGATTATGGCTTACAGCCAATTAAAACCCAAAAAGCAGTTTCCCAGAAAATTTGAATATTATATTATAAGACCAATTGGTACTTTTGGCAGTGTGGGCAGTGTGCCAAGTCCTGCTGGAAAATGAAATCCGCATCTCTATAAAAGTTGTCAGTAGCAGAGGGAAGCATGAAGTGCTGTAAGATTTTGTGGGAAAACAAAACTGCACTGACTTTAGACTTGATAATAGAGATGCGGATTTCATTTTCCAGCAGGACTTGGCACACTGCCCACACTGACAAAAATACCAATTGGGCTTACATAATATTCTAATTTTCTAAAACATTGATTTTTGGGTTTTCATTGGCTGTTAACTATAATCAACAATAAAATGAATAAAAGTTTAAAATAAATCACTCTGTGCGTAATACATCTATATAATAAGTTTCACATTTTGAGCTGAATTACTAAAATAAAGCAAATTTTCATTGATATTCTGAATTTTTGAGATGCACTGGTGTGTGTGTGTCACAGACCCTTTAAAAGCCGTGTAAAATTTCTTACATCACTCTGGTCTTCACTTAAACTCCCTTTTTAAGTCCCTAAGTGACATACTAAACATCCTGAGAGCATCACTACAGGACAGTGTGTGAATCTGTCCTTATTTGCAGAATGTAGGAGTGTTTTAGGAGGAGTTTTACTGGAGATAAAGCGAATCTAGCTCCTTTTAAAAGTGTATTATTTGCTTCTACAGGGCTGTACCAACCATTTGAACAATTCAGATACTTTAAATTTACTTTAAATGTTATTCGTCTCATATAACTAGTTCTGACTGGAGGTCTAGAATAAAATGTTAATATTATGAAATGTTATGAAATATTGGTTTTGTCATTTATATTACATCATGATTTTAACCTTAAAATATTGTGCCCAGTAGGGCTGTCACGATTTCGATATTTAATTGAAATCGATCAAAATTATGTCATGGTCTCGAGCCTCGAAGTCAAAAAGAAAAACTCTAAAATATAAATATAACAGTTGTTTTGTCTAGCCTCATATATATGAATAGTTTTGGTACCTTAAGGAGCATCTTTCTCTCAGATAAAGTTAATAAGAAAAAAACTTCTCATTCTCAGGGAGCGAAAAAGTCTTAAAGTCTTATTTTTCATGTTTAACTGTTATAGTAGGATAGAGTTCAGTTTGTTAAGGCTCTAATTGTTCTATTATTTTGTACATGACTGTTCCTGTATTCTTTTATTATTTATTTTGTTATGTTGCACATTGCTGTTTTAATAATGCACACTCCTGCTACCAAAAAAAAAGCCACTAGATGGCGTTACATATATATCTTTCTATTATTTATTATTTAAATTTGACCATTAGTGTCTAATGTGGTGTATTACAGATCACTTGTATCACTTTGCATCACTTATATCAAGCCCACCTTTTGAAATAAGATATTGTAAATTTGATGAATCAAACCAATGACTGACCATAGACTAATCTAAAACTGGCATAGGCCTGCTGTAAAAAAAGAAAATCGAGAATCGAATTGTGACCCTAAAATCAGAAATAAAATCGAATCGAGGATTTAGAGATCGTGACACCCCTAGTGCCCAGAATAAGAGACACACTTATTAGCTGCTCACTGAATTTATCTGATTAAGTTTTGAAATTGGTGTTCATATTTACAAATGGATCTATGGCTATTATAGGGTTAATGCTGTTGTCTAGAATATTTCTGCTTTTAATCCAAGCTGAGCAAAATATTCTAATTAATGGTATTAATGGTGCTATGTCTAATATATTAATTCTAAAAAGAAAGAGTGGTCTGGTAGGTTTGTAGGATGTGATTTCAACATGTATTTTGACATTATTTAAAAATGGTGTGAATCTTTTTATAGGAACCTACTTTAAATCAGAGAGTTCTTCAAATCCACAAACTTCCAGACTGAAGCTTTACTCAGAGACTGTAGACAAGTGAGCTCTGAGGAGAAGGGTAAAGCTGCAGCCCCGGAGACTGCAGTTTTAAGACCCTCTGTTTTTCGCGACACTGCCACCTAGAAAAAGTGGTTGTAGACAGGATGGATTACAGTGGGAATGTTAATCAACTTGTAGCCTAAATTTAAAGTATTAAACTATGCAGATTTTTTGAAGTAGACATATACATCTACACAGGATGTGACTGTATACATAGCCTTAAAAAATAACAAGCACCTAACCTAGGAGTGCTTGCTTCAAAACATCTAATTAGCCTGTTAGTTATATTTTTAATGAAAGCATAGTAATGATAATAGTGATAATAAGTTCTGCTTAGCACATAGATTGAAATATAAAATATGTTTCAGTGCATTAAATCAGTGTAACGTTAGACTTCTGTCTTGGGTGTAACGTTAAATACTATATGGTACAACAGTGTTTATTAATTAAGTTAAAAATCTTGAACAATACGTGATGTAATTTTAGTAATAGTTATTTTATGAAATTTTTCAATTTTACTGATTACCTTTCTGCTTTTCAAGATGCATATAACAATCAGGTTATGTTTGTACCATCTTTAATTTAAAAGCTGCATGTAAGTTTGGAGGGGGCTGCTTAATATGCCTCATTTTAAATGGTGCTGTCTGTTTACAATTTTTTTGAAATATAAGAACTGAATATCGTAAATTATCATAATTGAGAATTGCTCATATATTTGAAGAATATTGAGATTTTTTTACAATATCGTCCAGCTCTAATAGACACTAGATTAGTTCCAAAAAGATTTCAATCTTTCGAAAATTAGTTAGAATCCATTTCAGATAGCAAATAAAGTTACAGTGTATACCCCCCCAAGTTTCCTTGTGTCTCTAATATGTGGTTGGGAGTAATATTTGGGTAAAATAAACTTTAAAAAGTGTAAGTATTTAGCTGAATTGGTAATTTTTTGGGTGAAATAAGCCTTTAAATCTGTTCATAGTTAAACGTGGTGATATTATATTAAGGAATAGTAAGTCATTCGTTTCGCTAGGTGGCAGTGTCGCGAAAACATAGAGTCCTAGAAACTGCAGTCTTCTATGATGGATGTAGGCTGTAGTGAAAAATGATTACGAGTATGAAATTTTGTCTCCGTTCTCCTCCAGCATTCTGAAATACAGCCCTTTTAGCGGATGCTCCCAACAGGCTTACAGTGCTAGTGATAGGGCATAGAGTTGCTAATGCAAAGAAGTCTTTATTTAGGTGGAAAAAGTACTGAAAATTTGTAAAAGTACCTTTACTTTGCTAAAATTCTACTCAAAGTTAAAAGTTAAAAAGTACTCAATTTAAAATATACTTTAAGTAAATGTTACATAGTTAATTTTAATTATTTGATGTAAAAAAAAAGTACAACAAATCATAAATTAAATCGTTTTTAATGAACTATAAAGTTTCTACCTTGTTATTTCACACGCAAGCATCCATGCGCCGGCGCATCCGTGCCAATTTTTATTATTTTTTTAAATTTAGACAATTGTTTTTTTTTCCCAGCGTTTTATTTTTACTCAGTAACGGGGAGTTTTCTACAAAGGCCCTAAAGGGACGTGGTGTATATATATATTTTTTTACATAGTAAGTGGTGAGCACAACTTACTAAGTCGTGAGCACGACTTACTAAGTTGTGAGCACCACATACTAAGTCGTGAGCACCAGATAATGTTAGCTAGCAAGCTATAGTTTAAACTGGCATATGTTCCACAGTGTAATGTTGTGATTAACTAGCTAGGTTAGCTAATATTATCTATATTTCATTGTGAAATGTTTTAGCTAACGATAGCTAGGTTAGCTAATGGTAACTACTTTATTTCAGTGGGGAATGTTTTAGCTAACGATAGCTAGGTTAGCTAATGGTAACTACTTTATTTCAGTGGGGAATGTTTTAGCTAACGTTAGCTAGGTTAGCTAATGGTAACTACTTTATTTCAGTGGGGAATGTTTTAGCTAACGTTAGCTAGGTTAGCTAATGGTAACTACTTTATTTCAGTGGGGAATGTTTTAGCTAACGTTAGCTAGGTTAGCTAATGGTAACTACTTTATTTCAGTGGGGAATGTTTTAGCTAACGTTAGCTAGGTTAGCTAATGGTAACTACTTTATTTCAGTGGGGAATGTTTTAGCTAACGTTAGCTATGTTAGCTAATGGTAACTACTTTATTTCAGTGGGGAATGTTTTAGCTAACGTTAGCTAGGTTAGCTAATGGTAACTACTTTATTTCAGTGGGGAATGTTTTAGCTAACGTTAGCTAGGTTAGCTAATGGTAACTACTTTTTTTTCAGTGGGAAATGTTAACTAACGTTAGCCAGCTTACTCTTATTAGATGTGCACAGAAAAGCTTTTGGGCACACACACACACACCAAACACAGCGGCTACTTTAACCCAAGCCTACCATATATTGTACAGAGAGCAATGAAAGCCTTAAAGCTAAGCTAACTTAGCTAGCATTAGGTTAACAAGCTAGATCTTTGTAAAAGCAGCCTACATTTGATCACACATGGCAGCTAAATAAATATGATTTTGATAACTGGATTGTGTGTGTGTGTGTGTGTGTGTGTGTGTGTGTGTGTGTGTGTGTGTCCGCGTGCCTGCGCCCAAAAGCTCTTTCTGTGCACATCTAATAAGAGTTAGCTGGCTATCGTTAGCTAAAATGTTTCACAATGAAATATAGATAACATTAGCTAACCTAGCTAGTTAATCACATTACACTGTGGAACATATACCAGTTTAAACTATAGCTTTAAACTTAGTATGTGGTGCTCACGACTTAGTAAGTCGTGCTCACGACTTAGTATGTCGTGCTCACGACTTAGTATGTGGTGCTCACGACTTAGTATGTGGTGCTCACGACTTAGTAAGTTGTGCACACGACTTAGTATGTGGTGCTCACGACTTAGTAAGTAAAATTACCTATTTTAAAAACTACTTTAAAAATTACAAATTACTCATAACATCTACTCAATTACAGTAATGTGAGTAAATGTAATTAGTTACTTTTCACCTCTGCTATTTATACACCATTAACAAGCTGAAAGAGGCTCCAATCTTTATTGATAGAATTCTGAGGTCCTTGCCATTTAAAACAACACACTGAGAACTTGTGCACACTGCACAGGTAGTTTATTAACACTAGAATGACTCAACAACAATTTTTCTCGCAAGGCAAACTGTGCTCTCAATCAATCGCATCCCTGATTTATGCCAGTTAGTGGCCATTATTATGTTGATGACAGCATGCTTAAACACGCTGAAGTTCGAAAAGTTAATTTGTGTTAATGCTTTGACAATATTGTATCTGAATATGATCATGCAAAAAGAGCTTATTAGAAATACAGAGAGAGAGTTGTCCACAAAAGTTGACTGATAGCTCTCTAGACCACCTGACAAAGTAGAGGGGTGGTGTCCTCAAAATCCTGAAAATTCAGTCATTCTTTTGAAAAAAAAACTGTTTATACACAGACTAACTTAAGGTAGTTCTCTAGAAACTTATTTTGATATGAATTCACAATAAATCGACTGATGAGATCGAATAAATACGTAAGACGGAGGAACAAGCTGCAAAATTAGTTCTGTGGAAATGCATGTAGGGCTGCAACGATTAGTCAATATAATCAGCAATGTCGATTATAGAAAAATTTTGACTCCAAATGTTCATTGTCGACTAATCTTTAATTTGCAGCAATACAAAAAGTACTGGGGACACAGATTACACGTTTCCTCACTAAATATCTGTACATTTCACATTTAAAGGTCAATGTTCTGGACATTTGAAGGACATTTAAATCCTTTGTTCAGCTGTTTCTATCGATGTAATGCGAAAACAGAGAAAGCTAAAAAATAGCAACTGTATCCCCAGCAAGCAGAGATAGAGGGCATGGCAGAAATAATCGTTAATTAATTGAGTAATCAGACAAATAATCGCTAGATTAGTCTAATACCAAAATAATCATTAGTTGCAGCCCTAGCTGTATGAATTTTAAGCCTGTTGGGAGTTTGTACCCATTATCATGATTCACTACAACCCAAGTCCATTTCACACTAGATTTCTCCTTTAATCTTTGTTCTATTTAAACAGTGAAAATCACAAAATACCGAATGTTGGGTCTTGATAAAGGTCATTATTCAGTATAGTCAGTTTTGACATTTATGGTCTTTCATTGTCTGTTTTTAATCTGTGAACAGTGTGTAGGAGGAAGAAGCAAATAAATTAACACAGGATTAGTTTTTAGTTTGTTCCTCCTAAAACACAGGATTCAGAATCCACAGTCGACGCACTACTTCTGCGCAGGCACCAGGTCATCAATCCCTCCATTGTTTTCCAGTCTTTTCTCAATTCTGATGAGAAGCTTGACTCCATCCACTACTAACTGGGTGAGCTCCACTTCAGTCAGTCCGATGGTTTGCTGATTGCTTACTTTGTGCATTCCGGACAAATCTGTTCACAGAGAAGATACAGAAGATACAGATACAAGCAGTTCAGAACCTTGTTAAAACCACAGGTGTAAAACACAGGCTGAAACCAGCGTGTGAATTTTATTAACTGTTAGTTTAGTGCACCCCAGGTTAATTATCCTTAAAGGACCAATATGTAACTTATTTTCAGTAGTAAATAATAAAATGATCAGGATGTATCATCAGATATTAAGGAAACATGCTCTGGCAGCTCTTGTCAGCAGGGCTTTAGCCAGTATGTTACTATTTGAAATGTGCAATCCATCCAGAGCAGAGACTGTAAAAAAGATGGACGCCATGTCGCCGTTCCCATTCATTCAATAAAAATATAACCACACCTTTTTGAATAGAGCTGAATAACGTTTTAAAAAAGAAATTCTGTAAGGATATAAAATGTAACAATATTAGCAGAGGTTACACTAGCTGCTGCATTTAAAAGGAGGTAGAATTACAGCATATTAGAAAAAAACGTGATTGAAAGTTGTTCTGTTTTGCCATTAAAACCTATGGGGATGGGTGGGGTTACACAGCTTTCTGCAACCGAACAGCAGGGGGCGCCCGACCTGTGGTGGCTCCACTTTTGAGAAACGATGCTCTGTCCAGTTATACACAGTCTGTGGTATTAAAATTAACAAACGCCAGTTAAATAAATCTTATTTTGCGTTTGCAGTTGCAAAACTGTTATTTTGTGTGTTTAAAATATAGGTTTTCAGAAAATACAGGAATGATAAGGTTATTGTGAGATCTGTAAACATAATTTTGATTGTGTGTGCTATATGTTTGCCAGTTTATGTTTGTGGAAGTAATGTTAATTTAGTTCTAAATAGTATTAAAAGTATTAAAAAGTCTATTAATTATATTAATATATTAATTATTATATTAATGTTTAATTTCCCTATAAACGCAGATACCATGAAAGTAGAAATGTCCAGTCTTAAGAAGTGTCCAGATTAATAAGGTTGGTGGTAGGGGTGGGCGATATGGCTCTAAAATAATATCACGATATTTCAGGGTATTTTTGCGATAACGATACACTTGGCAATATAGGAAAACAGAAAAATAATTCATTAATTTCAGGAATATAGTATATTTCAGGTATAATAGTATAACAGTATAATCATAATGTGGCACAAATAAATAATATAGAATAAAGTAATATAATGCAGCAAATAATATTGCAGAATATTTTCATGCATATAAACTGCAAACAAAAACAATAAACTAAAACAATTATACAATAAATACACTTAAAGCTTCACAGTAAATAATGGACTACTTCTGAGACAAACCATCCCTATTATCACAATATGGATTTTTAATATCATGATATTTCTGTGTCACGATATATTGTATACGATATAATATTGCCCACCCCTAGTTGGTGGTTCTTGGTTCGCAGTCTAAGAAAACCCCTGACTCCAGTTGTTTAATCAGTCTGGTTAATTTTTTTACATTATGAAAATTATCTATTTTTATATGATTGTCTCTGAATGGCAGGTTACATTAGGCTTCACCTGATCACTGGAGCTCATGAATACGTACGGTTTATCTCCATGCGCAGCCGCAGTCTGTCCAGGATGCTGTCCAGGCGTTTGTGTCTCACCACATGCACTAACTGCACTGTGATGCTGGCCTTCAGCCCGGTCCCCACCTCCGCAGGTGAGCTGACCACCCAGCCCAGGTGGGGTTTCCAGATGAATGGGTGCCGCAGCTTCTTATACAGAGCTTCCAACTGAAGGAAATTAAGATTAAATTATATTAGAATTTCATGATGTTCATCTTAAACTAATAATCTGTATGGAGCTGCTGCTGCTGCTGCAGAACCTGAGAGTGATCCTAACTGAACCTCACCTTCAGTAAACTATTACAGATGACTGCGAACGCCTCCTGGATATTGGAATCATTTCTGGAAGACACCAGTCTCAGATGATCCTCCATGTTCACCCAAACCGCCAGGGTCCCGTCTTCACCCACCCTGTAAAAATGATGTAAAACACACTTATTAGTGTCTTAAAATGGATCGTTTCACAGTCTATATGTCTATTTGTATTTTTTCCTCATTACCTTTGTATATTTACTGTACATTATTACAGACAATCAAAGGAAATTAAAATAATTTGGTGATTAATAATGTTACTCTTACTTATCCTACATAGCTAAAAATGTAACTAGGCATATTAAAAGTTCTGTGAAAACTTCTAGAACAGGGGTCAATGTGTTGGACCTTGTTGTAGAAAAGAAAATGAAAGGTGGGCTACCCCCACCTCTCGTCCGGGGTACAACTCCCCTGCGTATTCGTTTGATAGAGAGAGTCAGACAGTGGAGTGAAGTTGAAAGCAAACCAAGTATTTATTACAAAGTACTGAATATTCAGGAGAACCCACACATGAAAGACCGTCTAACAGCCGTCCCAGTAAAAGTTCTGACCCCCTCTGATCTGACTCCATGTTTTATACCCCAAATGACGTGAAATCTGCTGATGAGGCGTTGCTAAAATCATCTCATGTTAGTATGCGTAATTTCATGTGTTAGTGCTCAAGTTTCACAGGTCTGATCAGACCACTAGTGTTTGGCCTTGACTGTATTCTTCCAGAATGGAACATCGTGGCACTATCTGTGTGTGTGCGTCACCCCCCGCTTTGAAGCCGCTGCAGGTTCCCCCACACACAGAAGGCCGCTTTGATCTAAAAGCCTCCTCTGTCGAGTTGATGACCGTTAGTTAGGGTCATGCAGTAAACAAAATACTTCAAGCCTGAGCTACATCTCATATGTTATATGTTAATGTGTTAGTAACGCGTGGTTAGTCCGCCATATAATAAATCCTATGTGTTAGTAAATGTATCATGTGGGTTAATTTGTCATATAATAGAGTCTGTGTTAGTCACATGCCTGATCAAACAATGTTTTACTATATATGTAAAGAGTATATTGTGATTATTGGTTAATCTTCTATATAATTGCGTGTAAAATACACTGTGAGTAAAAATGATCAAATATAATGTGAGTATTGGTTAATGCATATACAATACAAGGTTTCACACAATAATTATGTAATTATAGATACTAAGGTAAGTAATCATAATTGAAAGATATTTGTCAATACACTCAAGGTAAAATAAACAGTTACTCTTCAACCTCCAGGACCAGAATTTGACACCAATGATCAATGACTATTATTTTTTTTAAGCATCTTTTTTTTACCACAGGGCCCGTGCATCAGGCCAATCACGAGCCACACCGATCTTCATTAAGGAAGCAGGTGGACCCTCCATAACGATCTCTTTATCCTTCATTTCTTGGTTGAGATCATCTATAGAATAAAACTTTCCTGGAAACTCCTCACCAAGCTGATCCAGAGCTGGAAAAACAGCAGTTACTTTGATTCAGTTTTAATATGTAAGTAAATTTTCCAAAAAAAGAAAAAAGAATCCAGGTAATAAAAGGTCAAGTTAGATTATTTGGTCGAAAGTTGTTGATATTAAATGCTGCTAAAAATACTAGGCTACTTTAAAGCCCAACTAGGTAGGATTGAGAATTTTGTTCGTGGGCTCCCCCTACAGTTGTAGAGTGTAATAAATGTTTCAGGCGGATTAGTTTCTCTTTCTCGTTTTCTGGCTTTCACAGACATATTCGGTCTCTTTCCAGCTTCTGCCAGAGTGTCTGTATGTTAGTTTCGAAAGAATGAACCAGTAGTCCTTGTAGAACTGTTAGAACTAAAGGTCGGAAAGCAGGTCGCAGTTCTCGCGAGCGTTGGTGGCGGCTGCCTCAGAAAAAAAAAAAAAGTCTGGTTTGAGCTCAGAGGAGCTCCGGCACAGACACGAGAGCACCGCTATTCCTCCTATTACACCTCAATGCAGCGCTGCGGTGAGTTTCAAGCTGTAATTTTACTTCTTTAAAAAGATCAAAAATCAAGGAAATCCTTCGAATGATATTCCTATGATCATGGTCCTATGATGCTGAATGACAGTTAGAGTCAGCACTAATAATAATTAATATTATAATAATTATTAGTAAATAATTAAGTTACAGTGACCGGAACTGTAGCTCTGAGTCAAAATGTAAAGCGATTATCAGATATTTATCTGTGATTAATTATTTGACAGCACTGATAATAATACATCACATGTGTAACTTTTTATTTGTATAATAAACAGGGTGTTTCAGACAGCAGCAGTGTTGGGGGTCGCTTTGGGCGCAGCTGGCTGCAGTACCTGTTTTGGCCAGTGTGAGGAGCTGTCTCCGCTCCCCCCTGCTGCAGTGTGTGGGGAAACAGAAGTCCTCCACACAGCGGGTCACACACACCTCACAGCTTACAGCATACACTGGATCACACCCATCACCTCCCTGTAACACACACACACATACATCACACACACACAGACACACACACACTGTTTCTATTGTTTATTAAGTGATTGTAAAGGTGTTACTGAGTGGTTGCTAAGGTATTCCAGGTGTTTGTTATAGTGTTGCTAAATGGTTGCTAGTGCGCGCGCAGTCTATCTTATTTACCAACAATATAGACAAATACAGTCAATTCCAGTCATGAATAAAGAAAACAAACATGTTACTGATGCAGGGTGACTGTGTGTTATTAAAACCAGATCAAAACAAAGTTATGATACAATGTGGAATTGTGTTTATTCATTTCACAATAACATTCAGCCAGCCTCCAAGGAAATGCACCCCTTCTTAAATCTGGTTACATCATTATTACTTTTATGATAGATTTCATATAGATTTTAATCTTTGTAGCAAAAAGTAAACACATAATTCAGAAAATATAGCTTTAACAAGTTTATAATTATTATATTTTTTATTTGAAGCTTGTGGCATGTTTCTGGGCAGGACACTGTGATTTGACAATATGCAAATATTAAGGCCATTTTATCAGATATAGAAACAGAATAATTTTAGGAAACATATTGGAATAAATGATCAAATTGATTAAAATTATTATATAAAATGCCCATTCCCTTAACATCTTAAAATACTGTATTAATAGTATTTCAGACCAGCTTATATTGATTTTATATTCTGTTACATATTTAAAGCAGCTCTTATATGATCCATTTATAGACAACTGTCACACATTGCATTAATTTTGTATTATCTTTCTATCTTTTTACAGTGTACATGTGGACCTAAGTCTTATAGCTGTATATTAATAAAATTATACTTCTTTACATTATTTTTGTTGAAAATAAGAAATGAATAAACACAGTTCCACATTACATCATAACTTTGTTTTGATCTGGTTTTAATAACACGCATACAGTCACCCATGTTTGTTTCCTTTATTCATGTCTGGAACTGACTGTATGTGTATACTGTTAGTAAATAAGACACGCAAAAGACTGCGCTCGCTCTTTCGCATCACCACGGTCGGCTCTTCCCCATGCGCTGTGGAGACGCCGCCACCACTGCAAAATCTCTGTAAAATTCCTGTACACAGTACTATCTAACTGTATCACTAGTGCAGTAATATCAGCAGGTTATAAATGTAGATAACTGATTATCATCACTGCACCCCTAAAACAGATCAAGAGGGGAAAATGTTCCTTTCCCTCCGAGCTTCTTGTCTTAGTGCACATAAAAACGTTCACTCGAATTACAGAAGTCGTGAGCATGAATTAAAGAAATCGTGAGCACAAATTAAAGAAATCGTGAGCACAAATTAAAGAAATCGTGAGCACGAATTAAAGAAAACGTGAGCACGAATTAAAAAAATCGTAAGCACGAATTAAAGAAATCGTGAGCACGAATTAAAGAAATCGTAAGCACAAATTTAAAAAATCGTAAGCACGAATTAAAGAAATCGTGAGCACAAATTAAAAAAATCGTGAGCACAAATTAAAGAAATCAGTAGCACAAATTAAAAAAATTTAAAAAATCGTAAGCACGAATTAAAAAAATCGTAAGCACGAATTAAAGAAATCGTGAGCACGAATTAAAGAAATCGTAAGCACGAATTAAAGAAATCGTGAGCACGAATTAAAGAAATCGTAAGCACGAATTAAAGAAATCGTGAGCACGAATTAAAGAAATCGTACGCACAAATTTAAAAAATCGTAAGCACGAATTAAAAAAATCGTGAGCACAAATTAAAGAAATCGTAAGCACGAATTAAAAAAATCGTAAGCACGAATTAAAGAAATCGTAAGCACGAATTAAAGAAATCGTGAGCACGAATTAAAGAAATCGTAAGCACAAATTAAAGAAATCGTGAGCACAAATTAAAGAAATCGTAAGCACAAATTTAAAAAATCGTAAGCACGAATTAAAGAAATCGTGAGCACAAATTAAAAAAATCGTAAGCACAAATTAAAAAAATCGTGAGCACAAATTAAAGAAATTGTAAGCACGAATTAAAAAAATCGTGAGCACAAATTAAAGAAATTGTAAGCACGAATTAAAAAAATCGTAAGCACGAATTAAAGAAATCGTGAGCACGAATGAAAGAAATCGTGAGCACAAATTAAAAAAATCGTAAGCACGAATTAAAGAAAATGTGAGCATGAATTAAAGAAATTGTGAGCACAAACTGCTATATCGTTCACTCGATTTATTTTTATTTTTTTATCCACGCCCCCTCCCGGGCTCCTTACTTATGTATTGCCAGGTGGTTAAGGTATTCCAGTGGTTGTTAAGGTGTTGCTAAGTGGTTGCTAAGAAGTTGCTGTTATATCTCAGGTGGTTGTTAAGGCGTTGCTTGGTAGTTGGTAAGTTAATTTAGGTGTTGCTAAGACATTCCTAGGTATTTTCCAATCCAATGTAATAATTATAATGCCTAAATTATATATAATTATATATATATATATAGACTCGCGTGTGTTTAGCAGGACAGTCAGGAACTGAAGGAATGAATTATGAACGCTGCTGAATTAAACGCACCTTCAGATTGTCGTAATTGAAGTCGCTGTGTTGAGTGGCGTCACTGGAAACTCTGTAGTTGTGATAAGCTTCAATAATTCGGTCAAAAAAATCACAGAACAGAATGTAGGACTGAGCATCACCAGCCAAACAGCCCGCTGTCCTGAGCCCTGTCCGCGTTCCTGCATCAAACACAGCAACACAAAGACAGGAGAAATGAGAAAACATTCATTTGAACCAACCAACCTTGTTTATAGTTATAATCAAAATGATTAGGATTTTTTTTCTTTTTATAGGTCAGAGTGAAAAAACTCACTTTAAAATCAGATACAAAATAATACAACACAGATACAACACAAATACAAAATAATAATAACAATACTAACAACTGCATAAAGCTACTTATTTGTTGTATATATTATATATTAATTTAAAGACTGAAACAAGTTAAAGGACATATGGAATCACATAATAAACAGTAAAAAAGTATCTTTTTTACTTTTTACTTCACTGCTGTACTTAAGTACTAAAATTCTGTATCTGTATCTACTGGAGTATTATTTTTACTTTTATCTCCATTTTTACTTCACTACATATTTTGGATGAGTTTAATATTGTACTCTGTTGTTTATGTGCTGCATTGTTACTCGTTATAATTATAAAAATGTTTTTAAACAATTTTTAAAACAGTGCAGACATAGACAATAAAACCAAAAATCAACTAAAACTATAAATGAAACAGATTATAGTAGGCCTAAAATAAATCTGACACACAATCTTCATTGTGTAGAGGCTAAATTACTAAATTAACTGAGCTGACGTATTTGTAGCTTAATATAGATTTTCTCCAACGATAAACGGAAACACAAAGATTTGTAGACCAAATTTCCATGACTTTTCCAACAATTTCTGGGTATTTTTATTTTTCCAAAACTTTTTGGAAATTGCTATTTTTTTAATTTTAATGACTTCTCCAGGTTTTTCATTACCGTACGAACCCTGCATAATGATAAGAGAATAGCATAAAAAATCAATTATACACTATAAGACAATAAGACAAAAAAATAATGAATCATTTATTATAATTTGTTTGGGAATTATATACTCTATATACTCTTCACCTACTTTAGTCCACACTGTGTGTATGTTATGTTATAGAGTCACAGTTATTGAAGCATGACTGAAGCTTAAACACTGTTCACTGTTATATATGTGAACAAACATACAAATAAACACAACAGACGATTATCAAAAATTATTGAGATCGTGTTCATTTATTGTATGATAAATCGATATTGCAATTATTGTGACAGGCCTAGATGGGTGTGTCCTTAGTGATTTTAGAAAGTTTACAGATTAGGTATTATTGTGTATTTAGGTTGACAGCACGAATTAAAACCGCCTTTTTCTTCACTATATTAAATGGAAAAAATTATATAATGAGATTTTAAGTCAATTTTCTGTTTTTTCTTTTTTTTTTTATCCTTAAATGTATGGAAAATGGAACTGATAAACGTTACACTGACCTGATCAATTATTTAGAATGTTTTACTGTTTGTGTACTATAGTACTATAATACACAATATCAACTTGATTGAAATACCAATCAATACCTTACCCAATGCAGAAAAAAAAACTATTTTTTGATTGGTGGATGCACTTTATATTATCCAATTTTGTTAAAGCATATCATTTCTGTGTGTGTGTGTTAACCCACAAGAAGAAATCCATCAGTGTGCTGAACTGAACTGTAGGTATCTCACCAGGCTCCTCCAGACCCGGACGAATGATGTCATCAAAGATGACCCCGCTGTCAGTAGCCCGGTTGAATTGCCGGGTGTACATGTGCAGATCCAGAACCTGGGCCATATACGTGTAGTTCCCGTCCAGACTGGGGAACTCCTCTTTGGGGGAGCCTCTCTTCAGTCTGAGCTTGGTCATGGGATCAGGTGGGATTAAGCTCTGGGATAAATGGGGGAAAGTCATATAGCTCAGGTCTCACAGCACAGTGGGAGTCTACCTGTCTGCCAGAACTGAATGCTTAGTGGATAATCTAATGATAGAAAGTGCTTCACATACTACACCTCACACGTGCTAATACCATGATGACTAAAACTATGCTGCTGCCTGGCACTGCTCTGTCCTGATCCAATTACACTCATCAAAAAAATAGCTGCACCCAGAACGAATCAACTGACAGGAATGAAGCTTGGTGGGTAGTCGTGCAAAACTGCCACCAATCTAATCTAGCATGTCTTTTATTTTATTAATAAAATTATAATTTGATTAATAAAAAAATAAAATATATATATATATATTCCCCATGATTCCCATGTTCTTAGTTTATTGATATAGATTTGATAATCTCTTATAATTTTTATCATTTAACTTTACTTTCACTGCGATTATTTTTTTTCATAAGATATAAATTCTTTACTTTTTATGTCAATTTTTATGATCTTTTTAAAATGTCCTGTTTTTCCTTTTTTACGTATATATTTTATTAATCTATAGTAAATGTCAGTTTTTATTTCTATTTTTTAAAATATTTTTAATCCCTTTTAAACTGTAAATGAGGGTCCCTATCCAGTGTAAATAATCGATTGCTTGATTAATATTCAATGTTGCAAACCCAGTTTTTACATAAACAATAAACAGAATAAATAATAAAATAACTTTACTCTTATATGAGCTGCTGGTGTGTCTTCACGTGGCGCAGTCAGTTTATGCTCTTAAAATAGGAATGAACAGAAGTCAGAGCGCAGCTGCCTCTTAAAGGGGATGGATACAGACACACTGATTGGTTTATTTCAAGTTACGCCCAAAACACACCCATGAATAATTAACGGAATTAAAACACGCCCTTTGCGCCGTTGGAGCTGCGCAAGGCGTATTTTTCGTGCCCTCATGATACCAAAGACACAGGACACGCCTCTAAATCTACAATAAACTAGTGCGCTATAGATCATTAAAATAGGGCCCCAAGAGTTTTTTCTTGTGGAGATGACAAAGATCTCAGTTCCGAGATCAATTATAGGCATTTTAACATCACAGGGTTATGTTAATAAAGTCCTAAAACCAGTGGCCCTATCTTTTCTGAACAAACATGTACATACATCTATCCCTGATTTAATTTATATGTTTGGGATGTTATTTGACAAGCTATCTACCCTAACTGCAGGAACTGCATGAGAATATTGGAGCTGCACAGGATGGATTATTGCAGGACACCATTAGGAACCTCTACAACTTTGGCAATAAACATGTGATGCACATTATTCTGTATGTTTAGCTCAGTAAATATGACCAAGGGCCTAATCTTATACCCTTTGCAAGGCGAGTCGTGAGGCTTTTTGCTATCTTACACCCCACCAACAGTCTATTTTAACACCTTCCGCTTAAGCTTAGAAATTAATATTTCTATGCCCATTGGCGTGGTGGTCTGAAACTGAGGTGTGTTCAGGTAAATGTCTGGCGTATGGCTATCTTGGCAGTGAAAAACATAGGTGCCCCACTTACTGATTTAAACCCTGACAACATTATTATCTTGGGATGCAGATGCACAATAAACAGAATACAAAATATAATAACATTGGTGTTCCCATAAATGAGCTACTCACACACCTTCTCCTTTTCCACTGCTAAAAAGCACAAAAGCGCAGAAGCACTGTGCCGTTAAAATACCAGTCCACCGAAGCTGCAATAATAGGGCTCCAACCGTTTCTTATATGACTCTAATTCTTTAACAAACTGACCCTTCTGTCTGAGGAATTATTGTTGCAAATATTTCTTATCATTTTTATGAAGCACTCCTCCTGTTACACAGTGTAAATGTGTGTATGTGTATGTGTGTGTTTTGAGAGAGAGAGAGGATACCTCGAGCAGAGGCCTGTACTTCCCCTCTAGCGGGTGCTCCGCCGGAGCTGAAAGAAAGTATTGATGTTAGATTCAGTTCTTACACATTTACATTTATTTTGGAACAGATAAGTGAATTTATCATTCTTTTACATCAATAGATATCTACAATACCAGTCAAAAGTTTAGACACAACTTCTCATTCAATGTCTTTATTTTATTTAATTTTAAATAAAATAATAAATCATGTAGTAACTTAAAAGTGTTAAACAAACCAAAATACTCTGTGAAGTCTGATGAACTTATCCTGTGCAACAGAGGAAACTCTTACTCTTCCTTTCCTGAGGTGGCCCAGATGAGAGCCAGTTTCATCCAAAAGTTTTTGATGGTTTGTGCGATGGCACTTGAGGATACTTTCAAAGATTTTGTAATGTTTCAGATTCACTGACCTCCATTTCTTAAAGTAATTTTTCTTTAAATAGTTGAGTAGTTCTTTTATAGATTTTATTGGAACATTACTCAAATAGGTCTATTCATAATGATATGGAAGAGTCTTTCTTTGAGGAACATTGTTTTTAAACATTTAAATAATTTTCTCACACATTTAACACAATCTGAAGATCCTCTATTCATCTGTGTTCATCATATTACTCAAATACTTTTTTAAAATCATTACTAGCCTTAAATTGCCTTTTATTAAATTAAATTTACTGGACTTAAAATAAAAGATCTTATATTCATATCTTGGATGAAATATAAAAAAAATATGAGGTTGTAAGATTGCATGTAAAACTAAAGGGTCAATAATATGTGATATGTGATATGATTTTTAAAAACATTTCTAATATACATCTTGTTTATAGATGTCCATTCTTATAGGGGTGGGATACACAGGGCATCTCGTGATACAATATTATCATTGATATTATCAATATTTTTACTATATGTTGCCCACAACAACAATGATATTGTGATTATTTGATACTTTATATATCACTTTATATATCAGTGTTACTAAAGAGGATAAATTACTCCTAAATAATGAAATACCAGGAATTATGGATTTATTGGTGTCAGTTTGACAGAATCTAAAATTTATAGTTTTAGTGATTAAAAAAAATATCCGTATTTGACATCATGCATCAAAACAATATGATATATTTTGATATATTTTTAAACCCAGTTCATATCAGTATTGGAATCCTGTTGCATCGACTGATATAACTGTTATATTGTGATTAGTCAGAACTTATCTATAGATCTGTAGATGAGTGAACATTTCTGATATCATTGTTGATTTCTAAAATTATCTTGAATTTGATTTTTACTTGTATAAACCTGATTTTTGCTGGATACAGTCTGTACTACAGGTTTAATAAAAGATTGTGTAGGAAACTCTTTTAACCTCGTGCAGAATGAAGGAGACATGCAGTAGATACCTACGTCTGATCAGATGAACTTTCTTTCTTTTCCACATGGTGATCTTCAGCTGCAGTGATCGCTGTAGCTGCAGGTATCTGGACTGCACTGTTCACGGTGCGGCCGGGGCTCGTGACAGCTGGCCATAACACTAAACAAAAGATCTATGAATAGCCTGAGGGTTTTGTCATCTGAGTGTTTGTCCAAAGTCATGGCTCAGTGTCGGGTTTCTTGACTATAATAATGCAGCTATTTCAGGTCATTTTAATTCTGACCTGCTGAAACACAATTATCAGATTATTCTGGAAACAACTGAACTGAACTGAACAAACTCTCCTGAATCAGAGATACTCTGTTTAATATGTGTTCTGTATTAATAAAGGGTGTCACGATTTCGATATTTTATCGAAATCGATCGAAATTATATCATGGTCTCGAGCCTCGAAGTCAAAAAGATGATGGATGATCCCTCCCTCTAAGCTACGTAAATGGTGCAGCACACTGTAGCGACGCCGCGGACATTGTGACTGCTGAAAGAGCAGCTCTTTCTCCAGAGAATGTGAACATTCTCATCTTCTTAAAGAAAAACTTCAAAATATAAAAATAACAGTTGTTTTGTCTAGCCTCAAATATGTTAATAGTTTTGGTACCTTAAGGAGCATCTTTCTCTCAGATAAAGTTAATAATATATCTTTATTAAAGAAAAAAACTTCTCATTCTCAGGGACCGAAAAAGTCTTAAAGTCTTATTTTTCATGTTTAACTGTTATAGTAGGATAGAGTTCAGTTTGTTAAGGCTCTAATTGGTCTATTATTTTTTAACATAACTGTTCCTGTATTTTTTTTATTATTAATTTTGTTATGTTGCACATTGCTGTTTTAATAGTGCACACTGCTGCTACCAAAAAAGCCACTAGATGGCATTACATATGTATCCTAATTAAATTATTTTAATTTGACCATTAGTGCCTAATGTGGTGTATTACAGATCACTTGTATCACTTTGCATCACTTATATCAAGCCCACCTTTTGAAATAAGATATTGTAAATTTGATGAATCAAACCAATGACTGACCATAGACTAATCTAAAACTGGCATAGGCCTCTCTGCTGTAAAAAAAAGAAAAGAAAAAAGAAAATCAAGAATCGAATTGAATCGTGACCCTAAAATCGGGAATAAAATCGAATCTAGGATTTAGAGAATCGTGACACCCCTAGTATTAATATATATTGCTAATGTACATCATTATTTTTAAGTCACTTTGGATGAAAGCGTCCGCTAAATGCAATGTAATGTAATATAATGCACAAATCTGACAAAAGTTTCTAGGAATGTCCTTTGTAAAAAAAAATATATATATTCTGTGGGAAAAAAAAGGAATTAAAATCTGCATTTTGAACATTTTAATTAAATTTAGCTGACTTTTGATCAACTTTCAATATTTAATGGAATAATTCATATATTTGAATTATAACATGGTAATTTTGGTGTTTTGTGAGATGGTAAACTGTGCTGTTCAAATAACAAAGTTTCAGATTTTCAGATTTTATTAAATTAGATCCATACATTTTTTAGATTAAAGGGGACGTATTATACCTCTTTTTACACAATTTAGAATAGATCTATGGGCAATACAAAACATGTTCATTAAGTTCTTTACACAAAATTACTCTCACATAAAGATAGATAAAGATCTCACCAGCTCTATTCTTACCAGTTTCAGTCCCTTACAAAATGTGCCTTTAAGGGCTCTGTCTTTTTTATGCAAATAAGCTGTTGCTGGCCACATCCCATGTTTACACTAAGAATTTACCATACGTTATGGTTAGCTTGTGCTAAATATGCAAAACATAAAGAAGCTAGGTCATGTTTAATTGAGACAGAAACACAAAACTACAGGTACAGATCCCTCAGTCAGACAAAGTCTGCTAGCTTATCCTGTTGTGTAGTGTCTGAGGCTCTCAACCAAAATGACATTTCTTCACCTAGGATCTAGTGGGTGGGGCTTTGGTGGGGGTTGATGGGTGAGGGAGGGGTGGAGCCAGGGTGGTTCTATGCAGATTTACTTACTGTGATGTCACATTAAGGGAGCCTCCAAACGGCTCATAGAAGCAAATGATTCCTGACACCAAACTCTTTCAGCTGATTTACAGAAAACAGATGGATGGATTTTTCTTCTGCTTGGAGTTTTACTATAGAGGCAGTCGAGACCCAAGTGGAAAAACAAATGCATGCATAATATTTCTCCTTCAAACAAATCAGAGCCATATATTTTGAGATTTCATTTTCAGATGTGCGCTCTGTGCACTATGCTCCTCAGCATCCGCTGATCATTTACATTTACATTTACATTTAAGGTATTTAGCAGACGACCTTATCCAGAGCGACTTACAACAGAGCTTCGATGTTACTTCAAATATCCAAAGCTAGTTTGTAGACTAGAAGCAAGAGATACGCAGAGCTTGATCATGTTTGGAACCCTAGGAAATCCTTTATTTATTTTTTTTATTTTTTTATTAGTTTAGGAACTCTTTGAAAAGATATGCTTCAGTCGAGTTCAGAAGTTCATTCCACCACCTTGGTGCTGCAGCACAGAGAAGAGTCTGGATGTCTGTTTTCTGTGTGTTTGGAGGGATGGAGGTTCGAGCCGAGCCAAACTGGAAGCTCTAAGAGCTCTTGGTGCAGATCTGGTTTGACCATCAGTGCCATCAGGTATGAAAGAGCTGGTCCATTTTTTTGCCTTGTAGGCCAGAGTTATAACGGTGCATATTTACTGCTTTGTCACATCAACGCACATGGTCGCTCTGGCCCCCTCCAACTGGGCGTTCCCTGCGTCGTCCAATTAAATTGTTCTAATAAATTTAAATGCTTTTATACAAGCTATCATTTTCTATAAATAAAAAATATATAAATGTGTATTAATAAATATAAATGTTCGATTGAGCTTTATTACACTGTCTAGTGAGAAGAATATAGGCTAGCAAAAGCAAACCTATCCAATTAAATTATATATTAATATTTTAAAAACCCACCAGAGACCCCAACAATCTCTGAGCCTTTCTCCTCGTTGTATTACTGTGATCAGAGTCCCTGTAAATCAGCAGGGTTTTAATGTATGAGGCAGGAAAGCCTGAAACTTCTCTTCCAGGCTTCTCTGGACGCTTGAAAGTGGAACTAAATGTTTTCAGACACTGCGCTGCAGACACGTATCAGGCAAACATCTGCTCTCTGATTGGATAGACACATCGCGTTGGTTGGATTCATTTGCATAAAGTTCAGCTCGGCTCAACTTTTCATCGAATCGCATCCCCCGCTCTCGACGCATCGGACCCATGAAGCACTGTGCGACTGCGACTGACGGAGGCTTACCATTGAAAATGAATGAAGCAGTGTAAATGCACCGTAGGGTTTTGAATCGGATGTGGGCGGCAACAGGGAGCCAGTGGAGGGATCGCAGCAAAGGAGACACATGACTGAACTTGGGAAGATTGAAGACGAGTCGTGCTGCTGCTGATTCTGAATTAATTGTAGTGGTTTGGTGGCTCGCAGTGGAAAACCAGCCAGTAGAGAGTTGCAGTAGTCAAGTCTTGAGATAACAAGAGAGAGACTGCACAAGCACCTGAGTGTCTTCCTGTGACAGAAACGGACTAATTTTTTGGATGTTATAAAGGAGAAATCTACATGACAGAGTCAGATTTGCAGTATGGCTCGAGAATGATAACTGGTCATCTATTACTACACCAAGGCTTCGCGCTTCTGCCAATGGAGTGAACAGTGAGTTCTCGAAAGAGATGGTGAGATTATGGTGAAGGCTCGTAGTTCCTGGGATAAAAGGAAGGTCAGGGGGTTGAGTTTTAGATGATGAGAACTCATCCATGACGAGACATCACTGAGACAAGCTGAGATGCGGGATGAAACCTGAGTGACCCCGCTCTGTTATTTTACACCATAGACTGTGTGTAGCTGGACAGAGCATCATCTCTCAAAAGTGAAGCCACCACAGGTCGGGCGCCCCCTGCTGTTCGGTTTCAGAAAGCTGTGTAACCCCACCCATCCCCATAGGTTTCAATGGCAAAACAGAACAACTTTCAATCACGTTTTTTTTAATATACTGTAATTCTACCTCCATTATTTAAATGCAGCAGCTAGTGTAAACTCTGCTTATATTGTCAATTTTTTTTATCCCCACAGAATTCGTTTTTTAAAACGTTATTCAGCTCTATTTAAAAAGGTGTGGTAATTGTAAAAGGGCTGGTTATGGGCTTGACCAATAACAGACCGTCAGCTCCGTTCCACTCTGCAGCCTGTGACCTCGAGGCAGCCCTCAGGGGCAGGGTTATTTAAATGAGTAGGCTGTCTCTCCACAGTCTTTCTCACTCCTCTGGTCTCTACTGCGCAGACTCGGGTTTCAGGATCGCCAACATGGAGGAAGATTTTAGCTTCATTTTCATTGAATGAATGGGAACGGAGACACGGCGTCCATCTTTTTTACAGTCTCTGTTATTTTCCACTGACAGAGCACAGAGTCACTGTCGTTCTTAGTCTCTTCCACTGTGTTATAATATCACTGACAGTTGGCTGTGGAATATTTAGTAGTGAGTAGTGAGGAAATTTCACCACTGGATTTGTTGCACAGGTGCTAGGGTTCTTATCACGGCACCACAGTGCTGGAGTTCACTGAGCTCATGAGAGCCTGAGACCCAGCATGCCTAGCTGCTGCTTCTATTATATACCTGTGGACACAGAAGTGAATGGAACCTAAGTTTAAAGATTTAGATGGTGAGAGATTACTGACAATATTTAGACCAGAGGTAAAACATCTGATAGACATATTTGAATGTATCTATCTGAAAATTGAGAGCTTTTAAATCTGAGCCTTTTTTTTGCATTATTTTGCTAGTATTTCCCCTTGCCCTTTACTGAAGAGAAGGAAAGGGAAGGAAGGGCAGGAGTTTGGGGCAGCTTCGCTGGAAAAGCGTGAAGCTAAAGCCCCCTCACACAAAGAGATACAGGAAGAGAAAGGGAGAAGTAAATGAAGGAGGAAGATGGGGAGGAGGAGGAGGTGGGTGCGAGGTTGTTCGACACGCAGGTAGAGAGGAAGCGACGCTTATATAGGTTGGGAGAGTGGGGGGCGTGGATCAAACTCCCTAATTTACATTACAAAACTCCACTAAAATAAACAAATATGAATGATGCCATTAAATATTTAAAGTTGATCAAAATTCAGGCAAATTTAATTAAATAAATAATATTTTTTGAATAAACTGAACTTTTTTAAGCTTATTATATGTCATGAGTGTATATGTTTTATGTCAGTGTTCTCCAGATGTTTGAGTCACAATACAGATGTGTGTGTGTATAAATGTGTTAAATTACTACATTTTTAAGGCAATTTTTTGTGGTTTCTAGTTTTCTCACACTGACACAAATCTATAACAACACATTTCAACACTGAGTACACTGCATACACACTGGGGAGGAAATTGATCTTTAAAATTGTTCTTTATTTGGAAAAATAACAACAATAAAACAAAAATAATTCAATTATAAACATATTCAATCTACAGTGTCTTACAGAATAAACTCAGTGCTTATTTAAATCTTTAGAAATGTCTTTATTTGAAAAAATAACTAGAAAAAATAATTTAAAATAACTAAACTCCATCTATATCCACCACTTTTCACACACAAAAAATACACTACATTCAGTGATGCAGCAACATTTACTGCCTTTAAGACAACAGCTTATTGGCTTATTCAGGGCTGTTTGTTCAGCTTTTTCAACAAGACAATGCGAAACCACACGCTGCACACATTACACAGGCGGGTAACACACTACAGATCCTCCAGCCCCGTCGTGTCCACCTTGACTTTGATGAACAGCGTGTCATCTCTCACGTAAGCTGCGTTCCTGGGAGCCTCCAGGTCAGCGTGAGTAATGAACCGGGGGAAGCCCAGCGCCGCGTTGGTTTCGGACGTGGGCCGGCGGAAGTTGTTGCTGGCCAGGTCCGGGGTGAAGCTGAGGCTCACGTGGTTGCGATTGCCGCTCTGATCCAACACGGCCAGGGTCACGTTCTGCCGGAAGGGCCACGGCAGCAGCGAGTCAAAGTCCCCCCTCATCAGCATCACGTACAGGGACAGGTGAGTGCCCCGGGCGGTGCCCTCTCCGCCAAGGTACACCCTGGCACTCAGCTTGTACCCGCTGTGGCTGGTGTAGAACGGCGGGGAGTTGAGGGCAGTGCCTGCCTCCTTCTTGCGATGGTAGTCGTGCACCTTCCAGATGAGCTTTCCGTCGTACGAGGTGGATTCCAACTGCTGGAAACGCTGCTCACTGCACTGCAGCTGCTGCACGTGGATGTCCAGCAAGCGAGTGTGACTCTGACAAGTCTGCCCTAAAGCACCTGCACAATTACACACACACACACACACACACACAAACACACACACAACATCCTAAATTAGACTATATATTATACTGTGGATATACAGGGGTTGGACAATGAAACTGAAACACCTGGTTTTAGAGCACAATAATTGATTGTGGTGACGGACAGTTCTGGTGGAAACAGGAGAGTTGAGGTGCACATTGAATTCTGCGTGATTTGATCAGCCGTGGTTTTATGTTTTTTTGGATAAAATCTGGGTTAGCACCCGAACATCCCTTTCAGACAGCTTCCTCTTACAGCGTCCACAGTTAATCCTGTTGGATGTGGTCGGTCCTTCTTGGCGGTATGCTGACATTACCCTGGATACCGTGGCTCTTGATGCATCACAAAGACTTGCTGTCTTGGTCACAGATGCGCCAGCAAAAAATGCACCAACAATTTGTCCTCTTTTGAACTCTGGTATGTCCCCCATAATGTTGTGTGCATTGCAATATTTAGAGCAGAACTGTGCTCTTACCCTGATAATTGAACCTTCACACTCTGTTCTTACTGGTGCAATGCGCAATTAATGAAGATTGAACACCAGGCTGATCCAATTTAGTCATGAAACCTCCCACACTAAAATGACAAGGGTTTCAGTTCCATTGTGCAACCCCAGTACTTTTTATTTTTACTGATGTTTTTTTTTATTTGAGTAAACACACTGTCAAAAAATCTGTACTTTTTTTCTGGCAGCAGGGATGCCAAAAATAAACCCATGAAAACTGAAATTGGATACACAAAATGGTAAATTAGCTGAAGTACTGAAATACTGTTACATTAAAGTGTAACTTAACAGTCAGAACAGCCCAAAAAACAATTTACTTGTTGAATTAAAACCTCTTTACTTTATTGTACTGTTCATTTATGAACTATAAATGGCAAAAGCATTGAACATACTCAGTATAAAATAAACAGTATTAAGAGCTTATAAAGATCTGGCTGAATAGGTTTAACCACTAAGATACAAACAACACTCAGCTTTTTCTCTAGAAGAAAACAGATTGTTCTTATACAGAGTCTCTAAAACACAGAAGGCTAAGGCGCTGCCCATATGATCAGCAGAGCGCTGGTTCTAATCCCAGTCATGCAGCCCGCCATGAGCTGCTGGAGCCCTGAGAGAGCACGATTGGAGTAGATGGCGCTCTTCCCCCCCTCATCACTTCTAGGGTGATGTGGATCAGCACAAGGCTGCGTCTGTGAGCTGATGTATCAGAACCGAGTTGCTGCGTTTTTTTTCCGAGTGTTAGTGCTGTGATGCTTCTCGACAATGCTGCATCAGCAGCAGTTCAAAAAGAGGCGGAGTCAGACTTCACATGTATCAGATGAGGCATGTGCTAGTCTTTACCCTCCTGGTGTTCACTAGTGATATCACTTGTGATAGGGGAAGTGCAGGTAAGCAGTAGTGGGTGGGATAATTGGCATAGCCAAATTGGGGAGAAAAGGGAAGAGCCAATCAGCTTCAAAAATACCCTAGTTATCCTGTAGTGTGAGTCAAATGCATAAATGTAGAGCCCACAAAACATTTTAGCTTAATTTTTAAAAAATAACTTTCTAGCACCTACAACATACCTGTTTAAAACGATCACATTCTACTGATCCTATAAATGAAGTATAACGGCTGAGAGCTGGTGATGTGTTTAAGTGAGCTGTGTTTACCCAGGTGTTCTCTGAGGCTCTGAGTCATTGCCACCTGCTCTCTCAGAGAGTCCAGTGATGCTCTGAGAGACACCAGCTCCTCTTTAGTCAGATCTGCTTCCAGAACGTCCCGCAGGTCCTTCAGCTCTCGCTTCACACTCGACACGAGCTCTCTCTGCTCCTCCACCGACCTCTGCAACACACATTTCAGCCCTTTACACAGCTAAATTCACAGTGTTAACTTTTTGATTCCATCTGTTTTAAACAATCCAGAGTTGATTTTACTTCGCTCCCAGCATGCTCTACAGCCATCATTTTTGTTTGTTTGGTGATTTTAAAGTGTGTTATGTTGTTTGTGGGGGGTATATATGAGTGTTTGTGTTATATTAATATCTAACCACCTTCAGACAGCCTGTTCCTGTTTTACGTAATCTTATTTATTCTTAACTTTTATTTTAGTTCTTCTTTTAGTTTTATTATTTCCTTTTTTTATGTTGTTTCCTTATTTTATTTTCATTTTATTTATTTATTATTATTCTTATTATTCTTATAGTTATTATATTATTTTTTTTTTATTATTTTTAATATTTTTGTATTATTGCTTTTTATCTTATGTTGATTTTCTTTTATTGTTATTACTATTTTTATTATTATTATTATTGCTTTTATTTTTGTTAGTTCATTTATTTATTTGAATTTTTATTGTATTATGTACAAGTTAGTTTTAGCTCATTTTAACTCATTTTTGTTGTATTAGTCTTACTTACTTTTGTCAATTAAACCATACTTAATTATAATCATTAATTTTATTTATTTTTTTTCTATTTTATTCTAATTGTACTTTTATTTTTTTTATCAATTTTTATATTTTATTTACTGCTATTTTACAATAATTAAATTTAGCTTTTATTTTCTCTGTCATGTGAATCCCTGTTTCTGTAAATTTTCGGCTACATTGAAAATGAGGGCTGCCCTCAATGTACATCCGAGTGTCAGGAATACCCAGGCAGGGAGACGAGGAGGCGGACACAAGTGCAGGTAAGGGAAAAATGAATAATTTAATAAATAAATATAAGTAAACAAAAACGAGAAACAAGTAAACACTTAAACATAAAACAGGGAGATATATACAAGGAACTATGGAATAAACTAAATGACTGAAAATAACCAGAAACAAACGAGAGGAACCAGAGAACTAAAACAAACAAACTAGAGATAATAATAATAATGATAAACAGACAGGGAATATATACAAGGAGCTAAACTAGGAATCAACACAAAGCAGGGGTATGTACAAGGAACTAGGGAACACGGAAATAAACAAGAAACTAGAGATAAACAAAGGACAAGGGCTAAAGCTAAGAAAACGAGGGCTAGGCTAGAAAACACAAGAAGACAAAAAAAACAACAGAGGAAGGTGCAAAGACCGACGGAGACAAAGTGGCACATGGGATCTATTTAAAGAAACAGGAAACACACTAGAATTGGAAACACCTGGGGAAGGGGCGGAGCTGCAAATGAGACACAGGTGGAAAAGTACTGAGACGGGAGACACAGGGGAGCACAGGTCACGTGGGGAAGACACACAGAGACACGAGACGAGGCCAAGACGTGACACCGAGTTAAAATAAAGGTTGATTGATTGATTAATATGTGTTTTTATTAAATGGTGTTAAGTTGTGGTGGGTCCACTGGTGGAGCTTTATTTACCATCTTGGTTTTGGGCTGGAAGATAAATAAGAGTCTTTACCAGAGAGTTCTCATAATATGAGAGAATCACTGATCGTTTGGTTGTCTTTAATGATCTCTCCTGTTCTAAATGAGGTTTGTTCAGAAAAAATAAGAAAAAAAAATCACATGTACGTCCTGTACTGCCTTATACATTCAATTTAATATATTTCCTATAGATTCTCTGTTGTATAGATTTGGGAAACTAACAGGGTGTGAGCTAACACATAATTCAGATTTAATAATAATATATAAAAGTAATTTAAATTAACATTGTTTAGAGTTTTATTTTAGATGAACACTTCTGGGAGTCAGATTTGATGCTGAGCATGTGCACAAAACTTATAACAATAACAAGTCACATGACCTAAAAAAGCCATTTCTCTTAAAGGTGTACTCACTTTTGTTTTGTTTTTTTTCAGTGGTTTAGACATTAATGGCAGTGTGTTGAGTTATTTTGAGGGCACAGTAGACTTACACTGTTATGTAAGCTGTACACTGACTAATTTACATTTTATTAAAATGTCATATCTTGTCTTGTCATGAAATGTATGTAAAATATAAAATATTTACAATAAATGTGAGGGGTGTTCTGTCCATACTGTACAGTCCTGTATAATATAGTTCTATTGTAGCATCTCATACTATGACAGTTAATGTAGTTAGGAAATAATATGTGTTGTATGTTAACAAGGACGTTTCCAATGAGTGATCTGAGAATTTATATTATGGGCCGGTTTCCTGGACAGGGACTAAATTTTTATTTAAATGTGAAATCTCCATTCAAAATGCTGTGTAGACCAACATCAAGCTTAATCCCTGTTTGGTATACTGCCTTAATATATGTTTATAATCCCACAAGTAAAAAAAAAATATGGTTCTTAAACTGCCACTTTATTAGGTACACTTTATTGCTAGTACCTGGTTGGACCCCTTTTGTCTTCAGAACTGATTGAGATTGGATTGAGATCTGGTGAGTGTGGAGAACATTCCAGTACAGTGAACTCTCTCATCTCTCATTGTCGTGTTCATGAAATCAGTCTGAGATGATTCATGCTTTATGACATGGAGCATTATCCTGCTGGAAGTAGCATCAAAAGATACAGGTACACTGTGGTCATAAAGGGATGGACATGGTCAGCAACAATACTCAGGTAGACTGTCAATGACACGATGCTCAATTAGTTTATTAATGGGCCCAAAGTGTGGCAGGAAAATCTCCCCCACACCATTAAATCACCACCACCAGCCTGAACCAGCTGTTGATACAAGGCAGGATGGATCCATGCTTTCATGTTTTCGATGGTAAATTCTGACCCGACCATCCGAATGTCGCAGCAGAAATCATCAGAGACTCATCAGACCAGGTAACTTTTTTCTAATCTTCTATTGTCCAGTTTTGGTGATTCTGTGTGAATTGTAGCCTCAGTTTCCTGTTCTTATCTGCAGGAGCTGCACCCGGTGTGGTCTTGGTCTTATGCTGCTGTAGCTCATCATCCTCCTCAAGGTTGGACTTGTTGTGCTGATATTTAGAGATGCTCTTCTGCAGACCTCGGTTGTAACGAGTGGTTTATTTGAGTTACTGTTGTCGTCAGAGACTGTAAAAAAAATGGACGCCATGTCGCCGTTCCCCTTCATTTAATGAAAATGAAGCCAAAATCTTCCTCCATGTTGGTGATCCTGAAACCCGAGTCTGTGCAGTAGAGACCAGAGGAGGGAGAAAGACTGTGGAGAGAAAGCCTACTCATTTAAATAACCCCGCCCCTGAGAGCTGCCTCGAGGTCACAGGCTGCAAAGCGGAGCGGAGCTGACGGTCTGTTATTGGCCCCGCCCATAACCAGCCCTTTTGCAATAACCACACCTTTTTTGAATAGAGCTAAATAACGTTTAAAAAAACGAATTCTGTGGGGATATAAAAATGTAACACTATAAGCAGAGGTTACACTAGCTGCTGCATGTAAATAATGGAGGTAGAAAAAAACATGATTGAAAGTTGTGCTGTTTTGCCATTAAAACCTAAGGGGATGGGTGGGGTTACACAGTTTTCTGCAGCCGAACAGCAGGGGGCGCCCGACCTGTGGTGGCCTCACTTTTGAGAAACAATGCTCTGTCCAGCTACTGTATACACAGTCTATGGTTGTCGTTCTATCAGCTGGAATCAGTCTGGTCGTTCTCCTCTGACCTCTGGCATCAACAAGGCATTTGCTCCCACAGAACTGAACTGCAGCTCACTGGATATTTTCTCTTTTCGGATCATTCTCTGTAAACTCTAGAGATGGTTGTGAGTGAAAATCCCAGTAGATCAGCAGTTTCTGAAACACTGGCACGTTTAAAGTTCAAAGCCCCTTTCTTTCCCATCCTAATGCTCGGTTTGAACTGCAGCAGATCATCTTGCTGCCATGTGATTGGCTGATTCGACATTTGCGTTAATGGGCAGTTGGACAGGTGTACCTAATAAAGTGGCCGGTGAGTGTATATCCTCAGACCCTTTTTTTTCTCCTAAATTCAGTTTACCTGCATGGCAGAAACGGTGGTGTCACACTTGGAGACCTCTCTCTTCAGGTTACTGACCAGCAGGTTCCTCTCTTTCAGCTCCCCCTGCTGAGCAGCAAAGTCCTGCTGCAGCTGATCCACCTGCTCACACACACACAGGCTATCAGACTGGCTGAAAACACACCAGGGTGAACTGTCACTTTTAAATATTTTATTTTTATTATGAGTCTAATTGAACAGAATAATGCTGTGGTCATATTTACCTGTTTAATTAGCTTGCTATTGCTCTCCAGCAGCAGCAGAACGTGGTGATTGAATTCTGTCTGCTCGTGAACTTTAACCTGCCCTCTTTTATTCTATAGGAGACAAAAGACATGTGTTTTAGTTAAAAATATATACAACTAAATATGTATTTAATTAAAACTATTAAAAGCATCAGCATACAGTACCAGTCAAGAGTTTTGACACAGTTCTTTTCCTACATTGTAAATGAATAATAAAGTGATCCAGACGATGAAGAAACACATAAGGAATCAAATAGTAACTTAAACGTGAGGCTGGTAACTCTGATGAACTTAGCCTGTACAACAAAGCTAAATCTTGCTCTTCCTTTTCTGGAGCAGTCCTGATGAGAGCCAGCATTTTTAATGGTCTTTGCGACTGCAAGTCCTTGAAATGTTTTAGATAGACTGACCTTCATTTCTTAAAGTATGTTTTTCTTTATTTAGTTGAGTAGTTCTTGCTCCCATCTTGTGAAGAGTTATAACAGAAGATTAAGTGCTGTCTTGTTTTAATGTGCAATTTTTTTCCACCAAATAAAGGCATTTAAATTAAAGCTTAGATTTTTCTCTTTTTTTGCATATTTAAACTATATTTTTTTAAAAATTATATATTAGAAGCCAAAGAACACTTCTTAAGGCACTGTATTAGGGGTGTGACGAGATCACGATCTCACGAGATTAAAACATGACGATGACCAACAAGACACAAACCATATATAAATACTGTAAGTAAATCCTACACCTGACTGTTTCATAGACAGCTGTACTAATCCCTTAGCTCTGTACTGTATTTAAAAACATGTTCTGTCTCTGTTTCACTTCAAGCATAGTCTTAATATGACTGGTTATGGTTATGCATAGTTAAATTACAAGAGATTTAGGAGAGAAAAACACAAACCATAGTCTTAATATGACTGGTTGTGGTTTGCACTTATTGTTTGCACTATATAAGACCTAGAAAAGTTTTATTTTTATTTTTTATTCTTATTCTTATTTCTATTTCTTATAGAATCAATGTGTGAGAGAAACCAGTCTGTTAAGTTTGCCTTATATGATTTTGTCAAATAAAACTCTAGTTTTCAAGCCGTTTTTCATTTTTGACGTTTTCTTAAATCTCGTCTCGTTCTCGTGAACCCAGTGTTGTGTCTCGTCTCGTCTCGTGATATTAGTGTCTCGTCACACCCCTACACTGTATAGTTTTAAATACTGTGTTATGTTTACATTCTCCACTGTAAACAGTTCAACACTGCACTATAAACTAAACATTCTGAAAACCTTATTAATAATCACATTAAAATGCATAATAGCATAACCACAATGATGTTATGATATTTAATAATATTAAATAATAAGTGCACTCACTCTGACTGTGCAGCCATATTTCTTGTAAATGCAGTCTGTTTCCTGCTCTGGGCACTCGTCCGCATGGTCTTTGAGCTGCAGAACATAAAAAAAGAATTTCAAGAATAAACAGCAGAAGAGAATAATACAGTACATAAACTGACAGAGAGAGAATATAGAAATACTAGGGATGCAACGGTACAGTGTTCCCACGGTTCGGTTCGTATCGCGGTTCTTGAGACACGGTATTGGTTCGGATTCGATATATATCAATATTAAAGCTTAGATTTAGATTAAAGATGCCCGAACCTGAAAACTATTCTGACATAGGCATCTGTTTTTAATGGTATTTTTATTTTTTATAAAGCTTTGGTAAAGCGTGGTAATCACAATATAACCAAGTAACCATTAAAGTAGGTCATTAAAGAAAACGAACGAAATAACGAAAACTGAAAGTAAAAAAACTTTTTCGATAACTGAAACAAATAAAAACGATAATTAATTGATAATTAACTGTAATGAGAGTTTATAAAACTTACTAAAACGAAATAAAATTACTGATAGAATACACTTTGTGTTTTTGTTTTGTTAATTTATTTATAAGCACTGTTTCCACTTTAGCATTTTTACAGCGTTTTTTCTGCTCGTGAAGCGGAGTCAGATTCTGCGGGGACTCGGATTCGGCGCAACAGTGGCAGCGTGGCGGCACCTCACGGTCCATGGCGTTTGTTCCAGAATAAATCTCTCTCTCTCCCGCACTCACTCATAGTTGATCATTTTGGTGAAAATTGGGGAAACCTGTGAAGTTTATTGAGATTCTGTGTTTGTTTGTGTTTCTCAGATTGATCTCTCTGATGTGATGTGTAAAAACTAATAAACTAACTGAATCGGAGGAGAAAAGCTAAAAACTAATTAAAATGAAACTATAATGAAACATTCAAAACCTTAATTAACAAATCAAACTGTTTAAAAATTAAAAAATTCACCAGTTAGAATATTATAATCACGCAGCTCTGGGCGTTTGACTTGCAGCGCTGTGTTTAGCTGTTTTTATTTAATAATATTTCTGCGCTCCTGCAGTGTTGTAGTGTTCATTAACATCATTCTGAACAGATTTCGCTCATTTAAACGGCCCGAAAACAGACAGTTTATAGGGCAGGTGGGTCGAGTTTGGGATCATAATGATAATGGTCGGGTTGGGTCGGGCTCGGGCATATACAGTCCCTGACAGAAGTTCTGTCGCTTATCCATGTTGTGGAAACAATAGCTTATAACCGGACTTTAAATTCGTCCATTGTTTTTAGAAATGAATTAAATGAAAGCTAAAACCCTCCCAAATGAGGTTTAATTTACGAAAATAATTTTGCTTCACTGCAGAAATATTGATTATTTAATAAAGACAGAAAGGTCAGATTTTGGCAAGACAAAAGTTTTGTCGCCCACAGAAAGTAAGTCAAACAAATAATTTACTTCAAATACAAAAATATGTTTCATAACATTGGTGAATGAAGTCATGGTGCTATTAGAGCCATTTTTTATTATTTTGTGTGACTTTCATGGCTTGAAGGACTGCATCCATGTGGTTCAACAAGGATTCATACAATTTATTGATGAAGTCATCAGGAATAGCAAAGAATGCAGTCTTATATGCCTCCCAGAGTTCATCAAGATTCTTTGGTTTTGTCTTCCAAGCTTCCTCTTTCATCTTACCCCAAACATGCTCAATGATGTTCATGTCTGGTGACTGGGCTGGCCAGTCCTGGAGCACCTTGATCTTCTTCGCCTTGAGGAACTTTGATGTAGAGATGGATGTATGAGATGGAGCATCATCCTGCTGCAAAATTTGACCCCATTTATAATCGGGAATGTAAGAGGTAGCTAATACTTCTTGATATTTTAGGCAATTGATATTGCCTTTCACCTGCAAATGTTTCGCACACCCCCATACTAAATGTAACCCCAGACCATGATCTTTCCACCACCAAACTTAACTGTTTTCTGGGTGAATCTTGGATCCATATGGGCTCCAGTAGGTCTCCTGCAGTATTTGTGGCGGCAGAGGTGTAATTCAACTGAGGATTCTTCTGAGAAATCCACCTTCTGCCACTTTTCCAGTGTCCAGCCGTTTAGCAGCCTTGGCAAATGCCATACGTTTTTTTAATTGCCTTTTGCTTAGTGCTGGTTTCTGGGCACTGATTCGACCATGGAGGCCATTTCGAGACAGAATCCTACAGACTGTTCTAGTTGACACAGGAACTTGAGTTCACCAGGCCTGGTGGAGCTCTGCTGCAGTGGAAGAGGGGCTTTGGATTTTCTAACCAACAAACGTTCCTCCTGAGCAGTTGTCTTGCGGGGTCTGCTGGACCTGGGCTTGTTAAAAACATCTCCAGTCCCTTTAAATCTTTTTTTAATTCTCTGTACTTGATGCTGAGACACATTAAAGGTGCCAGCCACCCCTGCAGTGGATCTGGTCTTCAGCCTCTTGATAATCAAGGCTTTGGTCGCAGGGTGGATTTTTGGCATGTTGTCAGAGGTCAAGTTGCAGTTTAAGTGAAGGTCTGGGGTGCTGGGGTTCTTTTTATACACACCCACTAATTAATCAACCAATTAGTGAGCACAGGTGAGGCTGTAAACAAGGATTGGGTGCATTATATGACAAGGTGACAAAACTTTTGTCTTGCCAAAATCTGACCTTTCTGTCTTTATAAAATAATCAATATTTCTGCAGTGAAGCAAACTTATTTTCGTTAATTAAACCTCATTTGGGAGGGTTTCAGCTTTCATATAAGTCATTTCTAAAACTAATGAATGAATTTAAAGTCAGGTTATAAGCTTTTGTTTCCACAACATGGGTAAGCGACAGAACTTTTGTCAGGGACTGTATCTAATAATGAAGATGACTAGAACAACTCAACAACTCAAAAGAAAAATACAATAAAAATTACCTTATGCCTTTTGACCAAATGAATGCATTTATTGGGACACTGAACTTCAGCCTCTGGGCAGGAGGTCTTCTCGTGGTCCTGTAATAGATCAGTGGACAGTGTTAACTGATTTATAATGAAGATAAATAAAATAAATCAGGTAAAAACAGAACAAGGCTCTGACCGTGAGCTGGGAAACAGGGTACGGTTTCTGGCAGTAGCGACAGAGCTCTGTACGATAGGAGCAGTGGCTTCTTTGATGGTCAGGTAAATTTTTACGCAGCAGGATGTCAGTGCAGCTGGAATTTGGACACTGCAGAGCTTCATACTGACAAGATTTTAGATGGTCCTGAAAGAAACAACACACAGCAAGGTGTGAGGAAGAGAAAGACAATAGTGATACTCTGTGGATTTAATCAGTTTGTACAGTAAAAGTTCTGAGAGATTAACCTTTCAAGTTATTGAAGCGGAATATGGAGCTAAACTAGCATTTATTTCCTCCATGAAAGCTTCCTCATTTAATTAAAACTACGCTAAGATATTATAATAAAGTAAAAAAAAAAAGTCTTTAGTCTGTTTGCCAAGCACACCTACACTATTACACAATTATTACTGTCTAGGGGTGTGACGAGACACTAATATAACAAGACGAGACGAGACACGATACTGGGTTCACGAGAACGAGACGAGATATAAATAAAACTTTTCTACTTTTATATAGTGCAAACAATAAGTGCAAACCACAACCAGTCATATTAAGACTATGGTTTGTGTTTTTTTCTCCTAAATCTCTTGTAATTTAACTATGCAGAACCATAACCAGTCATATTAAGACTATGCTTGAAGTGAAACAGAGACAGAACATGTTTTTAAATACAGTACAGAGCTAAGGGATTAGTACAGCTGTCTATGAAACAGTCACGTGTAGGATTTACTTACAGTATTTATATATGGTTTGTATCTTGTTGGTCACTCTGTTACCGTTTATTGTTTCCACTGGAGCCAAAATGCAGCCAGACATACAACTTAAAAGTAGCAGAAGCATCTTCTATACAAATACCTGAATTTTCCTCTTCTGCTGAGAGTTGCTCTCACTGCTCAGACACCACACTCGCTGCTATCACTACTGTGTTGCCAGATCCCTCTTAAAAAGTTCACACTAAACTGTTTTTTTCCCCGCGAGATTCACACCACTTATAGACACATCATTTAACTTTGCCATTCTTACACTGATTCTTCAATTAACATTTAAACACCTATTTTTCAAGAAGATGAAAAGCGAAGGCGTTTTTGTTATGAACCTATTTTTGTCTCTTACCTGCAGATTACACAGAGGTATGGTTTGTGAGCAGGCTGGAGAATTGGTGCAGAAAACCTCTAGATTCAGTAGTTCTCTTTTACAGCAATTGTCTTGAAAAACCTGCACAAGACAACCACTTTAACTCTTCATCACCTCCTGAACTGAGAGAGGTAAAATATTTATAGTTTTCTTATTAACTTACCTCCTCTGGCTTGATCAAAATACCATCAAAGGGGCATTTCGACGTTTCATTGTTTTCTCTGGAAAAACAGACAATGTTTACATGTTATTTTAAATGCACCTCCTTAAAACTCTTCTTTATGTATATACATCAACATTTATCTAATTGTTCAAGACGTGTGAGAAGAGTTTGGACCCTGATAAATGCAGCTTGCCTTGGCCAGGACTCAAAACACTACATTGGCCCGACTCTGTAAAAGGAATAACCTTCGCTTTAAGAGTTTCAGCTCAATGCTTTAAAGGTAAAACAAGACTATATGAGGCATTACTGTATTTTTTACACTATAAGGTGCATTATGTAATACTAGTAAGGAACAGGGGTGCTGCCATGCTTTCCTTGGGTGGTGGTGGTAGGGTTCTTAAGTAAAGTAAGCTAAGAACATTTTCTTTTAAGGTCATACAAGCACTGGATTACTGTTTACGGTGTTTACGGTTAGCTTAAATTTTCAGATTTCCACTATAGCTGAGTGCAGCAGCATTAGCAGCTAACCATTAGCGTTAGTAAATGTCGCTCGACAGAGGAACATTAAGGAACCCTGAGTGTTTGGGTAAGCCAGGGGGATATTAGCTAGCGGCTCGTCACATGTAGCTTATTTGAACAGAGTAAACACGCAGACTACATTCAAATATACTCCCCTCTGAGCGGTTAAAGAGCACGGCTAACGCTTAGCACGGCTAGCGGCTAATGGTAATGCTGCTCCAGCAGTGCTAGCTGGGGTTAGCAGCATACTACAGGCCGATGAACAGTGAAAGAGCTTGCGCTTAGTGCAGTTAATGCTAATACTGCTGCAGTCTCTGTGCTAGAGAACTAAACTGAAGCTCCTGTATAACTCCTGTATGACTTTACTGCTCCATAATAACTGATTGGTAAGGTGCACCAACGATTTTTGGGAAATTTAATCAAATTTATTTTAAGTGTGCTTTATAGTGCAGAAAATACGATAAGATTTTTAACAATTCTTTAGTGACTGAATGAAGATCTACTCCAAGTCCAAATCAAAACAAGTTGGGACTGTATGGAAAACACCAAAAAAATGGTGTTGAACACAGGATGCTGGTGAACTGCAGGCAGGCCAGTAAACTCACAGAATCGCTCTGATGCACGGGGAGCAGAAGATATGGCCACAGCCTGTCTGGTGAGGGTTAAAGACGACGCCACCGCAGGCAGGACACACAAACTGATCATCCAGCTTCACCACAAAGCTAAGAGTGCGGCCAGCCAGCACGGACTCCAGCTCCCAGGACCTCACCAGACCAGAACTCTGCTGGGAGAACTGGAACTTTGGGCATTCGTTCTCCTCCGCAGCCATTCCTCCACAGGCCCACTGAGACTAGAGAGAAGAAATGTAAAAAATGTGGGTCAATATCAGAATACTGTACCTGTTCGCAAAGACTTTTAATTCTAATCTAATTAAAGACTTCATGCTACACATAAATCATATTTTACAGCTTAATCACTAGGGGTGTCACGATTTCGATATTTCGATCGAAATTATGTCATGGTCTCGAGCCTCGAAGCCAAAGAGAGGATTGACGATCCCTCCCTCTAATCTACGTAAATGGTGCAGCACACTGTAGCGACGCCGCGGACATTGTGACTGCTGAAAGAGCAGCTCTTTCTCCAGAGAATGTGAACATTCTCATCTTCTTAAAGAAAAACTTCAAAATATAAAAATAACAGTTGTTTTGTCTAGCCTCAAATATGTTAATAGTTTTGGTACCTTAAGGAGCATCTTTCTCTCAGATAAAGTTAATAATATATCTTTATTAAAGAAAAAAAACTTCTCATTCTCAGGGACTGAAAAAGTTTTAAAGTCTTATTTTTCATGTTTAACTGTTATAGTAGGATAGAGTTCAGTTTGTTAAGGCTCTAATTGTTCTATTATTTTGTACATGACTGTTCCTGTATTTTTTTATTATTTATTTTGTTATGTTGCACATTGCTGTTTTAATAGTGCACACTGCTGCTACCAAAAAAAGCCACTAGATGGCATTACATATATATCTTAATTAAATTATTTAAATTTGACCATTAGTGCCTAATGTGGTGTATTACATATCACTTGTATCACTTTGCATCACTTATATCAAGCCCACCTTTTGAAATAAAATATTGTAAATTTGATGAATCAAACCAATGACTGAGCATAGACTAATCTAAAACTGGCATAGGCCTCTCTGCTGTAAAAAAAAAGACAAAGAAAAAAGAAAATCCAATTGAATCGTGACCCTAAAATCAGAAATAAAATCGAATCAAGGATTTAGAGAATCGTGACACCCCTATTAATCACTTTAAATTGTCACTTTTTATTTATCCAGCGTTTAACTGTAATTTAAAAGTGCATGTACTATAATTCATTTGAACTGTATTTAACTGTATATTAAATTCCAGCATGTCACTCTTCTTCCCCTGGTATTATTTATTTGCACAATGGGCGTGTCCCCTCACCCTAAACTCACCATCAGTGTGTAGTCTTGCAACCTTCCCTACCTTCCCTTGGACATTCAGTTAATACTTAAAAAAAGATAAATGTAATTGGCAGTGGGTAATATTTGTCATATTTGTTTTTTCTAAACCACTGTTCTTTGAAGTTTATTGTGTGTTTTTGCTTCTTAATACAGGTTGAAATGTTTCCCTTCTGCCGTTCAAAAAAAAGATCCAGCCCATTGATACTTCATTACAGTATAAAGTAATGAAATATCGTGCCATATCACACACCCCTAAGTACCTAATTATCACATCAAAGTACTACTTTTTTCTTACTTTCAGTATCATTTATTTTACTCAAATCCTGGATATATGGAGATATTTGGAGTGCATTACAAGTATCATGACATTCTGGATTATTGACTGTTACAAATCTGCAAAAAATATATTTTTAAATATCTCAGTTATATCTCGTGATATTATTTTAGAGCCATATCGGCCACACCTAATAAAGACAAAAAGCACCTTTCTCTTATGGCCAAAAACACTGTAAGCAGAAAGTCAACTATTACATTAAACATAACTTAACGCCCAAGAAAATGTAGACCTGGTTGTCAAGTGAATTGCAGTGACACGCCCATAATGCAAATAAATGTTGTCATGAGCCTATAGATCAGGGGTATTTAATTAGAATTCAGTTCGGTCCAGTTAGAGAAAATTTAGAGTTAGAGAAAGTTCTGATCAGGTGGAGTAAAGTGGAATATTTTGCACTCTTGTCTCCATTGTTTCTCTTTAATTCCTTCAAGTAACACTAGTACTAGTATGTTTTTAAAGGTAGTATTTTAATGTTTTTTTCTGGTGCGCACCATCTGTATTAGCTTTTCTCGCTTTATTCTCCCACTTCTCACCGCGTGCTTCTCCTGTGTGGTTCCGCGCTCTCGCATCTGCACAGATCTGATTGGCCAAGGAGAGCGTTTGGTGATCTTACAGCAAACGTGATTGGTCTGTAAGTTTATTGCGCTGTAAAGCACGTAAACCATAAATAAAATAAACGTTCCGCTGCTTTAAATAAATACGGTCAGAATTAAATACTTCTCAGTAGTTTATCGGTTGGTTTGGGTCTGGATTGAACAACGTCTGGGTCCGGATCCAGACCGCCTATTAGTGACCCCTGCTATAGATAGCTGTATTTTGTGTCATGTACTAAGAAATGTAAAAAGGA
Source organism: Astyanax mexicanus (assembly GCF_023375975.1). Lineage (NCBI taxonomy): Eukaryota > Metazoa > Chordata > Actinopteri > Characiformes > Acestrorhamphidae > Astyanax > Astyanax mexicanus. Next base: position 1,110,086 of record NC_064423.1, on the reverse strand, counting down.
AAAAAACTTCAATATAGAAACTCTATCAATATACATTTAAAATAAAACTTCCTCTTTTATTCAAGTTTTAATTTAGTATGAAAGACTTCTGTAACTAAATAAACTTGAGTAAACCACACTCCACAATTTCGAGATCTTCAGTGAGCATGTGTTTCTGCACTTCAAATCATTTTTTGGTAATTTTGGTAATTTATTTAACTTAATGCTAACTGACACTTTGTAACACCAAAGCTCACTGAAGTGTATTTTAGTTGCTGTATCATTTACTAGATTTTCCTTAAATAACGTACCATCATATTAACCCATGACACACAGATTTAGTTCAGTTGTGCTGTACTGTGTTGTGCTGTGTTCAGTTGTTTTGTACTGTGTTCAGTTTGCTGTGTTGTGCTGTGTTGTGCTGTACTTTGTTGTGCTGTGTTGTGTTGTGCTGTACTGTACTGTGTTGTGTGTGTCTGTGTGGTGCTGTGTTCTGTTGTACTGTGTGTGTGTTGTGCTGTGTTGTGTTGTGTTGTGCTGTGTTGTGTTGTGCTGTGTACTGTTGCGCTGCGTTGTGCTGTGTTGTGCTGTGCTATGTTGTGTTGTATTGTGTCGTACTTTCACCCATTGTGTGTGAGTGTGTGTTTGACTTACATGTAGAGTTCTGAGAATATAAGAAATGCTTTAAGGAAATGTGTGTAAACAACCCAGAAACACTGTAGCATGTTACTCTTACAGCCTACAACACAGAGTGAGACAGCAGTGCTGAGTTCTGTTATGTTGCATTGTACTGTACTGTGTTGTGCTGTACTGTGTTGTGTGTGTGCTGTGTGTTGTACTGTTTTGTGCTGTGTTCTGCTGTACTGTACTGTGTGTCTTGTGCTGTGTCCTGTTTTGTTGTGCTGTGTTGTGTGTGTTGTGTCTTGTTGTGCTGTGCTGTATTGTGTTGTGTGTTGTGCTGTATTGTGTTTTGTGTTGTGCTGTGTTGTGTGTTGTGGTGTGCTGTACTGTGTTGTGTTGTGCTGTGTTATATTGTATTGTGATGTGCTGTACTGTACTGTACTGTACTGTGTTGTCTTGTACTGTGTTGTGCTGTACTGTGTTGTGCTGTACTGTGTTGAGCTGTACTGTGTTGTTCTGTGTTGTATTGCGTTGTGTATTGTGGTGTAGTGTGCTGTACTGTGTTGAGCTGTACTGTGTTGTTTTGTGTTGTATATTGTGCTCTGTCGTGTAGGGCTGCAACTAATGATTATTTTGGTAGTTGACTAATCTGACGATTATTTTTTTGATTAATCGATTAGTCAAAGATTATTTCTGCCATCTCTACAATCTCTACAATAGAAACAGCAGAACATGAGGTTTACATGGCAGTTTAACATCTGAATGTTGTTTAAACATGGAAATTACTGATATTTCGTGATTTAATATGTAATCTGTTGGGCACTTTTGGAGGCACAACCTAAGTCCCCCATTGCACTTTTGTTCTCAGCACTCTGTGTAATGTGGTACTGTTAAAAATGAACTATTAGTCGACAATTAAATTTGTAGTTGATAAATTTAAATAATCGACATTGTCGTTTATATCGACTAATCGTTGCAGCCCTAGTGTTGTGGTGTGCTGTACTGTGTTGTGCTGTGTTGTATTGTGTTGTAATGTGCTGTACTGTATTGTTTTGTGATGTGCTGTACTGCACTGTACTGTGTTGCGCTGTACTGTGTTGTATATTGTGCTGTGTTGTGGTGTGCTGTACTGTGCTGTGTTGTAGTGTGTTGTACTGTGTTGTGTTGTATTGTATTGTGCTGCGTTGTGCTGTATGTGTGTGTGGGTGAATAAAGCTGAAAAACAGAAGAGCAGTGTGTGTGGGTGTGTTGTGTTGTGGGTGTTGTGCTGTGTGTGCTTTATTGTGTGCTGTGTTCTGTTGTGCTGTGTTGTGAGCGTCGTGCTGTATTCTATTGTACTATACTGTGTTGTGCTGGGTTCTGTTGTGCTGTACTGTGTTGTGCTGTTGTGTGGGTGTTGTGTTGTGCTCTGCTGTGTTGTGCTGTACTGTGTTGTGATGTACTGTACTGTGTTGTGTGTGGGTGTGTGTTGTGCTATGTTGTGTTGTATGGTGTTGTGCTGTATTGTGTTGTTCTGTGTTGTGTGTGTTGTGTTCTATTGTGTTGTGGGTGTTGTGCTGTGCGTGCTGTATTGTGTGTGCGTTCTGCTGTGTTCTGTTTTACTGAACTGTGTTGTGCTCTGTTATGTTGTGCTGTGATCTATTGTGTTGTGCTGCATTGTATGGGTTGTGCTGTGTTGTGCTGTACTGTGTTGTGCTGCTTTGTATGTGTGTTGTGCTGTACTGTGTTCTGTTGTGCTGTGTTGTGAGCGTTGTGCTGTATTCTACTGTACTGTACTGTGTTGTGCTGTTGTGTGTGCTGTGCTGTGTTGTAAGTGTTGTTCTGTATTATATTGTACTGTCCTGTGTTGTGCTGTCATGTGTGTTGTGCTGTGCTCTGCTGTGTTGTGTGTGTTATACTGTGTTGTGCGTTTGTTGTACTGTGTTGTAATGTACTGTAATGTGTTGTGTGTGGGTGTATGTTGTGCTATGTTCTGTTGTATGGTGTTGTGAATTGCTGTGTTGTGCTGTATTGTGTTGTACTGTGTTGTGTGCGTTGTGTTGTATTGTGCTGTGCTGTATTGTGTTGTACTGTGTTGTGTTGTGTCATGCTGTGTTTTGCTGTACTGTATTGTGTGTGTGTCGTGCTGTGTTGTGCTGTCTTGTGTTGTACTGTACTGTGTTGTGTGTGGGTGTATGTTGTGCTATGTTGTGTTGTATGGTGTTGTGCATTGCTGTGTTGTGCTGTATTGTGTTGTACTGTGTTGTGTTGTATTGTATGGAACTGTGTTGTTTTGTGCTGTGCTGTATTGTGTTAGACTGTGTTGTGCTGTACTGTGTGTTTTGTAATGTACTGTGTTGTGTGTGTGTTGTGCTGTCTTGTGTGTGTGTGTGTGTGTGTTGTGCTGTGTTGTGTTATACTGTGTTGCATTGTGCTGTGCTGTGTTGTGTGAGTGTTGTGTTGTGCTGTAGTGTGTTGTGTGTTGTGCTCTGTTGTGTGTGTGTTGTGTGTGTGGGTGTTAGAGCTGAGAAACGGAAGAGCAGCGAGTCAGGGTTCTGCGCGAGCTCGGATAAACTCGGTGTAAATATGTGAACCGGTTCAGCGCGCGCTCGGGGGTTTATAATAAGTGCATCACACAGAAAACCGAGAGAGAATCCGCTGCAGGTCAGCGCTGAGCAGAAAATACCGGACAGAGCAGCGCGCGCTCAATTCCACTGCGCGTAAAACCGGGGGAATCCCCAGCGCGAGCGAGCTGATACAGCAGTGCACGAGCTCCGCTCACCACATAGCTCAGCACAGATACCGCGGCCGTTTAAATACAATCATATCTACAGCTTCAGCTGTGGTCGAGCTTCTGGTGGTTTAACTCGTGATTAATTGCGTGTAATCGTGATTAATCGATCGCTTTCGCTTTGCTTTTCATGAAAAGGAAACTAAACTAAGCCAGGATGTTTTACTCACCTCACAGCGCTGCTGTTCTCTCCGCGCGGTGCAGGAGTGTGTGAGGTGTGTGTGTGTGTGTGTGTGTGTGTGTGTAAGTGTGTGTGTGTAAGTGTGTGTGTGAGTTACAGAAAGTTTGACAGGAATGATCGCTCAGCGCGCGCCGCGCAGCACAAGCGCGCACAGCTACGTCACAGTCGGAAATGTCGCGTGGCCAAGCAACACTACGCTATTTAGATAGCGAAAGTACGCTACGTCAAATCAACGTTCATTTTCCATCTACACTGGAAAAACAGCACTTTGACATGCAGGCCTACAGTAACTCACCAGCAGCAGATAACTAGTGTTGTAAATTTTAACTGTACGCATGCTGTCAGTGCAAGCCTTTAAATATAAATGGAGTTAAACTGAGGAGAAAATATAATAATTTAGATTCAAATCAGATACACAAACGTTTATGTACAGCGGACAGGCGTGTTACTTTCATTTTAAACATCTTTTCAGTAGATAAGAAGACAAAAAAAAGGTGGAAAAAGTACAGGAAAATTGTAATTAGGTAAAAGTACATTTACTTTGCTAATATTCTACTCAAGTAAAAGTAAAAGTACCCATTTAAAAATCTACTTGAGTAAAAGTAAAAAAGTACTCTATTTAAAATGTACTTTGAGTAAAAGTTTTTAATTAACTATTATTTTACATAATAATTTGGACCTTTCAGTCAGTATTTGTTCAGACCAAACCATAAAACATTTCCAAGAACAATTGGTTTAGGTTTCTATGATCCATTTTTTTTCTTTTCTGTTAAAAATTATGACCATATTTTTACAGTTTTACAGGCCATTGTTATATTTTAACTTGCAATTTCTCTGCTTTAACTGCCATTTAAATGTTTTTTTCAACATTCAAGCAGATTGTTTAATGATAAAAATATTAACCACCACATGCTTTCACAGGTTTTCTGTGGAGTTTTAAAAGCTGACAGCTCTGTCCGGCGGGGCACATTTTGTATTACATGAGGAAGTTATTGCTGTTATTCAGACAATTGTTTTTTCCCAGTATTTTATTTTGTACTCGGTAACGGGGAGTTTTCCAATGTAGCAAAGTAGATTACTTGTGTAAAAATGTACTTGAGTAAAAGTAAAATTATTTATTTTATAAACTATTTTAAAAATGACTTAAAAAATTATAAATTACTCATAAAATCTACTCAATTACAGTAATTTGAGTAAATGTAATTCATTACTTTCCACCTCTGGATATGAGACACTTTACACATATTATATTCATATACATATTTTTTTATCAAACATTCCTCCTACATTAGCTGTGTGAGCACAGCTGATACAGACAGTACTAGTCTAGCACACTGGCCTTGAAACAGTGGTATGAAAAAGTTTGGGCCCCCTGATAATTTTCATGATTTTCCTTTATAAATTATTGTTTGTTCAGATCAGCAATTTCAGTTAAATATATCATACAGCAGATAAACACAGTGAACAAAAGTGAATTAAATGAAATAATTCTTTAAACTAAATTAGTCAGGTGCATAAATTCGGGCACCCCAACAGAAAAATCAATATATACATCAATATTTAGTAGATCCTCCTTTTTAAAAATAACAGCCTCTAAACACTTTCTATAGCTTCCACTGAGAGTCTGGCTTCTGGTTGAAGGTATTTTGGGCCATTCCCCCTTTCAAAACATCTCCAGTTCAGTCAGGATTGATGGTTTCTGAGCATGATAATAATAATAAATAATATTCAGGTCTGGGAAGTAAGATGATCATTCCAGAACTTTGTACTTGTTCCTCTGCCTAATTCAGCGAAACACTGACGAAGGAAGCTGCCTGCCTGATGACCCCTGAGAAGAGCTTGCACTGAAGTTTGTGTTAGAGTTTGGATGAAGGGGATTGGTGTGGTCCTGCTCTTGTAATAATTTGTCTCATGAGTTTTTGTAGACGTCTGAGTACTTGGCAGTTGAGGCACGGACCATGAACATAGTTCGCTATGCTTCTGGATTCTTGTTGAGCCAGTATCAGATGGTAGTGGTTGCTGTGTTCTGCTCACGCAACTTATAATGTGATTTATTGTGTGTGATTGTGCTTAGGTAAGTGTGTTGTTGCCATAGTTAAAGGAAGTGAGCTTAGATTAAGGAGGGATTCTGTTTGTTCATAGGTTATTTTTCGGTAGGTCTGTTACTTGGCAGTTGAGGCGATGGACCATGAACATAGTGTTAGTTCTGTGCTTCTGGATCCTTGTCGAGCCAGTATCAGATTGTGGTGGTTTTGCTATTGTTGTTAGTTGAGTGAGTAGTAGATCCTGGCTGAGCCCTATGCATAACCCCAGCTGTTAGGTGCAGGATTTGTCAATTTCCTGTATTATATTACTGCATGAATGCTTTAGTGCTTTAGTAGATTGCGATCAGTGTTTAATGTTCAGGGTCATTGTCTTGTTGAAGTATCCAGCCCCGGCACAACTTTAACTGCTCGTCCAAATGTGCTTTAGCTTTAGCTTTACCTCAAGCAACTCTGTTTGTGGTGCAGAAAAGGTTTCTTCTGCATTTCTCTCCTATACAGGCTCTCCTCGTGTAAAGTGCACTGAATAGTGAATAGTGAACGATGCACAGTGACTCCATCTGCAGCAGGATGATGATGTAGGTGTTTGAAGCTCTGGAGGTCTGTGGATTGACTGTGACTTTTCTTACCATCCTTCTCCTCTGCTTATCTGATATTTGTCTTGTTCTGCAGCTTCAGGTCTTAACTAGAACTGTGCCTGTGGTTCTTCCATTCCATCATTATGTTCCTCCCAGTGGAAACTGAGAGCTTACCAAACACGTTTTGTGTTTCAATAATTAGAGCTGAGAGGTATTCAAATCAATAAAACGACAAAGGTGCCCAAATTTATGCACCTGCCTAATTTAGTTATAAAAATGATGGCAGACTTTCTGTAAATCCTACAAACTTCATTCACTTCTCAAATATCACTGTGTTCGTCTGATATATGATATATTTAACTGAAATTGCTGATCCGAACAACCAAGAAAAAAGAAAAATCTTGAAAATTATCAGGGGTGCCCAAACATTTTAAATACCACTATATAAACACACAGACCAACCAATGGCAGCAGAGCTGGCCTCTTTCACCTCAAAAATCAAACTGAAATGACTAAAATGCAGATGCCTTCATTTCTACTTCTACACATGTTAAAAATATGGCAATATTAAAAATAATTTTGACTAATTTAACATTTGACTGTAAAAGAATCTGAAAAATACTACATTATGAAATAGATACACAGAACTATCTGGAAAAAAGGCATCATATTTGCAAAATTGTATTAGAGTACAGCTGGTGCATAGCTGTTGCAGAGTGTTTTTAATACACACTCCCTGGCCACTTTATTAGGTACACCTGTCCAACTGTTAACTAACACAAATGTTGAATCAGCCAATCACATGACAGCAACTTAATGCAAAAAAAAATCATCTGAAAAAATACCACATTATGAAATAGAAACACAGAAATTGAAAAAAAAATTGTATTAGAGTACAACCAGAGGTGGAAAGTAATGAATTACCTTTACTCACGTTACTGTAATTGAGTAGATTTTATGAGTAATTTGTACATTTTAAAGTAGTTTTTAAAATAATTTAATAAGGTAATTTTACTTTTACTCAAGTACATTGTGACACAGGTAATTTACTTTGCTACATTGGAAAACTCCCCGTTACTGAGTAAAAAATAAAATGCTGGGGGGAAAAAAAACAATTGTCTGAATGAAAAAAGAAAATTGACAGATGCTCGCTCGTGGAATAACGAGGCAATAACGTCAGCTGTCAGCAAAACTGCCACATCAAACATGAGAAAGCATGTGGTGTAAGTATTTTTATCATTAAACAATCTGATTAAATGTCAAAAAAAAAACATGAAAATAGCAGTTTAAGCAGAGCAATGGCAAGTTAAAAAATAATAATGAACTGTAAAACTATAAAAATACAGTTTATAGTCGCCTATATGACCATAAACTTTTAATAGTAAAGAAAAAAATGGATCATAGAAACCTATACCACTTGTTTTATGGTTTGGTCTGAACAAATACTGCCTGAAAGGTCCAAATTATTATGTGGAATAATAGTTCATTAAAAACAATTTAATTTATGATTTGTTTTTACTTTTTTACATCAAATAATTAAAAGTAATTATGTAACTTTTACTCAGACTACATTTTAAATTGGGTACTTTTTTTACTTTTACTCGAGTATAATTCTAGCAAAGTAAAGGTACTTTTACTTAATTACAATTTTTCAGTACTTTTGCCACCTCTGAGTACAACTGGTTTGTAGTTAGCCTTTTTTAGGAGTGTTTTTTTAATGGAAGGTCTATGATAAGCCACAAAATAAAAATAAAAAAGTCTTAAGGTATAAAATTAAACAGAGGTTTAAAGGGGCTTTTAGACCTGCCTTGTTTGGTCTGGACTTTCTGACCTTTCAGTTTGGTTCCGAGTCAAAGTAGCAGGTGTGAAATCTGCCGCAAACCACAGTGCGATACAGAGATATAAATAATTTACTTTCCGTCCACTAAAGGCAAAGGCACAGGCAGTAATCACAGGTAATAAACATGCAGTTCAAATACTGAGAATGTAGATGGATACAATTAAATGTGTTAGTTCTGTAGTTGGGATTTAGAAGCTGTTTAAATACACAGAATATGTTTAAATATGAAATATTGTGATATTTAGTGAGTAAATATGTAATCAGAGTGTAAACAGCCCTTTACCTTTCCTCCACTGTGTTTCTCTCCCCAGTACTTCGCACTGTAGCAGGGCCTGGTATCCCCACTGATTTACAGAATCGAATCGATTCTGATTCACAAGACCTTGAATAATTGATTGAATAATTTCTGATTCAGTTTGATTTGATTCATTTAGAAAAATGTCAGCTACAGTTAAAGAAATGGTTCAAATATCATATATGAGATTTTCAGAGAAATTATGCTGTATTTATACAAGGAACACTGAACCTACTATTATTAAACATATTTGCATAAAGAATTAACCCAAGACAGTAACATTAATGTTTTATAATTATTCACCTCTTATAACACAACAACAGTGTACATATAATGCATAAACTGTGATTCTCACATACTTCCAAAAGGCTTTGAATGTAACTGCTGCCGCATTTAAGGTGGAACAGAAAACTCATGAAAAATGTTAGCTTGTTCACTAGCTAAATGGGAACAACTTAAAATAAGACCTTAAAATAAGACATGTCTTGTTTCCATATTTAAGGAGAGAAATGAGAACTTTAAGAAATACTAACTAGTTTGCTAAATGTACGTGAGATATACGTTTACTGATCACATGTAAAAATGAGAAACACCTTGTTAAACAAGTCTGTCAGGCATTATAAACTTTGAGTGACAGAAACGTGTTGTGTAAAATGTCTCGCTAACATTAGCTTCTCTAAACCTGCAGCATGTTTTGGAACTGGTTCTGTAGATGTTGAGATTTACACTCTGAGTGATCTCCCACTGTCACAGCATATCTGGTTTCAGAGATACATTACCAATCTATAGGACACACCTTCTCCTTCAATGTTTTTTCAATTTTATTTATTTTCTACAATGTAGATTAATATTAAAGACATGAAAACAATTAAGGGACATGTATAGAATTACGTATTAAACAGTAAAAAAGTCTTATTCCTCCACATTAATCTCCTGACCTAAACCTGATAAACTAAGATGGTGATTTGAGGTGATTTAATTGGGATGAGCTGGAGATTCACAGCATGAAGGAAAAGCAGAAAATATTGTTCAGCACCTCCAGAAACTCCTTCCTTGAAGACATTGAGAAAACTATTCCAGGTGACTCTCCCCCTTATGAAGATACTAAGATTAAAACCAAGAGTGTGCAGATCTGAACTCAAAGAAACATGTGCTAGTGAGAAGAATCTAAAGTATAAAACATATTCTGGATTGTTTAACACTTTTTCTTTACAGAATAATTTCGCACATGTTCCTGTAAAGAAGGGGTGAAATATATTTGAAGTCACGGGCCACAGACTCTACAATAAAACAAATAATGAAATATACCACTTTAAATAATACATTTTCCTGATTGTTTCATTTACACACCATTTTACTTGACTTACTATCTTTATCTTTGACAGTGTTGTGTAAACTAAGATTTTTCAAATTGATGTTTAATTTCATGATGTCTCTTAATATTAAACTCCTTAATTAGAACACTCTCTCCGCTTTTAGACTCTTTGGCACGTTTTTCTGCGCTACAACTGAACACTCTCTCTGCTTTTAGACTCTTTGGCACGTTTTTCTGCGCTACAACTGAGCACTCTCTCTGCAAACTTTGAATCTATAAAAACCTGCTTAACAGCATTCTATTTTTAAAATACCTCGCGGGCCGCTCCAAAAAAGGAAACACCGAAAAAAAAGGAAACAACCAAGACCACACCGGGTGTAGCTCCTGCATATAAGAACAGGAAACTGAGGCTACAATTTACACAGAATCACCAAAACTGGACAATAGAAGATTGTAAAAACCTGGTTACCTGCTCTGATGAGTGTCTGATGATTTCTGCTGCTACATTCGGATGGTCGGGTCAGAATTTGGCTTCGAAAACATGAAAGCATGGATCCATCCTGCCTTGTATCAACAGCTGGTTCAGGCTGGTGGTGGTGCCGAAAGGGTGTGGGGGAGATTTTCCTGCCACACTTTGGGCTCATTAGTACCAATTGAGCATCGTGTCATTGACAGACATCCCAAGTTGCAAAAGTTGATTTCAGGGAGGTTACCCTATAAAGACATAAGAAGTGTCTTTTGCCTTTTGACTTTGCCGTAAGCCATGATGGGGACACAGCAAACATGTAAAAGTAGTTGCTGTGGTCAGATCACGCCAAAGTTGAATTTTCTGGCTTTAAGGCAAAATGTAAGGCAATGTGTGGAGGAAAAGTAACATCGCTTATTACCCTGAACATGGCATTCTCACTGTGAAACATGGTGGTGGCAGCATCATGCTGTGGGGAAGCTTTTCTTCAGCAGTTGATGGATATAAATGGAGAGAAATACAGGGCTATGCTGAAGGAAAACCTGTTGGAGGCTGCAAAAGACTTGAGACTGGGAAGGAGATTCACCTTCCAGCAAGACGATGACCCTAAACATACAGCTAGAGCTGCAGTGGAATGGTTTAGATCTGAGAATATTCATGTGTTAGAATGATCCAGTCCTAAAAGACCTAAATACCACTGAGCTTCTGTGAAGAGACATAAAAATTGCTGTTCACAGACACTTTTCATCAAACTTGGCTGAAATTGGAGTAAGTAGTGATGTTACCTCTTAAAGTCTGGAAAAAAAATGGTTTATCTAAATGATTTTAAAAAAGCTTTTATCTTGATAATGACAGAAAATAACATTTGTGATGCCTCAATAATGAAATTAGGATAATAAACAATAGCCTAATTTATGACAGCTATCCCACGACCCCTGCAACCCCACATGTTCTGCAATTAGACGGCTAAATTACTTTAGGACGGCTGTGTCCCAATTATACACTACACACTAATATAAATTGTGTGGGTTTGGCAGGTTAATGCACAAAATATACTAACCTGCTGAGTACTAACAGTAGGGGTGTCACGATTTCGATATTTAATCTAATCAAAATTATGTCATGGTCTCGAGCCTCGAAGTCAAAAAGATAATTGACGATCCCTCCCTCTAAGCTACGTAAATGGTGCAGCACACTGTAGCGACGCCGCGGACATTGTGACTGCTGAAAGAGCAGCTCTTTCTCCAGAGAATGTGAACATTCTCATCTTCTTAAAGAAAAACTTCAAAATATTAAAATAACAGTTGTTTTGTCTAGCCTCAAATATGTTAATAGTTTTGGTACCTTAAGGAGCATCTTTCTCTCAGATAAAGTTAATAATATATCTTTATTAAAGAAAAAAACTTCTCATTCTCAGGGACCGAAAAAGTCTTAAAGTCTTATTTTTCATGTTTAACTGTTATAGTAGGATAGAGTTCAGTTTGTTAAGGCTCTAATTGTTCTATTATTTTGTACATGACTGTTCCTGTATTTTTTTTATTATTTATTTTGTTATGTTGCACATTGCTGTTTTAATAGCGCACACTGCTGCTACCAAAAAAAGCCACTAGATGGCATTACATATTTATCTTAATTAAATTATTTAAATTTGACCATTGGTGCCTAATGTGGTGTATTACAGATCACTTGTATCACTTTGCATCACTTATATCAAGCCCACCTTTTGAAATAAGATATTGTAAATTTGATGAATCCAACCAATGACTGACCGTAGACTAATCTAAAACTGGCATAGGCCTCTCTGCCGTAAAAAAAGAAAAGAAAAAGAAAATCGAGAATCGAATCGTGACCCTAAAAGCAGAAATAAAATCGAATCGAGGATTTAGAGAATCGTGACACCCCTGACTAACAGCAAGTTAAGCGTTCTACAGTAGTTTTATTAAATTTTTGATCATTCCCCTCTTTTTTTCTTTTATATGAAATGAAAATTATGCAAGTAGCTCCTCCCTTTCTGTTTTGCATTGCACTGCAGGATCATAGTGTCCAGTGTAATCACACTCAAAAAAACACTTTTTTCTATACTTTATACTCAAAAACTAGTTAGTATTAGTAATCAGTAAGCAATTGGGACCCAACCTTTGACATTTTTAAGTTAGACCCTGAGGCAGGATCTCGTTTGTTTCCTCTTTGTCACGATGACACACTGCTTCCTGAAATATTCTGCATTGTGCACTGACATTTTAAAAGGTTGTGCTCATTAAAAAGAACAAATGAGCTATTTAGCTGTTAAGGACTGATAATAAAACGTTATTTTACATGACCATTCATTTCCTTTAAACATTTTCTTTAAACTTTAATCACAGCACATTACGCTGCTATCGGATCAAAATATTTCAAATATACAACTTCACACAATATAACCATAGATATTTAATGGTTGCACCCCTAATGCCTACAAGGCCTGGGCAGTTCCAGTACCTTCAATTAAGTGATGAAATCAGAAAAAAGACAAAACTTTTTAACATCATTTGTAAGTGCTTTAAATAATTTAGAAATTCTGAGGGGATTTAAAAAAAAAGAAATACAGATTTTTACAGGAAAATATTACGACAAAGACACTAAAAATGGCCATTCAGACCACATGAGACAAAACACAGGTAAAACTAAAACAGAAAGACAAAAAGAAACACAAATGAAGTAACAATAAGCATCATGACATGCATCAACAGCTGTGGACACACAACTCAATACCTTTACAAGCGAAGGAACAGTGAAACTGTTACAGAGAAACACTGACTATGATTATTACAATAAGCACACAGTCAAATGAGGAACATCATGCTTGAATACGGCAGACGAACATATAATAATAATAATAATCATACAGCGTCACTATAAAAGGTACATAATTAATGCTACATGCTATGATATGAACAGAGTTTTGTTTGTCTTTGTTACAGGGCAGCAAACAGTATCAAACTCAGGCACATATCGAGTCAAAAGCTTAACGTCTGCTTAATGTCTTACACTTCTTAACCATAAAAAAAAACACAAAAAACAACAAAAAAACAATACAAAACATCAATCAACATGCACAGATATTTTTACAGAGTGAAAACAAAAGGTTAGCTATTTTCTAGCTTTTATAGCTAAAGGGGAAGGGAACTGAACGTTGATATATTATTATTTATAACCAGGGAACGTCATATTGTGAAAAACGTAGTACAAAAAATACTAATGAGGTGAATTCAGAACGACAGCTAAAAACAACCTCCTTAGGGAATTCTTAATACCAGGATTCCAGTTTGAAATGAATACGACAGTCTCTTCGATTTTAAGAGCACTTTCATGGTGAGAAATAGTCTAAAGAATAGGATTTAAGTTATGTGTAGTCCTCAGCACCAAGTATAAAAATAAATAATGCTTATATACATACATACAAGAGAATCACAAAAATGTCACACCGAGGACAGTGAAAGAAAATTTAACAAAAACACAGCCTAACATCTTTCATTTTAAAAAGGAGAGCATGTATCTGTATTTAAAAACCACTTACAAAAAATCTGAGACAAATCTGCAGAGTAAAGTTCGTTATCACTTGTACGTGAGTATAAGAGAGTGTCATCTTAAAATGCTTAAAATGGCAAAAATGGAACAGATAATAATGAGTCAGTTACACAAGTATATTTAAATAAATAGAGTTCAACATCTACTCTCTAACATATAAGGCTTTAAAACTCAGTCATAACCTACTATTCACAAACACAAGGTAAAACACCAGCCTCCATCAGAAACAGATTATTGATCAATAGAAAAATATTACAAACTCAATAACTGACAGCAACTGTGATCCGCTCCTCGCCGAGCCACTTCTCACCGAGATCGCTCAGTGCAGAGAGGGGTTCTCAGGTTGGATGCCAACCAGCGTGGGTGGCTGCTGGCCCAAGGCGGGGCCGGGTGTGGCGGCGGCAGGGGCGGCGGGTCGTGGGTTGAGGCGTGGGGGGAGGGGGTTGGAGGGCCGAATGAGGGGGGGTGGTTGGTGGAGAGCCGGCCGAGGCTGCAGGAATCGAGCTTGCTGCTGGAGAGGCGGAGGCTGCCGGTGCAGGGCGGGCGTGGCAGGTAGGGATGGGCGGAGGAGAGGGGGAGGCTGGTTTAGGGAGGTGCTGCCACTCACGGCTGCTATACCTGAAGAAGCTGCAGCTGCAGAGGACGGTCCAGAGGCTGAGGATGTCAAAGCCTAGAAAAGACAAGAAGATCTGATTAGTGACACGTAACTGACAAGTAATGACAAACAAACCGACCGTTTTATTTGTTCAACTGCTAAAAATGAGATCTAGGCAAGTAAAATCCTCTTAAATGCAGTATATACAGGGGTTGGACAATGAAACTGAAACACCTGGTTTTAGAGCACAATAATTTATTGTGGTGACGGACAGTTCTGGTGGAAACAGGAGAGTTGAGGTTCACATTGAATTCTGCGTGATTTGATTAGCCGTGGTTTTATGTTTTTTGGATACAATCCGGGTTAGCACCCGAACATCCCTTTCAGACAGCTTCCTCTTACAGCGTCCACAGTTAATCCTGTTGGATGTGGTTGGTTCTTCTTGGTGGTATGCTGACATTACCCTGGATACCGTGGCTCTTGATGCATCACAAAGACTTGCTGTCTTGGTCACAGATGCTCCAGCAAGACGTGAACCGACAATTTGTCCTCTTTTGAACTCTGGTATGTCACCCATAATGTTGTGTGCATTGTAATATTTTGAGTAAAACTGTGTTCTTACCCTGATAATTGAACCTTCACACTCTGCTCTTACTGGTGCAATGCGCAATTAATGAAGATTGAACACCAGGCTGCTCCAAATTAGCCATGAAACCTCCCACACTAAAATAATGACAGGTGTTTCAGTTTCATTGTCCAACCCCTGTCCAAGATTATTGAATTATTGAATTTTAACTTGTTTTATTCTTTAAATTCTTATTATTTGTGTCATTAAATAATGCTTAAAACAAGCACAAATATCTGTCAATGGAATATCAGACACTTTCAATAGATTAAATTTCTTAAAATAAGAAAAGAAGTAGATCAGAAATAGGTTAAATATTTTTATAAACTTCTGACAATGCAAAAACACTACATTTAAAAGCATTTAACCTCCTCCTCCTCTTCATCTGTGCTCTTTCCAGAAGGGGGGTTTGAACTGTTCTTTCCCTCTTCACCAGAGGTGGCACTGTCTCCGTTAGGGGCACACGTTCCTTGTTCCGCCTCCCACTCCTGGAGCACCTCTTCAAGGTTAAAGCGTCGGCGATAATTTACAAAGAAGTTCTTAACTTGCCCCACAGTTTTATTACCAATCACATCTGCAATAGCCTGGAAATCTTTGCCGTACTTGCGGACACCTAAAAAAAACGTGGAGAATAAAAACAGTCATTTATATATATATATATATATATATATATATATATATATATATATATATATAATTTATGTCTATTTTTTCCCATTTTCTCCCCAATTTACACGGCCAATTACCCAACCCACTCATTAGGACCCCAACACACCAGGAGGGTGAAGACTAACACATGCTTCCTCTGATACATGTGAAGTCAGACTCCGCCTCTTCTTGAGCTGCTGCTGGTGCAGCATTACTGAGCAGCATCACAGCGCTAACACGCAGCGGCTTGGTTCTGATACATCAGCTTACAGATGCCCTGTGCTGCAGACATCACTCTAGGAGTGACGTGGGGATAGAGCGCCATCTACTGTACCCACCCGGAGGGAGCAGGGCCAATTTTGCTCCCTCTGAGCGCCGACAGCTTGATGGCAAAGCTGCATAAGTGGGGGTTCAAACCTGTAACCTCCCGCTTACAGCTTTAGACCACTGGACCACTCTGTGCCCACAATCAAAAATATTTTACCTACCTTGAACTGCAAGTAGCTGCTCATCTGTAGTCCAGCGGGCGTTTACTTTTTGGTTACTCTGAAATACAGAAAAGATATTCTGTATTGTTTTGCTACTAATGACTCTTTTATGGAACTGAGTAATGTTTAATATCATTACAACTAGGTCTTTCACAGTAACAATTATTTTGGGAATGATATACAGTGAGTCCAAGAAGTATTTGATCCCTTGCTGATTTTCTTTGTTTGCCCACTAATAAAGACACTATCCTTCTGCACTTTTAATGGTAGATATATTCTAACATGGAGAGACAGAATATCAAGACAAAAATCCAGAATATAATTTTAAAGAATATATTTTAATTAATTTGTATTTCAATGAGGAAAATAAGTATTTGATCCCTCTTGCCAAACACACTCAATACTTAGTGGCAAAGCCTTTGTTTGCAAGCACAGCGGTGAGATGTTTGTTGTAGTTAACCACAAGTTTAGCACACACACCAGGGGGAATTTTGGCCCACTCTTCTTTGCAGATCCTCTCTAAATCATGAAGGTTGGTGGGCTGTCGCTTGGCAACTCTGACCTTCAGCTCCCTCCATAGATTTTCGATCGGATTGAGGTCTGGCGACTGGCTGGGCCACTCCATGACCTTAATGTGATTTTTCTTGAGCCAATCCTTTGTTGCCTTTGCTGTATGTTTAGGGTCGTTATCATGTTGGAAGACCCAACCACGGCCCATTTTCAGATCCCTGGCAGAGGGGAGGAGGTTGTCCCTCAGGATTGTGCGGTACATTGTGCGGCTCCATCCATCTTCCCAGTGATGCGGTGAAGTAGCCCTGTACCCTTGGCAGAGAAACACACCCAAAACATTATGCTTCTACCTCCATGCTTGACGGTGGGCACAGTGTTCTTGGGGTCATAGGCAGCATTTTTCTTCCTCCACACATGGCGGGTGGAGTTGAGGCCAAAAAGTTCAATTTTGGTCTCGTCTGACCACAAAACCTTCTCCCAATAACTTGGTTCATCTTTCAAATGATCATTGGCATACTTGAGGCGCGCCTCCACATGTGCTCTCTTCAGCAGGGGTACCTTTCGGGCACTGCAGGATGTGAATCCATTGTTGCGCAAAGTGTTGCCAATTGTTTCCTTGCAAACTGTGGTCCCAGCTGCCTTCAGGTAATTTGCTAACTCCTGCCGAGTGGTTGCAGGACGATTTCTGACCGTTCTCAGCATCATTGCCACCCCACGAGGCGAAATCTTCTTTGGAGCACCGGGCCGAGGTCTGTTGATTGTCATGTTATACTCTTTAAACTTTCTGATAATTGCACCAATAGTTGTTACTTTCACATCCAACACCTTACTAATCTTTTTGTAGCCCATTCCAGCTTTGTGAAGGTCAACAATTCTGACTCTGAGGTCCTGTGACAGCTCTTTGGTTTTACCCATGTTGGAGAATTGAAATCTGTGTGATCTGTCTGATTCTGTGGACAGGTGTTTTTCACACAAGTGATTAGTGAGAACAGGTGGCTTCAGGTCAGGTAACAAGTTGATTGGGAGTGTCTAACTGGTCTGTAAAAGCCAGAACTGCTAATGAATACTAAGGGATCAAATACTTATTTCACTCCATGAAATACAAATCAATTAATATATATTCCTTAGATTTATTTTCTGGATTTTCTTTTTAATATTCTGTCTCTCCATGTAAGAATACATCTACCATTAAAAGTATAGAATGATCATGTCTTTATTAGTGGGCCAACGAAGAAAATCAGCAAGGGATCAAATACTTCTTGGACTCACTGTATATCTATATCTCCAGAAAGAACTGCAATAAATAATATTATTTTCATTTAAAAAAAAATTATGCCAATGGTATGATGCTAAGTTGTAATGTAATTACATCATTTTAAAGAGCAGCAAACTTTTTCAGTATTTAAAAATTTTCAGACAGGAAAAAATGGTAAAATATCCCAAATTCAATGAATGAATCATAAATAAAAGTGCTATTTTTGCTATACCAGCTCATTCACATATATTCTCCTAATTAAACACAACTGAAGATACGGTGGTCCACAAAAAATTATTGAGACCACGCCCATTTATTGTATAAGTTGATAATGTTATTATTGAGACCAGCCTCTTGCAACTAGTACAAGTACATGTCTTTATAACGGCCTAAAATTTTCTGATGAAAAACGGAATAAAAAAATAAGTGATTTACCTCAGGTAGCCGGAATTCATCAATACCAGATTCTATTCTCTGTTTAAGTCCACTGTTTAGCTGCTTGGCATTTTGAACCTGGAGTAAAGAAGACGAACACAATAAATGTTTAGTCTACAGTTCCTCAGTAAATGCACAGCACATGTGTATAGATGTGGCCACTCGAGACATCATTTGTAGAAGGTTGCCATGTACTAATAGCTGCAACAGTTACCTGTCTTTTAAGGGACACCAGCTCCATGTCCAGCTGGCGGAGGACTGTATTAGCTGCACTGGAACTGCAGGACACGGCCACTACGTCCTCCTGCGTGAGGTACATGCCTTTGGGTGGGCGGCACTTGGAGCGCTGTGAGTGGTGACGGTGCTGCAAAGTCTGGTGGTCCCGGCGGCCCATGCTTATCTTTGAGCTCATGGTCTGAGGCTCGGGGTGGGGCTGAGGAATGAACAGACAGAGAAACCTGGACCAAGAACACCATTTAAACACTACTACACTAAAAAGAGTAAAAAACTAAATTGAAAGACTCATTTAGACTAAAAAATCGCTTATTCAGGAAAGGCTGAAGCGTCTGCCTTTGTTTTTCAATAAAGCAATAGAACACAAGAGGGAGTGTGTTATCACGTAGATCATCAAGCCGTGATGTTATTCGTTATAACACATGACCTCGAGTGTCCTATTGCTTTTATACAACAGTTTTTTTTACAAAACTAATAAAGAAAATAAATTAAAGAACTTTAAGAAATTCAGTTTGAATATGCTTTAATATGGACTGTGCCTTCCGCCAAAAAGTAGTTCCACAACAACTGTAACAGAACTGAAACTTAACTACAAAACAGTGTATAGTTTATACAGACTAACACCATGAAAGTTAGCTTGAAATCAAACTTGGGAATAAGTGAAGATGGTAACGTTAGGAGCGTGAAATAACGCTGATACTCTCCTCTCCTGCTCCGTGGAGTCGTCTTCAGGTGAACGCTGCGCGTTTTTTAAGCATTTCTGCTTGTTTTGCTGGGTGTTATTGGTTAACTAGCCGGCTGGACTGTGGTTAGGTTAGCGCAGCTTGCTTTAGCTCAGCATTAGCTTAGCTTAGCCTAGCCTGGCTGGTTAGCGTTCTGGCTGTCAGACAGCATTATCCAAGCAATTTTCTCTCCCTTTTTACCACAAAAGACAAGCCAGCGCTGCGGGCGACTGTGCCGAGGCTTAGCGCTAGCCTGTGCTAAGCTAGTGCTGCTACTGGTGCCGCTGGTGATAATTCCTGTGTGTATACGCTGTTACTCTGCAACACGACGGTGGAGTGATACAGATTTTGTGTGAGAAGGCCGTGATGTTATCACAAATATCAGCACGGCTAGAACCCTTCTCAACCAATCAGATTGTGAGGTTGGAACTGACTGTTGTATAATACCAGATAAAACAACAGGTCTATTACAGTTTGTTTAATGTACTAAGAAATTATAGGTAGATTTCACCTTATTTCTGTACGTTCCATTTTGTCAGTATTTACAATACATGTACACAAGCATTTTTCTTTTAAGCATGTCGCCGTGCCGGATCTCTCGGCTCGCTGAGTGGGCGTGTCCGTGATGTTTTGGAATTCAAATGAAGCAACAGAAGTAGGCAATCTATAGTTTAAGAGTTTTTTTTTAATCTCATTGTAACGGGCGCCGAGTGGTCCAGTGGTCTAAAGCGCTGCCACTATGAGCAGGAGGTTGCAGGTTTGAACCCCCGCTCATGCAGATTTGCCATCAAGCTGCCGGCGCTCAGAGGGAGCACAATTAGCCATGCTCCCTCCGGGTGGGTAGATGGCACTCTCTCTCTCCCCACATCACTCCTAGGGTGATGTCTGCAGCACAGGGCGTCTGTGAGCTGATGTATCAGAACTGAGTCGCTGTGCTTTCCTCTGAGTGTTAGCGCTGTGATGCTGCTCGGTAATGCTACAGCATCAGCAGCAGCTCGAAAAGAGGTGGAGTCTGACTTCACATGTATCAGAGGAAGCATGTGCTAGTCTTCACCCTCCTGGTGTGTTGGGGCATCACTAGTGATAGGGGGAGTCTTAATGAGTGGTTTGGGTAATTGGTTGTGCTAAATTGGGGAATGAGTCGAATCTTAAGTGCTAGTGGACACGTTACTGAAAATATGGGGTGAACTTAAACAAAATTAGTACATATTGTTGCTTCAAAAGCATTTAGTAGATTCTGTAGAGGTTTTTTGTTCTTAAATTAAGCAACAGGATTGTGCCAACATCTCATTGTCTCTAACTAAAGAAGTACGAGTGCAGGGTTTGGTAAATCTTTGTGGAGTTGGGCGGCATGTTTGTTTATTTAACACCGAAATATTCAACTGTGCAAATAGCTCCATACACTAGACATCTTTTGAAATCTGAATGAGTTAAAATTACATTTTTAGAGTGAAAATAAACTTTCAACCACCAATTGTAAATGCCATAAAAAGTCTGCTCTCTCAGGAGCCAGATATTCAAAAGTGCAGCATATTTACTCACTCACTTACAGATCTATTCCAGTACTCAGTACTTTTCCATATTATACAGCATTCTGCCCCCTGCACTCCCCACTCAACTCATTCCTTACCTGCACTTACTCATAGCTATACTGTGACATACTGACTACTTCCACACTATCCATATCTACATCTGTGCATATCTGTTCTGTGCAATATTTGTCTATAGTGTAAGTTATCATGTTTATTGTAATTAAGTGTATTGTAAATAGTGTTTATACTGTAAGTTATCTGTATGTCCTATTTTTATATATTTTATATTATTTTATTACTCTCTTGTAAATATTATTCTTTACGCATTGGTGGGAATCTGCACCCAAGTTTTTCACTCACATGTACACCTGTACTCTGTGACGTGACAATAAAAATCTTGAATCTTGAATCTTGAATCTTGAATCAAGACTGGAGTACAGTTCTCTTAACCAATGAGAAGCGCTGCCAATGAGAACCTAATATAATTCATGTTTTAATCAAGGACTAGAAGTACTAGTAAATACATAAATAATATTTCTGTGACATTTGAATTCACTCTTATAAATGACCTTTCTGGCATTCCTTGAAGGCATTGCCATAAAAATTCTGTTATAAATGACTAAATACCTGTAAACAGTAAGTATTTGCATGTAAACATCATATCAGACCTCTGTGGTTTAATATCTTTTCTATGTTTAATTTCCTTAATTAATTAATTGCACTGAACTAAACTGATTATTTTGTACTACTGTACACAGGTTATTTTTCTTACCTCTTTCTTAGCGTCTTTTGTAGGATCGTAATCACTGTCATGCCCTTCAATAGGGTTGGCCTCCTCCATTTCTTCATCACTAGACAATAAAAGAAGCAGGCAGGAATATAAAGGCCACTGTTCAATTGATACACAAAAAAATGAAAATACTATTCAGATATTCACACTGCACACCTCTCATCCTGATTACTTCGATTTGCCAGCTTTCTCGCTTGTCTATCCATCAAGCTTGTCCTGGATCTGGTCTTCTTCCAAGAATAGTAATATTTCACAAGACTTGATATCGATTTGTCCGGCAACTGCAAATCAAGTCATATCAAATCAAATTTATTTGTATAGTTTTGATCACACATGATCACAGGACAAAGAATCAGGCAAAACATTAAACATAGAAAATACAGAATACAGAACCCCCAGTGAAAACCTCAGAGCTGCAGGAGGAGGAAGAAACCTCGGGAGGACCAAGACTCACATTAAAGGGGGGGGGGGGCATCCTACCACTGGTCAAATAGCTTTTAAATTAATTTTAAAAAGTCTTTATCAGGGGTGTGACGAGATCGTGGCACGAGATCTCGCGAGATTAAAACGTGACGATCGTCAGGCTTAAACCTGTCTCGCGGGGAAAAAAACAGTTTAGTGTGGACTTTTTAAGAGGGATCTGGCAACACAGTAGTGATAGCAGCGAGTGTGGTGGCTGAGCAGTGAGAGCAGCTCTCAGCAGAAGAGGAAAATTCAGGTAACAGAGTGACCAACAAGACACAAACCATATATAAATACTGTAAGTAAATCCTACACGTGACTGTTTCATAGACAGCTGTACTAATCCCTTAGCTCTGTACTGTATTTAAAAACATGTTCTGTCTCTGTTTCACTTCAAGCATAGTCTTAATATGACTGGTTATGGTTCTGCATAGTTAAATTACAAGAGATTTAGGAGAAAAAACACAAACTATAGTCTTAATATGACTGGTTATGGTTTGCACTATATAAGACATAGAAAAGTGTTATTGTTATTTTTATTCTTATTCTTATTTTTTATAAAATCAATGTGTGAGAGAAACCAGTCTGTTAAGTTTGTGTTTTATGATTTTGTCAAATAAAACTCTAGTTTTTAAGCCATTTTTTTTTTTTACATTTTCTTTAAAAATTTATTTTTAAATCTTGTCTCGTCTCGTCTCGTTCTCGTGAACCCAGTATTGTGTCTCGTCTCGTCTCGTTATATTAGTGTCTCGTCACACCCCTAGTCTTTAAACATCCACATAGGTCTTATATATTCAAGAGTATAGCAGGGCCACTAATGGAAGCAGTAAGAGTTCATGTAAGCTTGGATGTAATCAGTAGTGAAGAGTAAGATGGATGATGAGCAGCTGATCTGTGGTGGGTGATGGAGAAGAGCTGAGATTAGTAATATCAGCAATGAAATTTATGTAATTCTGTATTCTTTTAAAAATATTATATGTCAAATTTAAATCTCAAACTATAAATTTGTAACTATGACTATTGTAACTACAGAAAACATCACAACCATGCAAAAAAGATTAGAAACTGTATTTTTAATGCAGATTACACCCCGGTGTGCAGCTTCTCTCTTGAAACTATTAAACACTGACTAACCATCTGCTGGATCCTGTGAAAGCTCTTTCCATGAAAGCTGAAGGCCTGCTCAAACAGCACTTTGTCCTCCACCGTCCACTCATCTGGGAAAGGAGTGAAGTTGGGCAGGTCAGCCAGGGACTTCTCGATGTTGTGCTTGTGCCAGAAGAGCATGCCAAGAGCCTGTTGGGCACAGACAGTTGCATCATCCATTTCAGTGAAGCTTGTGACTGCTGATTTGAGACCAGAAGCGATATGTCCTGTATTCTGCTAAATAATCGGTGTTGTCTTTAGTTATTACGCTTAATTTCTAAGGCAATTTTAATGACTTTGTTGTTATATTAATTGTTTTGCACAATAATGCTTCTTTTTGATTTCACTGAGATTAAAAATACTAATATTAAGAAAATTAGATGAAGAAAGTAAAGCTAAAAGAGTGAACAGTAAAACAGTCAACAGAGAGTCAGAAGCTCAGAAAGTGATGCTTGCTCCTATATCCTACAACACAGAGACCAGACAGTAAATTAAATATACATGAGAGTTTATCTTGGGTAGCGTGTCATAAACCGGGTGATGACCAGTATGCAAACAGATTGGGCCAAAAGCTACTAGAAAAGAAGCGACCAATAGCAACACACTAAACTCAAATTCAACTAAAAGATCTCAAATTGAACATTCATGTGGCCACTAGGGGAGGGCGATCTGGATAAAAAGTTATTGGATAAAATAAAATAGCCATTATATTTACGTACCGATATGAGTGATATGGCAAAATTATATATATATATATTTAAATAAATTAAAGTATATAAAAAATAATTGTGTAAATATGAGTTTTATACATTCAGTATGAAAAAAAAATCTTCAAACGTTTGTCTATTTTGTAAACTAAAACTTACCAACTTCTATAAAACAAAAAATGTGACTAAAATAAATGTAACCAACAAAAATCTACCACAAATCTAATGGGAGTACATATACATTGCAAACAAACATTTAAAGGTAAATTTAAGGAATATTGCATTATGGTGTCCAAGATTCTGGTGATATTATCGCGTACAATGGCACACCCCTACTGTCCACAAATGTTCATCTAACTCAAAATAGTTGAGCCATGTTTGGAAATGTCTAATTATACAAAACACGGTAATTCCTTTAGACCAGGGAATATGCTTATAAAAATGGGGTAGCTGTTCTTAATACATTTAAACAGCATCTACTTGTTAAAAAATAGAGGTAATCTGATAGTTTAGGTGAGCACAGATAACTACACATCCAAAAATTAATAATCTGCTAAAACATACACTCCAACAAATTGATGCTAATTATTAGAGGTGGCACGATTCTCTAAATCCTCGATTCAATTTTATTTCCAATTTTAGGGTCAGGATTCGATTCGATTCTCAATTTTCTTTCTTCTTTTTTTTTTTTTTTTTTACAGCAGAGAGGCCTAGGCCAGTTTTAGATTAGTCTATGGTCAGTTATTTGATTTGTTTCATCAAAGTGATACAAGTGATCTGTAATACACCACATTAGGCACTAGCGGTCAAATGTAAATAATTTAATTAAGATATATACAGGTGCTGGTCAACGAATTACAATAATTTGAAATAGTGCAATCATGAAATTCTTTGAATGCATTTTTTGCGCAGAAAGCAAATCAGGTGTTCACCGCACCTGTCCTACTCGTTAGACCAGGGGTTCCCAACCTTTTGCAACCCAAGGCCCACTTAACCCAGCCCAAAACTTTCTACGGCCCCCCAGATTATTTTTATTGCCGTTTAAAACCAAATACAGTGCAACCATCCACGTGACTTGTGAAACTGACTGCATAATCACACAAACAAAAGAAACTAACCATTTACAGCACTTTTTGTCACTCACCTAATGAGATGGCTGATGTTGTTTGCCAGCTACCAAGTGGTGGATGTCAGGCTGAAGTGCAGAAAGTTGCAAACGGAGGTCTGGCTCAACATTAAGCCTATTCCTGTATTTGGTCTTGAGTACCACCAACATAGAAAATCCAGTTTCGCAGAGATACGTTGTGGGAAACGGCATCAGGAATCTCACTGCCTTGTCTGAAAGATCAGGGTACTCTGACCTAGCATGAAGCCAAAAATTTACCAAGGACTTTTGTGAAAAAATACATTTTAAAGCACTGTCACAAGAGAGATCAATAAGGCGGTCCTCCTCAGATGCACTCAGACTTGCGATGGCTCCTTGGCATATGTCGACAAAGGGATTTTCTATCCAGCTGAAATGAACGTCTAGAGCTGGAAAGTAATCACGTAGCTGCATTTTCAAACTTTGCAGGTGCTCAACAATCGGTCTTGAAACCGCATTCGGCAGAGAAGCATTTTCTTTTGTCAGAAAATCTGACAGATTGTCAAATGACTCATAGTTTGACTGTTCCACACGCTTGGTCCACATGTCCAGCTTCTTTATTGTAGCTTCGATTTTGTTTTGAACGTGAAACGCTGTCACTGATTTGCCTTGAAGGCTAAGGTTGAGTCCATTCAAGTGGGTAAAAATGTCTGAGAGGTAACTCAATTTAGCAAGCCACTCAAAATCAGTGAAGCGGTCTGAAAGTTCAAAGTTTGAGTCCAATAAAAAAATTCTTACTTCATCCCTCAATTCAAAAAGTCGAGCCAGCACCTTGCCGCGAGAAAGCCACCTTACCTCAGTATGTAAAAGAAGCTGAACGTGACTGCTGCCCATTTCCTCGCATAGAACACGAAATAAACGGGATTGGAGTGGCCGACTCTTAATGAAGTTAACTATCTTCACTGCCTCATCCAGCACAATTTTAAGGTCTCTTGACATTCTCTTGGCAGCTAATGCTTCTCTGTGTAAACTGCAGTGGACAGAAGTCGCCAGCGCTGCTACAGCTTTCACGCGCGCAATGACTCCGCTGCGTTGTCCCATCATTGCCCTTGCTCCATCAGTGCTAACTCCCACACATTTGGACCACTCAATTCCGTTCGACACAATAAATGCATTCAAAACATCAAAAATAGCTTCAGCAGTTGTCTTGGTGGGTAGAGGCTTACAAAATAGTATGTCTTCAAATATTTCACGGTTATGCTCATACCTCACAAATGCAAGAAGGTTGGAAAGATTTGCAATGTCAGTAGATTCATCCAGTTGTATTGCATAAAAGCGACTCTCTCGAACTCTCTTTATAAGCTGCTGGGTTACATCATGTGCCATTTCATTTATTCGTCGTTCAACTGTGTTGTCAGAAAGTGATATGAGATTCAGTTGCTTGCAGGGTTTTTCTCCCAACATCACGCTAACCATCTCTTTCGCAGCAGGTAAAATCAAACTCTCCCCAATCGTATGTGGCTTTCCAGCCTTTGCTATAAGCTGCGCAACACGGTAGGACGCCTCAACAGCTTTAGCATTATCGGTTCCAGAGCAGGCCAATTCAAGGGTCTTTTTCCTGCTTTGGTAATCTTTAAGCTTGTTCTCAAAAAATTCCACAGGTTTAGATGCATACTCGCTGTGTTTAGTCTCCAAATGTCGACGTAACTTGGTTGGCTTCAACGCTTCATTCGCCAAGACCTCCGAACACACAACGCAGAGTGGTAGCGGCTCGTTTTCTGTTCCTGTGCACGTAAAGCCTAGTGCTAGGTACTCACTGCTGTATTTTCTCCGTTTCAGTTTATGCTTGGTTCTCTCAGGAACAGATACAGTGGCTGCTTCACTTGTAGATGGTCCAGCTTCAGGGTCCTTTGTTGTCAAAGACCCTGTTTTTAACCATTTATCCATGATGCGTACACAAGACAACAGCTTCACTCAGACTGAATTAGCTAACTAACTAGCTAGTCAATTCACTAGCTAGCGCTGCGTGTCATGTGACTGTACTACGCCAAAAAAAACTCAAACTAAACACGTTTTGCAAATAAACTAACTAAATATGCTGAACTATCTGAAATATGCTGAAATATGCTGAACTAATCTATTTCTTGGAGAAAAAATACTTAATAATAACAAAAAATAATAATAATAATAATAATAATTTTGGCCTACGGCCCCCTTGCGCTACGTCTGCGGCCCACTGGGGGGCCGCGGCCCACAGGTTGAAAACCACTGCGTTAGACTAATCACAGAACTCGTTACCTGGAAATAAATTTGCTCAGCTGAGCTTTCCAAAAGGCCCATTTAGGCCATTTAACTGTGACACTGTTGTTTTATTGAATTAGAATAATGGAGAAACCGTTTCATTGAATTAGAATAAATGCTCAAATTTTTGTTTTCTGTGAAGAGTGTTCACTGTGCAGTATAAAGTCAGGGTTGAGTAGAATTTCTAAGAATTTTCTAAGTAAAATCAATCATGGGTAAGCAGCGCGACCTCTCAACCGGAATAGTGGCTCAAATTCAAGCCCTTCGCCAACAAGGCTTGACCCAAACTAAAATTGCTGAGCAGCTCGGCATCAGCCAGTCTTCCGTCTGCAAAGCTCTCAAGAAAAACTGCAGCAAGCGCACCAACTGTTCCGGCGTCCGAAAAACTTCTGCTCACGACAACAAGCAGCTGAGAAAGATCGCAGTCAGCAACCGGTTCAAGTCCACTTCCGAGCTCACCGACTTGTGGAACAAGCAGACCGGCGCTGACGTCTCCAGATCAACCACTTACCGTCGTCTGCGTGAACTCGGCTTCAAATCTCGCGTTCCAGCAGTAAAACCGATGCTGAACAAGAAACAAATGGAGAAACGGCTGAAGTGGGCCAAAGAACACGGCGAGTGGACTGCTGAAGACTGGCAGAAAGTGGTCTTCAGTGACGAATCACGCTTCTGCATCTCCTTCGGTGACCAAGGTCCTCGTGTCTGGCGTCGTGGTGGCGAAACCTACAACCACGAGTGCGTGAAAAGATCCGTCGAGTTTCCCCAGAGCGTTATGGTCTGGGGATGCATGTCCGCTCGAGGTGTAGGGAAACTCTGCTTCCTCAAGAAGACTGTCAATGCTGCCGTATATCAAGATGTTCTGTAAACGTTCCTGATTCCGACTGTTGAGGAACAGTTCGGCGAAGAAGACTTCATATTTCAACAGGATCTTGCACCGGCTCATGCGGCAAAGTCGACCAAAGATTGGTTCACTAAAAAACAGCTTGAAGTTTTGGCATGGCCGGCCAACTCGCCTGACCTCAATGTCATTGAAAACCTTTGGGCCATCGTCAAGCGGAAAATTCGCGACAGAAAGCCTACTACGCTGGACCAACTGAAGCAGAACATCGCCACTGCCTGGGAAGCTGTGAGTGCGGAAACTTGCGACAAGCTGGTCAAATCGATGCCGCGGAGACTTCAGGCAGTCATACAAGCCAAGGGGGCAGCCACAAAATACTGAGAAAGTGATGATTGTAATTATAATAAAAATTATTCTAATTCAATGAAACGGTTTCTCCATTATTCTAATTCAATAAAACAACAGTGTCACAGTTAAATGGCCTAAATGGGCCTTTTGAAAAGTTCAGCTGAGCAATTTTTTTTCCAGGTAACGAGTTCTGTGGTTAGTCTAATGAGTAGGACAGGTGCGGTGAACACCTGATTTGCTTTCTGCACAAAAAATGCATTCAAAGAATTTCATGATTGCACTATTTCAAATTATTCTAATTCGTTGACCAGCACCTGTATGTAATGCCATCTAGTGACTTTTTTTGGTAGCAGCAGTGTGCACTATTAAAACAGCAATGTGCAACATAACAAAATAAATAATAAAAAAATAAAGGAACAGTCATGTACAAAATAATAGAACAATTAGAGCCTTAACAAACTGAACTCTATCCTACTATAACAGTTAAACATGAAAAATAAGACTTTAAGACTTTTTCCGTCCCTGAGAATGAGAAGTTTTTTTCTTTAATAAAGATATATTATTAACTTTATCTGAGAGAAAGATGCTCCTTAAGGTACCAAAACTATCAACATATTTGAGGCTAGACAAAACAACTGTTATTTTTATATTTTGAAGTTTTTCTTTAAGAAGATGAGAATGTTCACATTCTCTGGAGAAAGAGCTGCTCTTTCAGCAGTCACAATGTCCGCGGCGTCGCTACAGTGTGCTGCACCATTTACGTAGTTTAGAGGGAGGGATCGTCCATCCTCTGTTTGACTTCGAGGCTCGGGACCATGACATAATTTCGATCGAAATATCGAAATCGTGACACCCCTACTAATTATACAAGGAAATTCAAAAATTTTTACTGTTAAATTACTGTTTTATTCAAATACAGTACATTGCAGTGAGTATGTATGCTGTGAGATCAGCTAAGGGACACTGGTAGAGAAAAGAACTTCTTATTTTTGGCATCTTGTGTTATTCTGTTTACGGTAGTTAAAAATTTATATTGATAGAGTTTTTTTTCTTAATACATTTTACCATTTATTAGCAATAGGGGTGGGCAATATTATATCGTATACAATATATCGTGACACAGAAATATCATGATATTAAAAATCCATATCGTGATAATAGGGCTGTTCTGTCTTAAAATTAGTCCATTATTTACTGTGAAGCTTTAGGTGTATTTATTGTAGAATTGTTTTAGTTTGCAGTTTATATGCATGCACTACATATTCTGCAATATTTTTTGCTGCATTATATTATTTTATGCTATATTATTTTTTTTCCACATTATGATTATGCTGTTATACTATTATACTATATTCCTGAAATGAATGAATTATTTTAGTTTTCCTATATCGCCAAGTATATCGTTATCACAAAAATACCCTGAAATATCGTGATATTATTTTAGAGCAATATCACCCACCCCTAATTAGCAATACACAAAAATCCAGCTTTCCTATTAGCTCCTGGCATCAGTTATTTACATAATGGAATATAATAACCTAGGGATGGTAGTCCTGGTCCGCAAGACTACACACTGATGGTGAGTTATGCCAGGTTCAAACTAGTGGTTATTTATTGTGCTGTTCACACTACACTACTACTGCTGTAATCACGAGTCCTTCAGTTGTTGAGACTTTTACACAAGTAACTGATCAGCGACCCTCTTCAGTAGAACACAGTAACAAACCAGAACTAAACACAAGAGAGCTAGTGATGCCAAACCTGAGAATATCTACAGTAGGGCTGGACCTGGGTATTCGCTGGTTGAGTAGGTATTCGGTTTTTAGGATATTCGGATATTGTTTTTTTCCCTTTTCTTAGCTCCACTTTACTCTAACATCACACTTCTGTTCAGGTTAATGGCGGTATAAGATATAAGAGAGGCAAAATTCAGAGAAGCTCAGCTGTTTGGAAGCATTTTAAATTGAGTGTAGACAAGACAAAGGCAGTGTGCCAAATATGTGATATTCAACTAGCATATCATGGCGGCACATCAAGCTGGAGGAACCTAAATCTAAACGCAGTAAGTATTATTTCTTGACGGTGTAAAAAAACAAGATTATTCCTGCTATCAAACATAGCTTTATGAAGCTGCTTCTGTCTGACATTAAAAGTAATGTTATACATGATAAAAATGTGCAAGATTTATAAAATTAAATATTAATAAATATATTAATATATATCTTAATATATATTTTATTATATAATAAAATAGTAACGTGGCAACACTAGAGGCTAAATCAGTTACAAAAACACTAGCATACAAGAATGATGTCTGAATGAATTTCCTCTAATCTAATATAATTTAACATGGTTTAAGAATATTAAATAATTTCTAAACAAACAAACTATTTTATATTGAGCTTATAGCCCATTTGCAAAAACACAAAATCAGTAATATGGCTAAGCACTGCACAATCATTAAACCCAAATAGACCAACATTAACATAATTTACAATGACTTTCCTCTGCTCTAATATAATTAACAATATTTAAGAATATAAAATACTTTCTGAACAAACTTTTTTTTTTGTTTTTTGTTTTTAAGCAAATAGCCTAAAGTGTGAAAACACAAAAACAGCAATTCACTGGGCCGGCTTGCGCAGCAGAGAAGCCATGGAGCAGCGGTGCTCCGGGCCTGTGGATGCAAACAAACAAACAAAAAAAAAACAGCCTATCACAGATCATTTTCTTGAGCCCGACCCGTGGAAATGGTGGGACATCTTTTTTTTTTTTCGGGGCCGGGGGTCCGCGGGAAATTTTGCATCGGATTAAGGGGGCCGTGAGTTTTTTCCGTACTTTAATCCGTCTTTTTAAAAACGAATATTCTAATATTCTCTATAGGGATGTGCCATTTTGTATCGTACACGATAATATCGTCAACATTTATAAATATCGTGAACGATATTATACCCTAAAATATGGTGCCATATCACCCATCTCATTTCCCATTATATATCTACTAGAGACAGATTATATCTGTCCAGTATCATTTATTTTACTTTAATTACGGATATATGGAGATATTTTGAGTACATTATTAGTATCACAACATTCTGAATAATTGAATAATTAAATTCTTGTATTTTTTTATATCTTACTTAGGGGTGTGCAGGATTATACTGTATGAAATAATAAAATATATTTTTTATTTTCTTGCAGTGTATATTGTATTTTTTTAAGTGTTTTGTCATATCACCAAGAGTATAAAAGTACCATGAAATATCGTGATATTATTTTAGGGCCATATCGCCCACCCCTAATTCGCTACCAATCAGTGCCGAATATCCAGAGCTCAAAAAAACGCTATTCGGGCCAGCCCTAATCTACAGAGTCGAACATGAATGGGTTCATATGAAGCAACAGAGCAAAATCGGAGTTTAATCAGCTTTTCTGAAACACGTCTGCGATCAGTTGGCGACGACTGGGCAAGTGTCTTTACCCTGATTTGCCTCGACGACTAAAAAACTGGGCTAAAATAGTGTGAATTCGGCATTGGTGGTGAAAGGACACACCAATTATGCAAATAGATGATGCCAGGAGCCAATAAAAAGTCACATGCTGGAAAACAATATACTGCAACACATTACACTGTAAATCAACAATACATTGCTGGCAATTTTTACAATGAAAGTCTTACCTGCTCAACATTATACCCATGCTTTTCTTTGGCAATGGCAATGTATTCATCCACTATTGGGGGAAAAACAACAACAGACAAAAACAAAGTTAATTTCACTCAGAACAATCTGAATGTGTCTTTAACAGAAATAACTCCACAGCAGAGAGAAAAGACTGTACTTACATTTAGTGTCAACAATTGTATGATATGGAGACCACACCAGCATGCCACCACTGTCTTTATCACTGTACTTTGTAGAACCTACAATATAAAAAAATTATACAATGAAAAAAAAAAAAACACAGATATTATATATTATAGACTTATTATATTTAAAATATACTAAATCAGATTTGTCACAAGAACATAAAAGAATACAACTTGTAACAGATAAAATTTAAGTTCACAAATTGGGTTTTGTACAAAAGATACCTTTACTGTATTATTGAGTACTTGTAGTGTGCATTAGCATATGTGTATTTTAGATCTTCATAATATTTTGGATATACTTATATGTTGTTTGAGTTTTGACTACTAATTAAATGTTTAAAATTGTAGTGAATATTTTTGTGTGAAATTCTTATTTCTTTTAGCTTAAAAATAATGATAGATTAATTGGAACTTTTTGGAGTTATTTAGTTAGTAGTAAATATGTTATTATAGGTAAGAAGGCATTCGATTTCATGTTGTGTTTGTCACGTGTCTGGTCAGCTCTGGTATAGCTCTGTAGATCTGATATCATTATTAGTTAACATGTTATAGCTGACATACCAAATTACAGTGTTACTACTAAAAACTGACCTAAGACCAATACTGCTGGTGTGATCTTACACTAAAACGGCTTGCCATATTATGTGAGGACAACTCCTACACTGTATTAGCTAATAACTCAACATGTACCACATAATACCTAGATAGCAAATTGTGTTAATTTTTTTAATTTCTAAAGCATCGAAAAAAGTTAATTTCTGACATAAGAATTAATATTAGCACATTGATTTTAATTAACACAGATTTAATGTTTTATATGAATAGTTTGAAATAAACTTTACTTACATTATGTAGATTTCAATCAGTGTTTTTCTTTATTTATTACATTTTCTACATTGTAGATTAATATTAAAGGTATGAAAACAATGAAGAGATACATATGGACTTTCATAGTAAACAATAAAAAAAAACAAGTGTCTGTCCTCCACAAGACGCTGAGAAAACTACGCCAGGTCACTCTACCTCACTTGGAAAATACCAAGAGTGTGCAGATCTGTCCTCAAAGCTAAATGTGCTACTTAGAAGAATCTAAAGTATCTATACAGTGTATTATATTATAATACATCATTGGCAAACATTTAAAGTACAAATGGTTTTCATAAAGAATAGTTGCAGTATTTTAATGTATTTATTTAAGACAAAACGTACTCTAAAAAAGCTGTAATACTCTTTAATTTGTTTAAAGTAAATTAGCTTGCTTACTACTCTTATTATACAGGACTATTCTGTAATAATTCTCCAGAGTGAATTACTGTAACTTTACAATCCCTTTATTGGCAACTTTTTTCGCAGTAACCCTTGTGAAGTTTAAATTAAGTAAAGAATTCCCAAAATCACATTAAATAGACTTTCTCTGTATTTTCATAAAATGTATTTTTAATCATAATGCCCTAAATTATACACTGCGTTGATAGAAAAAACATATAGTGGCATTAAATACTGCTTAAAGTGCACTTTAGTGTAGATTTCTTTCAGCAGCATTAAGCTGTACACAGTATGTGCATGAATATGCAGAGTAGTATGTTTATAATATACTTCAATTGTATTAAAAAGGGTGTTTAACAGAAGTTGTACGAAAAAAAGCACAATTTAATCGTTTAATGTCCAATTTAAATGTAGCCTAATTCCAACTGAAATATACTTGTTACTAAGTTGACTGATCAGGAGATCCCCAGTTCAAATCCTGTTTATGTAGCTTGCCATTGGTTACCAGAGCCCTGAGAGAGAAAACCATTGGCCTTGCTCTGGCTGGGTGGGCGTGTGCTAGTCTTCACCCTCCTGATGTAGGGGGGGGTAAGGAGAGTCCTAAAGAGTGGGTTGCATAATTGGCCGTGTAAATTGTGTGAGAAAATGGGGACAAAATAGAAAAAAAGCTGGCAGAGGTTCTTTCAAAACAGTACATTTAATATGTATTTAGGTACATATATATATATTTTTTTAATTATGTACCATTCCTTTTTAAGTGTACTTTAAAAAACCGTAAAACTTTGTACTTAACTACACTTTTCTTTACAATGGTAATTTACTGTAAAGTTTACAATAATATTTTTATTGTGTAGTTACCATGTCATCGATGATATCTCAAATTGTTTAAGTACCTAGTAAAGCTGAACCAGTAATAGTAAGTTAACTGTTGGTGTGATTGGTTGTTTAAGCAAAAACAGCTTGGCATTTTATGCGAGGACATCTTATATATCTTAGATCAATAATCGACTATTATCAAATAATGAACTCGTTTGTTTCTGTTGTTTACTTAAAAAAATAACGCTAGATCAATTTTCTTGGCTAATTTAAGCTAATTTAATTTATGAGCTGATTAACTAGCTAACGTATAGCAGTGGATAACCCAGATCCAGAAAGTAAAAATCCATCCCCGGATTTTTGGAACTACCAACTGTCCGGGCGGCTCTGCTGCAGCTCAGGTGCCCAGGCAGTTGATACAAAACCCTGGGGTGGATTTTGACTTTCTGGACCTGGGTTCTCCACCTCGAACTGACTGGTAGGCTAATCAGCGAAGCTAGCGTTAGCTACCCTAACATACCCATTATTGTTGTTTACCTTATAAAACCGATTTACTGACCCCGTACAGCATTCATATATAACCGCAGCCTGGCTGAATAAAAGATTACTCTCATGCGGGTTAATCTGCAGCAGGTGGCGTTAATGCTAAATTACTGCGTTTTTTTGCGGTGCGTTAGCCAGCTAGCGCGATACCGAGGCTACCACCGTGTCTCTCAGTCAGGTTCTCAGAGCAAGCAGCAGACCATAGATACAGGCATACCGTACCGGGGTCGAATTCAGGAATATTCGCCTGATAATCCGATCCCACCCGCATTCCAACATCTGCTGAAAATAGACAGAAACGTGCAGCAATTGATTTATGCAGCAGATTGTGTTTGAATAGATTAAAAACACAAAAACTCAGATCCAAATGCAAAACTGTGTGTTCGAGGCTATACCGTGCTCGTCGTCACTGCCGCCGCTCTCCTCAGAAAAATGGCCATTGGACGCGTTCGAGGGGCTTTTCGTTCCGTTAGACCGACCTTTCCCCAGATATTCCGAGCCTTTATCCATCATCCCCGGCATTCTGGCGATATCTGTAATTTTCTGATTAAATTTAAAATGATATGCATCCAATACACAATTTGCGTAGCCTGTCCCTTGCAATAACTCCCGGCGCAGCTATGCTACAGTGCCCCAAACAATATCCCTCCGCCGTCATGTTGTATACTTTCTGTTCACTGAATGCCTACATTAAAATCCCTAATTAGCTGGTTAGATATTTTGAGTATTATATTTAAAAAAATATTTCAGTCAGCAATTACTTAATCTGTGTTGCGTTACGTGAAAACACAGCTCCGACACAGGAACTAACTTCTTCAGCGGAAGGAATTGTTAGGTTTATAAAATGAGTCAAAGTGCGGCTCGTGCGTGCGACCGACAGAGTTGTTTATGCGCTCAAAACACTTTAATATTGACTGGGTCAGTGTAACGTTTATTAATGTAATTTTCTTACGATTAGAGGCTAAATGCAAAAATAAAAATATATTTAAAATCAGATTATTTCATTTATTTTATTTTTTACGTAGTACATTGAACAATAAATATATATTTTTTTATCTCTGCCACTTACATTTGGAATTTTAGGTAAAATGAAACATGAATCTTTCCTTATTTTTTTTATTTTTCCGTTTTTGCATTTTGCAAGTGGAATAATACCATCAAATTTGTGTTACAAGGTACAAAATTTGACAAATTTGGTTGAAAACCCATTTTTTCTTTACCATACTGAATGAAAAAAAATGAATGATTAAGTTGTATACACATTTTTCTATTTTCGAATTTAGATTGATACAATCAGAAAATTTAACTGCTAAATGTTACAGTTTTTTTAAATGTGCAGTGTACAAGAAATAGGTTTTCAGCATTTTTTCCAGTTTTAGATTTAATTTCTGCCCCTCAAAATCAAAATTTTAGGAAAAATGAAAAATTCATATTTTCATTAATTCTTTTCAGATTTTTTCATTTTGTCATTTTGCAAATTGGATTATACCATCAGATTTGTGTTAGAAGATACAAAAATAAACACATCTAAAAAATAAGAGAAGGTTTAACTTTTTTTTAAATCTGTTTGTGAAAAGCTAAAATGAAAAACTAGATAATTGAACATTTGAAGGAAAGCCCATTTTTTCTTTACTATACTGAATGAAAAAAATGAATGCTTAAGTTTTATACCCACTTTTCTATTTTCGAATTTAGCTTGATTTGGTCAGAAAATCAAACTGCAAAATGTTACACTGACCACTAACCTACTGCTGAACTCAATACAGAGCCCTGTTCACCACCTGAGAAATAAAATATTTATATAGGTAGTAAAGCAGGCACATTTACACGCTTACAATACATGAACTATTAGGTTTACACTCTGTTACATCACATACCTTGGGCTACTCTGGATGTTAGATAGATAGACATGTGGCTGTATTATCATGTGTATCACTGTGTACTCTGTATATAGCTGAAATGACAATAAAAACCACTTTGACTTTGACTTGACTTTGTATAGTACAGAGTACTACAGTACAGCGAAATACACATAACAGACAAAAACAGAAGAAAATAATTGTGCAAAAAATTTAATATAGAATAAAGAATAACACAAAAATACACATATTGCTGAAACTCTGATGGCAGTAATTAACAATATAATATAATATAATATATATATATATATATATATATATATATATATATATATATATATATATATATATATATATATATATATAATATATATATATATATATATATATATATATATATATATATATACCACATGCAGAAGCTTCCTTAACTTTACCCAATTATAGACTGTAAAATGTAACATATACAAATATAGAATCTACACAATAAATAAACCAAAAAAGTGCTCTTGCATTGTTTGAGTAGATTTCACCCCATATACTGAGTAAATATTACCTAGCTTAATTAATCATTATGGACCCTGACATCCTATATTTGCATAATGGGTGTGTCTCTTGACTTCCAGTGCTTCCTTGGTTGGGTGTTCAGTTACGGTGTTTATGGTGGTTGACCCCCCTATCCACAGTGTTGCAGGCCGTAAGAGCAAGTTCATCTACAGTGATTTTTTTTAATTGAAGATCCCAATTATTTAAAGTATGTATGGTGATTGTAAAGCTTAATTATAGTATTATAATATATGTATTTATGCCAAAACCCTAAAAAGCTTTACTACACTAAAATTTGTTTAAATTGAGTAAATTGATATTCTTATTATTCAGTTATATGCTGTGATCTTAGTACCACTTTAAAATAAGACTACCCTTATAAAGGGTTTAAAAATTATTTATAACGTAGATTATTAAGTTTTATTGTTTAGGTTGTAAATGCCTTAAAACCATTGATAAGCAGTTACAACACATCAATTGAAAACATAACATTGATTTGTTGTTTGCTTAGTCATTTATTTCAACTTAGTCATTTTATTTATAGTAAATAGGTAAACATATTTACAGATATATTAATGTGACAGGTTTAATGCTGATTGATCGAAAACACAAAGTAAAATCAGTATCTAGAAAGATCTGAGGTTTGACAGTAGAAATGAGTGTGGAATTACTATTTTGCAAATGTTCAGCTCACTGTTGCCATTTCTTCTATTTATCAATTGTTATTTATGAGTTTTAAAGTATTTGCAACCTAATTAATAACCATTAATAAACCCCTTTATAAACCATTCATAAATCCTTTATAAAGGTAGTCTTATTTTAAAGTGGTATCGTGATCTTTAAGTTTACAATCTTGCATTGGCAACTATTTTGCTGTTAACTTACTATAACAAGAAACCTTTTAAAGTGCATGCATAAGCAGTTATTATCATGCCAGTTCAGTTTACAGAGTACAAAATAAACTCACAGTATGGATTAAATCCTTAGTGTAGCTATTATATAGATATATAACACTCTGGAAGCAGTCATCCACACTACAACACACTGATGCAGTTTTGCATGAACATTCTAATAGCAAAGTACTGTTTCAATCAAACACATTGCTATATTTACAGCGCCCCCGTGTGGGAGTTTTCTAATTGCAGTAACTAACTGCAAATAGCAATGAGTGTGGGTGATTGGGTGCTTAATAAGGGACACTGGTACTGTGGAAAGCTAACTTTTTACATCTTGTTATATTTTTGTCCAAAAACTTTCCTGTGGGCTTCTGGGATCATTTATTTGCATAATAGGCATGTCCCACCAAGCCTCACTTACCATCAGTATGTAATCTTGTCCACGAGAGCTAGAGAAGAGTTTAAAGAGCCATGTTATCATGCAAACAAATTGTGTCAGGGGGCAATAGGAAAGATGTCTTTTTAGTGTAACAAGCTGAACTAAAGCTCAACAGAGGATGGATGATGCAACAGGACAACGACCCAAAACATAGAAGTAAACCAACAACCAAAAAAAATATATGCCTTCTGGAGAGTCCTGACCTCCTGAACCCATTTGAGATGCTGTGGCATCATGACCTCAAGAGAGAGATTCACACCAGATATCCCATAATATTATAGCTGAACTGAAACAGTTTAGTGAAGAGGAATGATCCAGAATTCCTTCTGACCGTTCTGCAGGTCTGATCTGCAGCTACAGGAAACGTTTGGTTGAGGTTTTTGCTGCCAAAGGAGAATCAACCAGTTATTAAATACAAAGGTTCATATACTTTTTCCACCCTGCACTGTGAAAGTTAACATGATGTGTTCAATAAAAACATGCAAACCTATAATATTTTGTGTGGTATTAGTTTAAGCAGACTGTTTGTCTATTGTTGTGACTTTACATTACATGACATCACTCAAATAGAGCTATTCACTGTATATCTGTAACTCTAACTTTTTACAACTTTAGAGCTGATGCTCTCAAACACATTAAGAGGACAAGAAATTCTAGTATTTAACTCTTGACGAGTTAACTGAACTAAAACTTAACTTAAAGTTAACTTGTTAACTGAAAACCTGAATTCCAGGTGTCTCTACCTTATAAAACTGACTGAGAAAAAAGCTGATTCTGGTTGTTTAACACTTCTCGTTTTTTTGTTTCTAATTTTTCCCATTTTCAATTTACACAGCCAATTACCCACCCCACTCATTAGGACTCTCTCTATCACTAGTGATGCTCCAACACTCCAGGAGGGTGAAGACTAACACATGCTATCTCTGATACACGTGAAGTCAGCCACCACTTCTTTTCAAGCTGCTGCTGACGCAGCATTACCGAGCAGCATCACAGCGCTAACACTCGGAGGAGAGGGCAGCGACTTGGTTCTGATACATCAGCTCACAGATGCCCTGTGCTGCAGACATCCCTCTAGGAATGATATGGGGAGAGAGCGCCATCTACTGTTCCCACCCGGCTTCTTGTTTACTAAATTATTCCATATGTTTTTTCTTCATAGTTTGGATGATTTTAGTATTAATCTACAATGCAGAACATTTTAAGATAATGAAAAAGACTGAATTAAAAGTGTGTTTGAACTTTAACTTATACCTATATAATATATAGGTATATTTATGTAATATGAACTAACTAAAGGAAAATGTTAAAAAGTGATCTACATTTTTTTTATATTTAATTGTATTTTGTGAATATATAAGGGTATATATGAAGGTTCGTTATAGCCCCGGCAGGTGGCGCTGTCCCGCTGCTGTGAGCAGTGGCAGTGGGGCGGTAATTCATCACCGGCGGTTTTCCGCGCTGCTCTGAGCTACACGCGCGCGTGCACGCGGGGCTCCGGGATGGAGCGCGCTCTCAGCGCATGATGCTGGCGGTGCTGTTTTTCCGTCCTCACGGCAGAACTCAGCATGTAGCCTTCAGACCGAGACCGGACACCGCACATCTCCACCCCGCCGAGCCGCCGCTCCCGCACCCGCTCCCGCATCCCGCACCCGCTCCCACACCGCCCGAGCAGCCGGGATGGCCGGGGGGCGCAGAGGACTTGTAGCCCCACAGAACACTTTCCTCGAGAACATCGTTAGAAGATCCAACGGTAAGAGCAGCAGCCGCAGCCTCTGTTCACATTACAGGGAGCAGGTATAGAGCTCAACAGCTGACATCAGTCTCCTCTTTAAAATATCATCATCACTCTGTATATGAGTCAAATTTACATAAAGATAAGTTATAATAATTAGTACAATCATTTCAGTATAAACAATGTGTCTTTTAGTTTGAACTTGTACAGTGTTGACATTTGGTGTTGAAAAAACAACAACAAATACATTAATTAATATCTATTTGATAAAACAACAACTTAGAAATATCATCAACTCATCCAGTACATATAATTGAATTTATAGATTTAGCATTCATAGAAGTTTTTTATATAGTTATTTTAAAGTTTTTTTTTAACATTAAATTTTACCACCTCACAAGTTCAAAACACACACATTCAAATAAAATGTATTAATTGCAATATTATTATTTCCAATTAATCAAAAGTCAGGTCAATTTCTATTTTTTTCTTTTTTTAATATTCTCTTCACTGGGAAACACAAACATGCACTCTATTTTATAATAGTCTCAATACTGTTATAGTCAGGTAAATTTAATTTAAATAGACAAAATTCACATTCAAATACTTAATGTCAGCTTTTGAGCTCCATATGGTATTTTGATTTATTTATTGGCCTGAATTCTTATGTATTATACACTCTAAAAAACAGAGGTACGATATAAGTACTTTTTTGTACTCAAAAGTACATTCTTTATAATTGTACCCTCAAAGGTACATTATTGGTCTTTACAGGGTCAGATTTGTTCTCTCTGAAGTACAAAATCATTCTTAACAGCAATAAGTACAGATTTGTACCATTTAACCAGCCAAAAGGTACATTCAGTATTATGTATCACTGTACTAATAAACAATATATATTTTAATTGCACATTTTTCATTTGAAAGCCAGACAATTTTGGATCATCAAGTTCTTGACACATATTCAGTTGATGATAATGTTTACAATCTTTATAATCTTTACTGGCAAAAAAAAACAAGGGTACAAAAAAGGACTTTCACTGAAAGGTACTTTTTTGTACCTCAAAATAAGGTACAGCCCCAGCGACAAGCTTTGTACTTTTTTAGGTACAAATCTGTACTTACTTTTCTTAGTGTGTAATTGCTCTTATAGTCCTGATTGATTGGTGTAGGATGGCACTAAAACTGCTAAGCTCGGGAACTAAAGGGCACATAGGGAAAGATTGCTTGTAAACCACTGGTAACATAAAGCTATTCAGAATTACATTAAATATATGTGATCCTGGTAATATAACTTTATTTCTGATTACGGTTAGGTTTAGAGACCTATATAGAGCTATATAGAGCTAATACTGTTATTAGAGTAATCATGTGGTAGCCTACCTCTGAAATGAGAGTTCTTACTAGTACGAAAGTTTTTGCAGTTTTTACCAGTATAAACTGATAGGATATCTTACGATGGTCGAACACAAACAGCCCACTGTGATCCACTGTGTTCCTCTTTCTCTGTTCCCAAACGATGCATTGTCTTCATCACTTTAATCATCTTTTCTTTTTTTAACTTTTCAGTTTGGACATTATCTCATAGACAGACAGGTATACCGTTCTGAAGTGCTGTAATGTTTTCCTTACATTTCCCACCATCCCACTTCTCTGTTTCTGTTGTGACTCTTCTGTTTGTAGATAATGTAGTTTAGTGGCTCTAAAACACCCTTTTTACCCTTTCATTCGTTGTATTCCCTGTTATACATGTTTTGTCCTTGTCCAAAACATATTATGGCACATAAAGCAACTGTACTTTTTCATCTATATTAATGCTATGGCAACTAATAATGTGTATATAGTTGCCATAGCATTAATATAGATGAAAAAGTACAGTTGCTGTAT
Organism: Astyanax mexicanus; assembly: GCF_023375975.1. Taxonomy (NCBI): domain Eukaryota; kingdom Metazoa; phylum Chordata; class Actinopteri; order Characiformes; family Acestrorhamphidae; genus Astyanax; species Astyanax mexicanus. Next base: position 1,067,854 of record NC_064423.1, on the reverse strand, counting down.
GTGCCATAATATGTCACTTTAATCATATATATATATGATCATATATATATATATATATATATGATCAGTTTTAGATCAGGGGATTCATGTGGAGGGCTTACACTTTTTTACAGTTGAATAAGAAAGTGTATTTTAACTTTTGACCTGTACCGTATTTGCCATTGTCTTGTGTAAGCTATAACCTGCATATATCTATATATTGTGATCAAGATATACATTCATTCACTTATCCTGCATCTTAATTACTTAATAATTACTAATACAATAAGGTATATATTCTATAATATATCTTAATAATGTGTGTTTGGCAGGATTATACACAAAATATTATCACACTAACCTGCTTTGTACTAACAGGAAGTGATAAAGCATTTTTCTGTTCATTAATTTCCCTTCCCTTTTCTTTTAGATATGATAATAATAATGTTTTACACTTCGTATATGTTGTTAATTCTGCATTAAAGAAAACATCAGCGGACCTCCAGCTGTCTGCTGCGCTTAATTATACTGTCTATCATTACCACACTCTGAAACAGGTTCTAAGTATGTATGATGGAGATTTTTAGTGTACTTAACTTTTACACTTTTATCTATATTACATACTAAATACTCAAAAAATAGTTAGTATTTGTAACAAGTACACATATTTTTTTATTACATTCAGAAACAGTATAAACCTGTTCAGATATTCTGGATAACTCACCCTGTTTATTATATTCCAGATACAAATTTTGTGTTGGGGAATGCCCAGATTGTGGACTGGCCCATTGTGTACAGTAATGATGGATTCTGCAAGCTCTCTGGTTATCATCGAGCTGAGGTCATGCAGAAGAGCAGCACCTGCAGGTTCTTAACCCTATTGACTCTAAATCCCAGCTAAATCCCAGTGTGTTTATTCTCTCTCTCTCTTTCTCTCTCTCTCTCTCTATTTCTCACACACACACACACACACATAGTAAGAGTGAATTATTATACACAGACATACTAAATGTCATGGGACATTTATGGGATTTCTCACCTCATTTCTCGGGCCGGGTCGGGTCGGGCTCCAGAAAATAGTCTGAGATGTAGGCATCTGTTTTTTAATTATATTTTTATTTTATATAAAGCTCTAGCGTGATAATCACAATGTAGCTAAATAACCAAATATTATCGTTAATGAAAACGAACGAAATAACTAAAACTGAAAGTGAAAAAACATTTTTGTTAACTGAAACAAAAAAAAACGGTAAGTAAAAGTAAAAAAACGTAAATAACTGGAACTGTATTGTGTAAAAAAATAACTAAAACGAACTGAAATTACTGATAGAATACCCTTCGTTTTCGTGAACCTGAACACCCCACGCGGCAGGATGAACTGATAAATCTCTTTTTCTCTCTCTCTCTTTCTTGCACTCATAATTTTGGTGAAAATTAAAGTTTATGTTTATGTGTTTCTCAGATTAATCTCTCTGATGTGATGTGTAAAAACTAATAAGTTAAACTGTTTAAAGAAAGTTGCACCAGTTAGAATGTTATAATCACGTGATCTCCTTCACTTGTCCGCGTTTGACTTGCAGCGTTGTGTGCAGCTGTTCTTAAAAAACATTTTTATTAAAGGATAGTTCTATTCTTCAGTGTTTTAGTGTTAATTAACATCATTCTAAACAGATAAAGAACACTAAAGAACACTGCACTGACCTGTGGGATATGTGTGTGGGGTCTTCTTCATTAAATGTAGCTCATCTCTTTATCTGGACAGTTCTAGCCAGAAGTTGCCGGTCACAATCATAACCCCCCACTGCACTGCACTGTCCACTGTGGGTGGTATTAATTAAGCCTTCTATAACGTTTTCCCAACAGCGTCACACATGACACTGTGGCTCTAGGTGTGCTATCAGGCCTCACCTGAAACTAGCCATTAGCATCTTATTTACTTTTAAGATAATACCTCACGACTTATACAGGTGTGAACAATCCTAAGCTCTCACCTGAGCTGTCAGAATCAGTTACACCACTGTAGGGTGCTAAGCCAATGCTAACATGTTTAACTTGTTTAACAGTGTTTGATTAAAGATGCATCACTGTGTTACACAGACTGCGACTTATATTTTTATGCCTAATTTAATGAAATATTGCCTATTGCCAGTTTGTCACTTCAGAAGTTCCCGCTGTTTTTCCTCTCTCAGCTTCATGTACGGTGAGCTCACCGACAAAGAGATGGGCGAGAAAGTACGCCAGACCTTCGAGAACTACGAAATGAATTCCTTTGAAATTCTGATGTACAAAAAGAACCGTAAGTAGAGCACTATATCAGTGAAGTAATGATGTTGCTGTGTAAATGCTGTGTTGTTACTTACCCAGTCCTGTTTACCTGACCCCGAACAGGTATGCCTGTGTGGTTCTTTGTGAAGATCGCTCCCATCCGCAATGAGCAGGACAAAGTTGTGCTCTTTCTTTGCACCTTTAACGACATCACTGCGTTTAAGCACCCCATTGAAGACGAATCATCCAAAGGTTTGTGCAGAAACTTCAGACAATATGGCAGTTATTTATTATATGGAGATATTAAGAAAGGATACGTATTAAATGCTGTTAAAAATAACTTTAGTGGTGTAACTGTACGTGTATTCATTACAACCGGGCACGGTGCGGGGTCATGGTCTTGGGTTCAAGTCCCTATCTGTCCAAAAACATGGAGTTTAAGTAAATTGGAATTGTCTAAATTGTCTTAGTGTGTATGTATGACTGGCTGTATACCCAGACATGAATTGCCACTTGGTCTTGGGTCAGCTCCTCAGTGTCTGATGCAGTCCTCCGGGTTGGTCCTGCGTGACCACTGTTGAATATTGCATATTGTACATATATGTTTCATCCAGTCGTGCCAAGTGTCCTTAAATTTTTGTAATTTTAGGATAATGACTAATGTAGGGCGGCACAGTGGCGCAGTGGGTAGCACTTCCGCCTCACAGCAAGACGGCCTGGGTTCGATTCCCGGCTGGGGCGACCCGGGTCTTTCTGTGTGGAGTTTGCACGTTCTCCCCGTGTCTGCGTGGGTTTCCTCCGGGTTCCTCCGGTTTCCTCCCACAGTCCAAAGACAGATTAGTTCAGGCTAATTGGAACTTGATTGAAATTGCCCCTTAGGTGTGAGTGTGTGAGTGAATGTGTCTGTTTGTCTGTCTGTGTCCGTCTGCCCTGCGATGGATTGGCGGCCTGTCCAGGGTGTATCCTGCCTTCCGCCCGATGCCTGCTGGGATAGGCTCCAGCCCCCCCCCCCCCCCCGCGACCCTTCACGGATTAAGCGGTTGACAATGAGATGAGATGAGATGAGATGACTAATGTGTTATATTGCTCCTGAATGCACACATTTTATTTAATCATGTATTTGATTTATTTTGCTTTTGCATACCAGATGTTATTCCCAAATATTGTGAAATATTTGAAATGCATATTATTTCTTTTAGTATTTTCAAAACACAAGAGAGGTTTACCTTTCATTTCCTTTTCTTTTCTTTTATTACTCGTTTAAACATACAGGAAAGCATATCACAACATATGGTATATTTGAGTTACATTGTAAAAAAAAAAAGGTTACTAAAGCTGAGACTATGCAGAATATCAGCCATCTGTGCCTACTATCTAAGCTCTTTTCCTATTTATTGGGAGAACTTGGATTAGGCTTTCTTTAAATGTAGCCTATATTAAACTAATTATTAAACTAATTAAACTGTTAAATTAACTCCCACAGAGTTGATTTTAACTCTTTTTCAGGGTTTATTACAGCTCCACACTCTTTGGAGTTAAATCAACACTTTCAAAATAGTTAAACCTTTAACACCTTAACACCAGAGTTCCTTTTTAACTCACATTTGTATTTCTTTAACTTCCTAAATTGTTACACTAACACTGAAAATAGTTAAAAAAATTATAAACGAGAAGAAGATTAGTCAATTAATATGACTTTTTATTATTTAATTAATATTCAGGACAGGTTAGCGTGTAATTTTCTATTGTATTTCTCAGTGCATTACCAACACTTTATCACAATTTACTGTACAAAGGAGAGTAACTTGCTCTTATAGCCTACAATATATTGGCTAAACAAACAACCATTAAACAAAATATAACACAATACCCAGTGGAAGGAGCCCTGGTGGGCAAGATTTCACACTGATGGTAAGTTAGGATCTGGGGGGACACCCATTATGCAAATAACATGTTTAACTGGGCGGAGTTTAATTAAATCTCTGTGGAGTTGGCCAGTATTTATTGGGTTTAGTGGGATTAACACTGAAATATTCAACTCTGTCAAATAACTCCAACACTGAACACCATTTAAATCTGAATGAGTTAAAATGAACTCCCAGCTGTTTAACTCTGAAATTTAAACTCTCCTGTTTTTGCTGTGTACAGGCTGTATTAACTACCTCAGTGGGGAAATAAATAACAGTACATAGAGAATTCTGTACGCTGCACAAGTCAAATACATTTTTTATAAATTAACCAAATGAAATCCCACCTCTTTCTCATCCACTGTATTGGAATCGTACAAAACTATTTATAGCGAGGTGTGAACCGAACCAGGAATTTTGTGTATTGTTGCACCCCTAGTACGTCAACACCAGGCCAACAATAATCAACACAGATAAAAAACAGTCCAAAAAATACCCATACATCCATCAGATATACACACAGATTATTAATGCAGTGGTGCTGATCGTTGTAAAATATCTTTGAAATGTCCAAGAGCCAATTCTAAACAACAGTAGACTCCAAGATAATCAATTCATACAACTTTATTCAAGTGATTTTAAGGACCAAAATTCCATCTTTTACCAAGATTACAGCTTTCACTCCCAAATGCCATTGTGTTTCGGAGGCTGTGTGCTTTACAGTGCGCTCTGCTAAACCAGTAAAGAAGCCCCCAGTGTTGAACTCTGTATTCAGACAGTAGGCATGTTTGGTCCGGATGACCTTGGCTGTTACAGAGCCCTCCTGGCAGTCGCACCTGAACTGCTGATGTGTAATTTGTTTTAGACAATTACTTTACTTACTTTAGAATATCCTAATGATCTAACTCTCTAACACTCGAAATTCTAGTACAGTTTTTATTTAGTATGAAAAACTTCTATAACTAAACACACTTAAGTAAACTACATTCCACCCTTGCAGGTTCTCCACTGAGCATCTGCAGAGGAACGGTGTGGGAGAACTTTCCACACATTTAACTTTCACTTCAAATTCAGGAACTTATATAGTATACTATTCAGTTTAAATGCTAATCCACAGCTTGTAACTCGCAAGCACTAAAGTATATTTTAGTTTCTGTATCTTAGTAGATTTTACTTAAATAATCTAAAAACATAATCATCCCTATTGGTTACTGGCATTGTTTAATTGCATTTGAGCAGTAAACCCACGGCACTGAAGTACAGAGTTATACAGGAGTTATAGTTTAGTTCTCCAGCACAGAGCCTGGAACAGTATTAGCATTAGCCGCTAACCACGCTAAGCGCTAGTTCTTTCGCGGTTCAGAGGTTGGTATATTGGACTGTGGCCTGCGTGTTTACATTGCTAAAACAAAAGTATATTTTAGTTTCTGTATCTTAGTAGATTTTACTTAAATAATTTAAAACCATAGTAACCCATGCATCTTCCCTATTGGTTACTGGCATTGTTTATTTGCATATGCGGGCATGTCCCCCACTACTAACTCTAACTGCAGGCTGCTCCCTTAGGTGTTCAATTTTATTTTATGTGATGGCTGAACATTTTCTTTAATGCAAACTGTGATTTCATGCTGGCTAAGAACTGCAATGAGCTCTGAGCTTTATCATGTAATGGGAAGATAGTCTGGCCAATATCGCCCTCTGTTAAAAAACAACAGGCAAGGGAAGTTTATTTATATAGCACCTGTCATTAGAAATTCCAAAGAGAAGTCAAATTGAAAAACATGTAAGAGAATAACAATAAAAATAGAAATAAAAATATAATAGATAAAAAAATAATAAAGCATAAATAAAACATGATTAAAACATGACATTAACAAAATGAATTAGAATAAAAGTGCAGTTACAGAATAAAAGTGTGCGGAGCTGCAGTGTTTTAAGCTGAGCTAAAGGCCTCCTCAATCATGAAGGTTTTTTAGCCTGGATTTAAAAGTGTCTAGTGTTGGGGCTCTTCTAATGCTCTCCGTCAACTGGTTCCATTTAAACGCTCCCTCTCCATGTATAGTTTTTACCTTAGGCGGCACTAACTGACGATGATCTGAGAGTTCTGCTCGGCTCATAAATCAAATGAATATGCTGGTCCTGCACCATAAAGATATTTATAGACCAGTAATAGTACATTAAAGTCTATTTTTTAACATACTGGTATCCAGTGCAGGGATTTAAGGATGGGGGTGATGTGCTCTCTTCTTTTACTCCTAGTCTGAACTCTGGCTGCTGCATTTAGTCTTTTTTGGGAGTCCAGTTAGGAGTCCATTAAAGTGATCAATCCTACTAGAGATAAAGGCGTGTATTAGTTTCTCCAGGTCTGCTTTAGACAGAAAATCTGTCATCTCGTTGGTGTTCTTGAGGTGATAAAACGCTGATTTGGTGACGGCTTTGACATGACTGTTAAAAGTGAGATCAGAGTCCATTTGTACACCAGTGTTATGCACTAGTTCTTCAGAATTGAGGCCTCTCAAATTCAGATAGTCAGCTAGTCTGTGCTTTTCATTGTTGTTCCCAAATAAAATCATTTCTTTATTATCTTTATTCAACTGCAGAAAGTTGTGTCCCATCTATTTGTTTATCTGCTCAAGGCATTTACGCAGTGAGTCAATGGGACCATAGTTGTTTGGGCAGAGGTCCAGGTCAGGCCATGTTGGTCTGAATAAGTAACAGTTACTTAGTGTAATAAAAAAATGTAAGAAACTATACGTTGTATTAACTTCGTTTTTATAAGCTGTACACTTAAATAGTAGACATCAAGTAAACATAAATAATATAAATAAATAATACTGTATTTTTTGCACTATAAGGCACACCTAAAATTGTAATTCACACCTAATGCCTTGTAATTCAGTGGACCTTATGTATAAATTCTATCAGTCAGGTATTAAAGAGCAGTAAAGCCACGACGCTAAAGTACAGAGTTATACAGGCGTTATGCTGATATGCTATTGCACGTTTTATATGTTTAACTAAATGTGTTACTCTCTGTAGCTAGTTAGGTAGTTTTCTTGATTTGTGCTGACTTGTTAGTACATTTAGATTATATAATTAACCAGAGAAAAACTGAATTATTATAATTTATGTGTGAATGGAGAAATGCAGAGACTTCAAAAGCACATATTAATTAGAGTAACAGAACGCTCAGACTAAGCTAAGCTAAACTAAGCTAGCTGGCTAAAATGTGATTGGTGCTACGTCACTCTGATGGCTGATGGGTAATGTTTTTGGTTAATTTCAGCCATCTTTCACTATTGATCATTGGCAAAGCCAGAAATTAGGTCCCAAATTTGGCAGGCACAAAAAAAATCGTTACTAAAACTGTAGAATATTGTCTTTATCAGTGTTGGGCACGTTACTTTGAAAAACTAATTAGTTATAGTTTCTAGTTACTTCTCCAAAAAAGTAACTGAGTTACTAATGGAGTTACTCCACTATAAAAGTAACTAGTTACCAGTAAAAGTAACTATTGCATTACTTTTGTTATTCGTCTACAATCTAATGAGCGTTAAAATGGTATTAATATAACAGTTTAACAGCTGGATCAAACAGCTTCACCAAGGAGGAAAAGAGAAAACAGCAGAAACCGGAGCAGCTAAAGAGAGCTTAACGTCATTAAAACAGAACTTGACCTGTCCAACAATTCTCTCATTAACCTCTACAAATTCTACACATATCTAATAATTAAAAAACATGTAATGGGCATCATTTATTCTTATATCCTATAATATTCCTACCTGGAGTAAAGCTGTGGAACTGTGAAATGGTGATGATAGGAAGAGATAAAGCTACAGAGATGCGCAACACAAACCGAATGAAGGCCCTGGAACAACACTACCACACCAATCACTTAATTGATTAAAGCACGTATCTTGTGAATTACACGCACACTTGTGCCTTTGTGTGTATGCGCGAAGTTTAAAAAAAAGTTAATTGAGCGGCTAAAGTAACGTGCAGTAACGGGGTGTGGGAAATGGTAACGGCGTTATAGTTACAGTCATAGAAATTAGTTAGATTACTCGTTACTGAAAAAAGTAACGGCGTTAGTAACACCGCCGTAATTCCCATCACTGCTCATTATCATGTTCATGATAAGTATATATACATGTCCGTCCACTACTGTAAACAGTTTAATGTCTGTAGGCAGATTTCTCTTTATTTGGTTAAATCTCTGTAAATGCTGAAATTCTCTTTCTTTTTTCTGAAAGGATGGGGGAAGTTTGCCCGTCTGACCCGTGCTTTGACAAGTAGCCGTGGTGTCCTTCAGCAGCTGGCTCCCACTGTTCATAAGGGCGAGAATGTCCACAAGCACTCCCGTTTGGCTGAGGTAATATGTGTGTGTGTGTGTGTGGGTGTGTGTGGGTGTGTGTGCACATGCTTAGCTCTCATCAAAGCGAACTGTCTCACTCTCTGTCCCTAAGCACTGGCCAAGAGAAGTTGAGTGTGTGCTCCAATCCCCAAAGCCCCTCAGCTTTCTTGAAATAAATCTCTCCCACAGCTGAAGCAGCTGCTCACGAAACAAATCTTTATTTGAGTGGGTCTTGAAGTTAGTCCACCAGTTTACCTGACACTGTGGTATAAGTGGATCTCTGGGGTGTAGAAATGTGGACCCCCATATCACACCCATCCCCTTTGGTTTCTGTGCAAAAAGTGTAATAACTGATAACTGTTTGGATGGTTTTATAACCATGTTACGATACTCATTACTATCTTATACCCTAGTGCTGTGCGATATGACGATAAATATCGTGGGGATTATAGAAAAGTGTCTATCGTGCTGCTTACCTTCTATCATCCCGATCGTTTCTACAGTAATTTCATCAATTATTCATGCTAATATATAAAGTAGGCTACGATGAAATGTATTGGCGTGGTCACTTTGCATAAACTCGGTTTATATAAGTGATAATAAAGTAATCTTCGCAAAAAAAGCTTCATAATGTGGTTTTGCGACGTGACGCTGCTTTACGTTTTTTGACGGACCCACGCGTGAACACGCTGATTTACGTCATGCTTTATGTTATTAAACTCATGAGAGCTGAACAATGGAGACGCATTGATTCAGCTGTTTTCATTTGATACATATATTGCTGCAGTAAAAGGTAGTAATTCTCATTTGTGAAAGTTTGGTTAAATGTCACTTTGAAATAATGTTGGATGAAAGTAAGCAGTGATATTATTTTGTCATATTTTTCAAAGAATAACTGAAAACATACTTAAATGTGGCATATCATGAGATATATTTCGTTATCGTGATATAAAAAAATTCCATATCGTGATATATGATTTTTCACATATCGCCCAGCACTATTACAACCTGCCAACAGTCTATTTTCACGCCTTCTGCCTGCATAGTTTAAATAGCAACAGTGTTTGTAAATATATCTACACTGATGGGAGTGGTGGTCTGGAAATGAGGTGTGTTCAGTTAAATTTCTGGCTTATTGCTATCTTGGCAACATAAAATACAGGTGCGCCACCAACTACACTACAGCACTCAACCCTAATACAGCAAATAAGTTTCAGTCCATATTGACGTATCATGATATTTTTGTCTAATTATGTTTTTACATTTATTAATAAAACTGAATAGGATGGATGTTGGTTTTGGATTACGTTTTTAGAAGCAGCGACACACAATCAATATTCAGTAATTCATACTCTAAAGTTGCGTTGTCTTAGACTAAAATGACAATTTAATAATAATGTATAATTTTATTAATGTTATAATGTTGACCTGCTTTAGTATGCATGACTGTATAATTTTACAATGTATAATTAATAAACATATATTAATACATATTTCCTGCTGTTCCGCAGCTTAATAATCTTTTATTATCTCTTCTCTTTATATCACTCAGGTTTTACAACTGGGTTCAGACATCCTCCCCCAGTACAAACAAGAGACGCCCAAGACCCCACCCCACATAATCTTACATTACTGCACCTTTAAGACCACCTGGGATTGGGTGATTCTCATCCTCACCTTCTACACCGCCATCATGGTGCCGTACAACGTCTCCTTCAAGACCAAGCAGAACAACGTGACCTGGCTGGTGGTGGACAGCATCGTGGACGTGATCTTTCTGGTGGACATCGTGTTGAACTTCCACACGACATTTGTGGGTCCTGCTGGGGAGGTCATCTCAGACCCGAAGCTGATCCGCATGAACTACGTGAAGACCTGGTTCGTGATCGACTTGCTCTCCTGTCTGCCCTACGATGTGATTAACGCCTTTGAGAATGTGGATGAGGTTAGTTGTTTAGTAATTTATTAATACTTATATTATTTTACTATATTACCCTACACACATTCTGTCCACAGCAGATTCTTCTTTTTTTTTAATAAACTGCTTTTAGTTTCCCTAACTTTACCTAATCTCTACATCATACAAAAAAATAATACATCTTTACTATTGACTATTGGCATCATTCATTTGCCTAATGGGTGTTTAAAAGGAAGGTAAAATTCATTGTACTGTAGTTTTCAGCAAGCATAAAATTACACTTGGCGGTAAAAGTGTAACTTGCTCTTTTGGTCTACAACACTGTCGCCAGGCACTCAATCATTACATAAAATATAGCCCAAGGGAGGGTAGCCTTGGTGAGCAAGACTACACACTGGTGGGGGGCATTGGTTTGGGGGCATACATACTATGCTAATAAATTATTCTTTCGAATTTTTCCCATTTTCTCCCCAATTTACACGGCCAATTATGCCAACCCACTCATAAGAACCCCCCATATCACTAGTAATGCCCCAACACGCCAGGAGGGTGAAGACTAACACATGCTTCCTCTGATTTTGCTCCCTCTGAGCGCCGGCAGCTTGATGGTAAAGCTGCATGAGCGGGGGTTCGAACCTGCAACCTCCCGCTCATAGTGGCAGCGCTTTAGACTGCTGGACCACTCAGTGCCCTTGCTAGTCAGCTGTATATCCCCCATCACTAGTGATGCCACAGTACAAGGAGGGTGAAAAGTAGCACATGCCTTCTCCGACACATGTGAAATCAGCCATCGCCTCTTTTTGAACATTGCCGAGTACGCGCGGAGTAAAGCGCATCGACTCAGTTTTGATACATCAGATCAAATTAAAGTGATAAAGGGTAGGATCCATCTACCCACCCAGAGAGAGAGCAGGGCCAGTTGTGCTCTCCCAGGGTTCTGGCAGCTGATGGCAAGCTGCATGACCAGGATTTGCACCAGCAATCTCCTGATCATAGTGGTGGACAGTGTTGTGCGTGAACGAGTTCAAACTGCAGCTAAGAGATAAAGATGAATCATGCTCTTTTAAATAAACTCACTTTGTGAATAAACTTTGAAATACAGCACTGTCACAGAATACACCTTACAAGCTGTAATCTAATAAACACACACAAAAAAACAAATTCCAGATTTTCTAACTCAAGAAATTTGCTGTGTGGCTACTTCAGCACACAGGTCTGTCGCTGCCGGAATAGTGTTGCTGTAGCATTAGAAGTCAGTCTAATCGCCAGTGGCTACGTTATGTTCAGTAACAGCATTTTTGAGAAGTTTATTTCAGCACAGCAGGTAGTTTTGGATGCAGATGAGTGGAAGTGGCAGGTTCTGCATGTTGCTGAATCATACAGTTCTCTTTCAGAGCTTTACACAGTCTGACATGTCCTGTGGTTATAGATGACCTCAAATTCTTAATGCCATCGCATATTTCAGTGATCAGCAGCGTTTCTGCTTTGAGAGATAAACCACCGGGGCTTAGCACAGCCACTTCAACCGGATATCAGCGGATATAATGAAGTTTTACTGTACCTAAACTCATGCTGTTCCACTCCTACCTGCACACATCTACCCTCAGGCTGCGGAAATCGTCCCTGATAAAAGTTGCATTATTATTAGTGCTGGTTTTGTATATCAGCTGCAGAGATGAAGTGTCAGTGGCGTAGTGTCAGTGGCGTAACATGCGATTATGGTGTTTTACACAGTGCTCTTCCACCAAGCTTCAGAGGCCACCGTCTTTACTGCACTTGTCAACACGCGTTATCCAGCCTATTCAATCTGCCGCTGTGCTGTGGGCTCAGCCTAAGCCTGCACACTGTCTGAACAAAAGATTTGCTCCCAGTCAGAAAGCTGCTTCAGGGTCATGCATGATCTGTTTTTAACTGAAAGTCAATATACAGATATACAGTCAGTGCTTCACTTTAAATGCCTGAAAACAGAGGATGCTTTGCGTACAACAGGGGTGTGAGACGGGTGATTGAGGTAGACAGACCAATTTCAGAGATTTTAAAAACTATTATAATTTCAGACAAATTGCATTTCAAAGTTGCTATAATTGAAGTAAATTTTACACACACTAAACAGCTGAGACACACTACAGTACAAGGTAAAGAGCCACTAAACCCTAAACCATATATTTTTTTTAATAGCTGAAATATGTTTCTGTGAAGTAATTGAAAGCTTACATTTTAAAAAAGACAAAAAAACGGGAAGAGTAGTTTAGGCGGGGCACTGGGTGATGTATGGGTTTAGAGGCAGGGCAGAAAGGAAAGCTGATTGGCTGAACTGCAGCAGTAGCAGTGTGCTTCTGATAGCAGTGAGACGCAAATGCCTGGATGTCAGCAGGGGGCGGTATTATTGATTGACTGATCTGCATATTGTGATCTGCCTACCAAATACACAAACACATCATTCTCACCTATAGCACAGTTGAACCTGAGAGGAGCTGCAGATGCAAACATTTTTATACAAATTTAAGCAGGACTGGCTTGTTTCATTACTTCAAAGGAATACATTTCACCTATTAATGAAAAAAATGGGGGCTTTAACTTTAACGTATATTAATTTTTTAACTGTAAAAAGTCAAGACAAAAAGAAAAAAATTAAAACCATATATGGTTAAACCTATTATTTGGACAATAAACATACATACTTGTGTGTAAAAAAAACTTTCTGATCCTAGAATTGCCTTTGGCATGGAATATGCAATCTTAAAGCAGCTTCCTTTTTAAATTAATATTAATGTTTGAATGTACATGTAAGCTCAAAAACCTTATTGTTTTTATTTGTGATTCATTATCAATATGTGCCATCAAATGTCAATATATTTACTGAAACACAGGCGCTCTATACGCCCTAGCACTTGCCCCCTAAATTGGACTTACTAAAGTTACTGCTTCATTACTCCACATGGTGGCGCTTGTCAAATGAAGAGGGTAAACTTGCTGTGAAGCATATTGGTTGTTAAAATATTATATATACTCAATATATATCGAGTATCACAGAATCACAGTATTGTGATATCATCACTGTAGCGACGCCGCGGACGTTGTGACTGCTGAAAGAGCAGCTCTTTCTCCAGAGAATGTGAACATTCTCATCTTCTTAAAGAAAAACCTGAAAATATAAAAATAACAGTTGTTTTGTCTAGCCTCAAATATGTTAATAGTTTTGGTACCTTAAGGAGCATCTTTCTCTCAGATAAAGTTAATAATATATCTTTATTAAAGAATAAACTTCTCATTCTCAGGGACCGAAAAAGTCTTAAAGTCTTATTTTTCATGTTTAACTGTTATAGTAGGATAGAGTTCAGTTTGTTAAGGCTCTAATTGGTCTATTATTTTTTAACATAACTGTTTCTGTATTTTTTTATTATTTATTTTGTTATGTTGCACATTGCTGTTTTAATAGTGCACACTGCTGCTACCAAAAAAGCCACTAGATGGCATTACATATATATCTTAATTAAATTATTTAAATTTGACCATTAGTGCCTAATGTGGTGTATTACAGATCACTTGTATCACTTTGCATCACTTATATCAAGCCCACCTTTTGAAATAAGATATTGTAAATTTGACGAATCAAACCAATGACTGACCATAGACTAATCTAAAACTGGCATAGGCCTCTCTGCTTGAAAAAAAAATGAAAATCAAGAATCGAATCGAATCGCGACCCTAACTTCGAAATAAAATCAAATCGAGGATTTAGAGAATCGTGACACCCCTAACTCAAACCTCTACACCCCTGCTCAATCTTTTCGGCAGCTGCTTGTTTTACTGTCTAAAATGAGAAACTAATGCCTAATTAATTTCCTCTTCACTGTAGAACTCAGGTTATAAAAGTGTTTTGTGAGAATTGGCATGCTTTGTCCCTGAGCTTTCACCTCTAATTACCCATAACTCTCTCTCTGATGTGCAGGGAATCAGCAGCCTGTTCAGCTCTCTGAAGGTGGTGCGGCTGCTGCGTCTGGGGCGTGTGGCGCGGAAGCTGGATCACTATATTGAGTATGGGGCTGCTGTACTGGTCCTGCTGGTCTGTGTGTTTGGCCTGGCTGCCCACTGGCTGGCCTGTATCTGGTACAGCATTGGGGATTATGAGGTCATCGATGAAGGATCTAACAGGGTACGGACGGACAGCTGGCTGTATCTGCTCGGTGAAGCGGTGGGCACGCCGTATCGCTTTAATGCCAGCGGCACCGGCAGGTGGGAGGGCGGCCCGAGCAAGGACTCTGTCTACATCACCTCACTGTACTTCACCATGACCAGCCTGACCAGCATCGGCTTTGGAAACATCGCCCCCACCACGGACGGAGAGAAGATATTCGCTGTGGCCATGATGATGATCGGCTGTGAGTAAGATCTGAACAGCATAAAATATTAATAGAATTTAATTCTATGAAATTCAGCTTTTATGCTATTATACTGATACTATTTTTATTTCAGTACAATAAAACACTGTTAAGCTAGATCTCCAGAGCACAGATAAACACCAGTACAAATAAAGACATTACCGTGGTGCCTGAAAGTTTGAGAACCCTTTGGACCTAAATAGGACCTCAAACATCATTAGATTTTCACAGAAGTCCTAAAAGTACATAAGAAGAACCCAGATAAAACAAATGAGACAAAAATATTATACTTTTTCACTTATTTATTGAGGAAAATGAACCAATATTACATATTTGCTAGTGGAAAAAGTATGTGAACCCCCTTGCAGTAATAACTGCAACTGAACGTTTCTGGTAACTGTTGATCAGTTCTGAACACTGGCTTGGAGGAATTTTAACCCCTTCCCCCGTATAGAACCGCTTCAACTCTAGGATTTTGGTGGTTTCCTCCCATTAACTCCTTGCTTTAGGTCCTGCAACAACATTTCTATTGGATTAAGGTCAGGACTTTGACCCATTTCAAAACATTAACTTTATTATTTTTTTGTGCTTAGGGGTCGTTGTCTTGCTGCATGACCCACCTACTATTGAGATTCAGTTCACAGACAGATTACCTAACATTTTCCTTTAGAATTATCTGATATTATTTAGAATTCATTGTTCCATCAATGCATCCTCAAGAGAGAGAGAAAGTCAAGAGGCTTTTACATCTGAGTACAGGTACACAGTGTAGTGAAATTACGTTCCTCTGGAACCATGGTGCAACATGGAACAACAAGCAATAAACAACATAAAGTGCAGGAGTGACAACAGTGCAACATAACTATAACACTAAATAAAAATAAATACAATAAATACAAAAGACGAGACAATTTAAAAGACAGGACAGTGCAGTACCGATCCTGGCCCAGATGCAGCAAAACAGGCCCAAACCATGATACTACCACCGCCATGTTTCACAGATAGGATAAAGATCTTGGGCTATAATGCAGTGTTTTCTATGGAAGTAAAACAGTGTCACCAGATTTAGAATTTTAAAAGCACTTGAATTTTTAGCACTGAATTATTTTACATTGAATTATTGCATGTGATTTTTTTGCCTCTGAATTAAACACTTTAATTTTTCAGTATATCATTTTCACTTATTTTATTTTAATGTAAAAAAATTCAAAAGCAAAAATTCAAGTTTTAAAAATTCAATTAAAATAAATTCAGGTTGCTCAAATTCGACCTGTCAAATTCGACTGCTAAAATACAACGCTCAAAATTCGCTGTAAACATCCGGGACACACAGGATGAGCAATCGATTCAGTCTTCAATCGAGCCAACAACCAGCCAATCACATCACGCTCCGAAGATCACGTGACAGGTAGCGCCTCAGTACAGCAGAGCCGCTCAACGCAAGTCACAGCCCCCTCCGCTGCTGCTCTCGAGAAGGTGAGTGTAAAACAGCTGAAAACAGGGCATTTACCTCACCACTGTGGCCATGTAATATCACTTAAACGGTGTAGAAATCCTCACTTTAACCACGGTTTGCTCTGTGGTTTGTAAACATATTAAATTAAGATAGATATCCAGATATACCTTGTTAAACTAACTAAATAAATAAATAATGCTCCTCTGTTCATTTCAGAAAGAGCTTCAAACACGAACACTAGATCAATTATTTATAAATACAGCCAGACTGTGTGGAAGATAATTACTACTGTAGAATCTGAGATAGTAACTTAGTTTGCTAAATTATAGCTACCTATCTTGCTAGTTAGCTGTGGGACTGTGTGATTATAGACAAGATACTACCTAGTTAGCGGTTTGTTTAGCAATACCTTATTTACACTTTGCTGCAAAGTATGTTGCTTAGTGTACTGGCCACTGTCTAAATAAATATATTGAGCTATATTACACTTACTGTACTCATCTCAGGCTGGTCCTCTCATTAAATAAAGGAGATTTATTACAGTTACTATATACCTCTCAGGCTGGTAACTAGGTCTAGATGTATGTGTGGGCATTATCTAATTTGTAATCAGTGCAATATTTATTAGTGATGTCTTTTATACATTTTTATTTATATTTAGGTCATGTTAATAAATGAGAATCAAATATTGCAACCCATGAGAGAGTATTATTAGTAATATTTATTAAATGTTTTATGTTAATAATAATTATCACATTTTGTAAATGCTGTCGCTACAAGTGAATCTGATGTTTTTATTTAAGGTTGAAAAGAAGATGGAGAAGTTTCAGCTTGCAGCTGTGGAGAGTTCACCACGAAAAGAACGAAGTCAAAGAATACAAAGATCTGTCCATATTCTGAAGTCACCACTTGAAGATTTTATGCAGAATTATTTGGATTATGAATAGGAACCACATTATTTGCAACAGCTTTTATTATTTATACAAACAAGATGAACATGATATGATGTTCCAGAATATAGGGAGGCTGCCTAAAACATACAAAAAAAAAATACAGAACACATGTAAACAACTAAAGAAAAACAGAACCTGGCACATGTAAATAAATCAAATAAACACAGCACAGACTGCATGAAATTGGATTTCTTTATTTGTTCTTTAAAAGTTTGGAGAAAGGAAACCTGTGGAATACAAAAGAAACTTGAAAAATTACTGCATTTGATACATGAATATAATTAAACATTTTAAGAACATTACCTACCTTTTATTATCCTTTCTTTTTCTGGGAGAAAATATCCTGTTTAAGAAAATGAAGACAAGAAGTATGACTGTGTTAAACTTGGTGTTGTTTGGATTCAGTATTTACTTCATTTATATAAAACATTTTTTGCAATTATTATTGCATTGGTTTTGGCACAAACCAATTACTAATGCATCTCAGAAAATCTGAAGATCATGAGAATATCATAATTTAACAGAAATTATACATTACACTACATGCAAAGTGACATATTCCAAATAATTTTACCTGGCTAAAAGTTCATTAAACCAGAATTACTGTCCTAACCTTAACCCAGTTTACTAGAATATGTAGTTTAAACTTAAAATAAAAAAAAAGTTAAATGTGTCGCTTTAAACATAAGGTGACCGTTTACTGAACGATATTAAACACAAATATATATTTTTCACTTTTGAGATGCACTAGTAAACAGGACTAATCATGCTGTATTTTAATTACACAAGCATTTTAGGACTATTATTTACTGTTGATATCCTCAGTAAAAGCCTGAGTTGAATTGTTAACAAATGTATAAAATATATATTAAATATAAACATTAAAATTAATATCATAAAATAAATAATGGTCATATCTTACTGTGCGATTTTTTTAATCGGGTGCGTTCTGGAGAGCTCACACTGCACGTTTGAATCGTTTGTCGTGTATGAACAACGCCTGCGATTCATCTGCACACACTGTACGGTCCGACTGACCGGCTGCGACGGGGAGCTTACACTGCACGTCTAAACGCAGCCCGTAGGCGGAGCTTTCTTTGCGTACAAACTCTCGCTTCAACACAACGCCTTGCAAAAGAAAGCGCTTCTTTGCTTATTTGTGCCCTGTTGTGCGCTGAAAGTCCACGGAAGAGACCTACATGGACTCGCAGGTGGCTGAGGCGACGTGGACTCTACGGGTTGTCCGTTTTACAGAAGGAGAGCGCATAGAAAAATGACTGCGCGTCAGGCTGCGAAAGAAACACCAGCAGCTTAAATAAAATAAAATAATTTTATTTTTTATTCTGTTTATTGTTTATGTAAAAACGGGTTTTGCAACACTGAATATTAAACAAGCAATCGATTATTCACACTGGATAGGTACCCTCATTTACAGTGCCGCTGAGCATTAACAGTTTAAAAGGGATTAAAAATATTTATAAAAAAATAGAAATAAAAACTGACATTTATTATAGACGAATAAAATATATACGTAAAAAAGGAAAAATAGGACCTTTTAAAAAGATCATAAAAATTGACATAAAAGGTGAAAAAATTATATCTTATGAAGATATATATTTAATGATTTGATTAATAAAAGAAGAAAAAAAATAAAATGAATAAATATAAAATATAAACTAATTAAAAATTCGTTTAAAATAACCCAGGCTTTCTGCAGAATATTCAAAGTTTCAGTTAGTTTCAGTTTCAAATCATGAAAACAGCTCACCAAAACCTCAAACTATTCTTTATATTTGACTATATTTACTTACAGGTCCTTTGCTTGTACTTACAGGCCCTTATTTTTATTCAACTGAACTGAGTTTCTGTAGCCTCGCGCTGAATTCAGCTCCGCGCTGCAAAAGAGAGCGAGAGAGAGGCGCAGCGCATTTTCTCCGATTTATCTTTATTAATTATCAGTACATTTATTAGCTTTAGTAAGTTTAATAGCATTAATTTTGCTACACTTCTCCGACCTTATTTATTAAAACGTTTATATTAGAAGACAGAGGTTATTCTGCGCGCAATGCCGCGCGCAATGCCACGCGCTGCTAAGCTGGCTTTGCGTGGCTAATATTCTGGAGCACTGGACGAGATTTTAATTAATAAATTAATATATTTATAATTTTAATAAATTTGCACTGGCGAAAAGAAACTAATTATAAAATATAGCTTTATATTTCTGTGCATGTTTTAAGTTTTATATAATTGACGGGCAGCACCAGATGTTGACAATGTGCTTTATTTTTCAGATATAATAGCAAAGTGAAATAAAATAAATTTATGTTTGTCAAAGTTATTTTCTCTTTTAATTTTTCTTTTCAAAAACTCCAGCTATTGACTGAGAATAAGCATCTGTTGAAATTCTTAAACAGCAGAATTCCTGTGTCTGCTATATTAAGCTATAAGTCTGTGTACCGAACATAAATATAAATCCTTATAACTGACAGAAATAAATATGACTAATAATAATTTATAGTTACTGTGCAGATTTTTGGGAAAACAGGTCGTGACGTTAAGAAATCGGCCCGCAAAACAGCTCACACTGTGAGACAAGCGACCAAAATTTCTGGCATGTCAGAAATCCCTGGTCGCGTCCGACTGCTCATTCGCAGCTTGTATGGGCAATTAATCGGACATCGCTTCCCCTCTCACACTGCACGACAAACGACGCACGATCAAGCTAAAATTCGGCCCGATCATGAAATTCAGTCGCATCCGACCAGATCGCATCCGACCGCACAGTGTCCGCCTGGCTTAAGTGTAATATAGCTCAATATATTTATTTAGACAGTGGCCAGTACACTAAGCAACATACTTTGCAGCAAAGTGTAAATAAGGTATTGCTAAACAAACCGCTAACTAGGTAGTATCTTGTCTATAATCGCACAGTCCCACAGCTAACTAGCAAGATAGGTAGCTATAATTTAGCTAACTAAGTTACTATCTCAGATTCTACAGTAGTAATTATCTTCCACACAGTCTGGCTGTATTTATAAATAATTGATCTAGTGTTCGTGTTTGAAGCTCTTTCTGAAATGAACAGAGGAGCTTTATTTATTTAGTTAGTTAGTTTAACAAGGTATATCTGGATATCTATCTTAATTTAATATGTTTACAAACCACAGAGCAAACCGTGGTTAAAGTGAGGATTTCTACACCGTTTAAGTGATATTACATGGCCACAGTGGTGAGGTAAATGCCCTGTTTTCAGCTGTTTTACACTCACCTTCTCGAGAGCAGCAGCGGAGGGGGCTGTGACTTGCGTTGAGCGGCTCTGCTGTACTGAGGCGCTACCTGTCACGTGATCTTCGGAGCGTGATGTGATTGGCTGGTTGTTGGCTCGATTGAAGACTGAATCGATTGCTCATCCTGTGTGTCCCGGATGTTTACAGCGAATTTTGAGCGTTGTATTTTAGCAGTCGAATTTGACAGGTCGAATTTGAGCAACCTGAATTTATTTTAATTGAATTTTTAAAACTTGAATTTTTGCTTTTGAATTTTTTTACATTAAAATAAAATAAGTGAAAATGATATACTGAAAAATTAAAGTGTTTAATTCAGAGGCAAAAAAAATCACATGCAATAATTCAATGTAAAATAATTCAGTGCTAAAAATTCAAGTGCTTTTAAAATTCTAAATCTGGTGACACTGTTTTACTTCCATAGTTTTCCTTTCTCCAAACATACATTTTTTTATTCAAACCAAAAAGGTTCTTTTATGTTATTTTGGGTGATCTACTGCAGACGAGCAGCAATCTTCTTTTTGCAGAGCAGTGGCTTTCTCCTCGCATCCCTGCCATGCACACTATTTTTGTTCAGTGTTCTCCTGACGGTGGACTCATGAACATTAACACTAGCCAACTAAAGCAGGCCTTCAGTTGCTTAGAAGTTACCCTGGAATCCTGTGTGGTCTTGCCGACTTTTACAATTCTTGCGTTAGAGTAATCTTTATTGGTCAATCACTCGAGCCATGATACTCTTCCCCAAATGTGTTTTGTGAAGAACAGAATTGGATAGAACCCTGATGTTTAAGTAAAACAGGCTCCTTCTTAAAGAAAAACTTCAAAATATAAAAATAACAGTTGTTTTGTCTAGCCTCAAATATGTTAATAGTTTTGGTACCTTAAGGAGCATCTTTCTCTCAGATAAAGTTAATAATATATCTTTATTAAAGAAAAAAAATTGTCATTCTCAGGGACCGAAAAAGTCTTAAAGTCTTAGTTTTCATGTTTATCTGTTATAGTAGGATAGAGTTCAGTTTGTTGAGGCTCTAATTGTTTATTATTATTTATTTTGTGATGTTGCACATTGCTGTTTTAATATTGCACACTGCTGCTACCAAAAAAAGCCACTAGATGGCATTACATATATATCTTAATTAAATTATTTAAATTTGACCATTAGTGTCTAATGTGGTGTATTACAGATCACTTGTATCACTTTGCATCACTTATATCAAGCCCACCTTTTGAAATAAGATATTGTAAATTTGATGAATCAAACCAATGATTGACCATAGACTAATCTAAAACTGGCATAGGCCTCTGCTGTAAAAAAAAAAAAAGAAATCGAGAATCGAATCGAATCGTGACCCTAAAATCGGAAATAAAATAGAATCGAGGATTTAGAGAATCGTGACACCCCTAATAGTAATATAAACTTTCTCCACAGAAAGTTGTGTTGAAAGTCTGTTAGTGGCTACATTTCTACTGTTAAATTACTGGAGACTTTTTGCAGTTTGGTTACAGTGTAGCAATAGGAAAGAACTTTCAGGTCATGGAAGATTACAGTAGTGGCTGGTCATCAGTGTAAAAATGGTTTCATTACTAACCAATAAATTATTACAGATATCAACGTATGTGCTTTTCTGATTTAATGGGAATGTTTATAAAATATCTGTTACGTTTGTTATTGTTATGTCCTCTACAGTTCACCCAACATAGGTTCCCGTGTAAAGTACTTGTGAAGTACATTATGGCTGATATTTTTCTATAGTCATTTTTTCATTTCTACTGTAATGCCCTGGTTTGTTTTAAAGAGCACTATATCATATCTTGTGCTCTGGGCACTGAGAGATTCTCATCGTGCTTTAATACACTCTAATACAGCAGGTGTGTTCTCTGTACTGAGTTTATGATTAACACACTTTCTGCAAGGGCTTTTGTGGAACATTGGCTGTATATAGAGCCTTGCGGTGATCTAGATTGCATTCTGTCCCAATATAAGCCCTGGGAACAGCCATGATAGATTATATAATTGGGTCTGTTTTTTCCACTTTTTGTGAAATTGCAGGCACTGCAGGCTCTTACGATGAAATTGCTCTCTTGTCTGCATCCTGCAGTGTAACGACACAAGAAATAGGTGATGATAGGGGTGACCTTGTTGCACTGAAACATGCCTTATATCGTTTGGAAGACTGTCTGTGACAGTTATTGAGCTTACACCAAGACGGTTGGCTGTAATGTAATGATTTATATATGTGAATGAAATGATTAGAGGTGGGAATCAGGACAAATACTTTTAAATAAACACATAACAGGAATTATGGATTCATTGGTGTCAGTTTTACAGAATTTCACAACCAATATTCTTCTTGATTATAGTGCCACCATGTGGAGTAATAAAGCAGATTTACCCACAAATGTTTCAACTCAACTTGTAGATCAGTGTTTCTCAATTTGTTCGTTTCCCTTCTCCCAACACACTTGAATCACCAAATTATCCCGTTAAAGGAGCTCTAACCCCCCTGATATTAGCTAACTCCACTCTCAGCTCTTCTATTAGCTCAACTAATTTGAAAAAGGCTAAAAATGGGAGGGCAAGTTTGGGAGGGGCACTGGGTGATGTATGGGTTTAGGGGCGGGGCAGGAGGAAGAGCTAATTGGTTGAGCTGCAGCAGCAGCAGTGTGCCTCTGATTTATAGCACAGTTGAACCCAAGAGAGGGCGCTACAGAGGCAGAAATGATCACAATAAAAGTGTTTTTTAAAGGTCAGAAAATGTTTGTAAAATTTTAAGCATGACTGGTATGTGTCATTACTTCAAAGGAACACATTTCACCTATTAATAGAATAAAGGAAACATGATTTAGGGTTTAGTGGCTCTTTAACACACCCTTTCAGAGTTGCAGGGGCTCAGTGTTATCTTACACCCCTCCAACAGTCTATTTCCACACCTTGCGCCTGCGCCATTAAAATAGCGTAGGAGTTTAGGAATAAATCTGTACTAATGGGCGTGGTGGTCTGGAAATGAGGTGTGTTTAGATATATATATATATATATCTGTGTTGCACAGCTGCTCCACTGACTGACAATTAACTGTTGTGTAGGTTAATTCCTATAGGTACACTATTGAACCCCGCTTAAAAAAATACACAAACCTGACAATTAATTCAACAATAAACAGAAAAGGAAATAAAATAACATTGCTGTTGCCTTAAAGGAGCTGCTGGTGTATCTTCACAGCGTGAAGGTGCAGATCAGTATCCTCCGCTGCACTGTTAAGATGAATGCACCAAAGTCAGAGTTCACCTGCCTCTTAAAAGAAAGGACAACTGGCACACTGATTGGTTTATTTTCTGTTACACCCAAATCACATCCATGTGAGAATTAATTTTTGCCTTTTTTGGTTTTGAGCCACACAAGTTGTATTTTTTGCACCTTCATGATACCAAAGACACATCGACACGCCCTAAATTGAGCTGTGTGATGACCACTGTAAACAAAGACAAGGAAGGCTGGCTGAAACTGAAACTGAAACACCTGGTTTTAGAGCACAATAATTTATTGTGGTGACGGACAGTTCTGGTGGAAACTGGAGGGTTGAGGTGCACATTGAATTCTGCGTGATTTAATCAGTCGTGGTTTTATGTTTTTTGGATACAATCCGGGTTAGCACCCAAACATCCCTTTCAGACAGCTTCCTCTTACAGCGTCCACAGTTAATCCTGTTGGATGTGGTTGGTCCTTCTTGGTGGTATGCTGACATTACCCTGGATACCGTGGCTCTTGATGCATCACAAAGACTTGCTGTCTTGGTCACAGATGCTCCAGCAAGACGTGCGCCAACAATTTGTCCTCTTTTGAACTCTGGTATGTCTCCCATAATGTTGTGTGCATTGCAATATTTTGAGTAAAACTGTGCTCTTACCCTGCTAATTGAACCTTCACACTCTGCTCTTACTGGTGCAATGCGCAATTAATGAAGATTGAACACCAGGCTGCTCCAATTTAGCCATGAAACCTAAAATCCCACATTAAAATGATGACAGGTGTTTCAGTTTCATTATCCAACCCCTGTAAATGTTTGTATATATTTGTGTTTACACAGATGCATGCATGCTTGGCTGGTAGGCTTTGGGTGGTTTTGGTGTGCTGTGAGTTGCAGCCTGGGGTTGATGGTGATGTGGGCAGGCAGGAGGGGAGGGGAGAGTGACAGGGAGGCAGAGGATCATGCTGTTACACTGCTGCTGCGCCGTGAAGACAGCAGGCAGGGTCTCGCTCTGTCACCCCTCCTGCCACAAACACACAGACAGCTTAGTCATGCAGTGTGTACCAGTGTATTTGTGTAATAGTTAAGTGCATCATATGGCAAACATATGTTGATTTTCAAAGGCTTTATCTGAAGACCCCCCCCCCCAGCAAAGAAATGTTAGTAGAATGTTTTCTGAACGTTACAATAAACGTTCTTAAAACATTTAATCTGTTTTTGAATGTTTTTAGATCGTTTTTATTTAACGTTTTTTAAGTGTAAGTGTTCCAGAACATTACTGGAACATTATTTTTGTATTGTTTCCTGCTAACTTTTCTGAAACATTTTTAAAACTTTTATAACATTTTCTGTTAGTTGGACCAATGGCATTTATTTTTTTCTCTTAACATTCACTGTGCACTTTATTTGGAATATAATATAGTAAAATTTATTTGGGTTTTCTGGTCTATGTTAACAGGATAGCACCATGCAGTTTCCATAGATTTTTTAGTACCGTAGTACCGGGTTAGCAGCAGCGATTATACACACCTCTGAACAACGAAATAGCTAGCGTTTAGTGCGGTTACTGTAAAAAAATGTTAAGATAAAACAGCGGATTAGCCACAATGGATCTAGCTAATGGCTAACCGGCAATGTTATCTGTTTCCTGAGCTGAATTAATCATTTATTGTTGATAACAGATAGACGACACTATGCTGATTATATTAGATTAGTCAGATTCTGGGGTTTGATATGATATGTGGATTATGGCTATAGTTCACTTGATTCCTTACATATTGAACACAGGAATACAGCTGTCAGCCTAATGCTAGCTAACGGCTAAACAAAAAAAACATATAGGTCTATTCACTTTTGTGAAGTCCATCCATCTTTGTAACATGACCAGTCACATTGGTCTGGAACGGGCACCAAGATTAAACTCATGAGAAATCCCATTCATACAGCAGTCAGTGGCCTATTTTTATATTGATATTGTCCAATGATGGGAGTAACGGCGTTGAAATAAACGGTGTTACTAACTTTTACTTTTTTCAGTAAGGAGTAATCTAACTAATTACTCTGACTGTAAATAAAACGCCGTTACCATTTCCAACACCCCGTTACTTCTCGTTACTTTAGCTGCTCAGTTACCTTTTTTTTTTTACTTCGAGCATACAGACAAAGGCGGAAGTGTGTGTGTGTGCGTTGTGTGTGTGAGTCACAAGGAAGGGGCGGATGAGAAAACAACCGAAGCAATGATTGTTGTCTTTGCTGTCGTGCACTCTATTCATCTGGTTTATGAAACAAACTCTGAGAAGGTGGGGGGTGGGGTTACGGGGGCGAGTAACATGAAAGTAACGCAATAGTTACTTTTACTGGTAACTAATTACTTTTATAGTGGAGTAACTCAGTTAGTAACTCATATAGTAAACCTTTTTGGAGAAGTAACTAGAAACTATAACTAATTACTTTTTTCAAAAAAACGTGCCCAACACTGATACTGCAAAAAAGATGGACGTCGTGTCTCCGTTCCTATTCATTCAATGAAAATGAAGCCAAAATCTTCCTCCATGTTGGTGATCCTGAAACCCGAGTCTGTGCAGTAGAGACCAGAGGAGGGAGACAGACTGTGGAGAGACAGCATACTCATTTGAATAACCCCGCCCCTGAGAGCTGCGTCGCCGTCACAGACTGCAGAGCGGGGCGGAGCGGAGCTGACGGTCTGTTATTGGTCCCGCCCATAACCAGCCCTTTTACAATAACCACACCTTTTTTGAATAGAGCTGAATAACGTTTTATAAAACGAATTCTGTGGGGATATAAAAATTTAACAATATAAGCAGAGGTTACACTAGCTGCTGCATTTAAATAAAGGAGGTAGAATTACAGCATATTGGAAAAAAACGTGATTGAAAGTTGTTCTGTTTTGCCATTGAAACCTATGGGGATGGGTGGAGTTACACAGCTTTCTGAAACCGAACAGCAGGGGGCGCCCGACCTGTGGTGACTTCACTTTAGCTCTAATGCTAACTGATCTTTGAGATGAATTGTAGTTGATTTGATATGATATGTGTTTAATGTCTATATTTTACTCAGGTCTTCAGTTATAAAGCTCATGAATTTATATAAAATCACCTTGTCTGGTGCCAACAAGCATGACACGCCCAAAGATATATATGTATATATATATATATATATTTTTTTTTTTTTTTTTTTTTGCCATTTTAATAGTTGTATGGTGGCTAATATCTGTTCATAGGGAGGCAGCTGCAGAATATTAATATTCACATGAATATTAGTAAAGTGGAGGATATTACCTGTGAGGAATGGGCTAAGATTCCTCTGGAACGCTGCCAGAATCTGGTGTCTGACTACACGTTAAATTTACAGCAGATCATAAAAGTGCGCTCTGCTAAGCACTAAAGACTCTTGTTATGAAGGAGCTGAATAATCCTGAAACTGCAGTAGTCATTAATAAATGGCTTTAATGTGGAAATGTTGCTAATAAATCTAATAGGCAATGAGTGTTGAATTATTTTGATTGTAGCTGTTAATATACAGTAAATATAAGTTATATGTAAGTTATAAGTTACAGTGACAGATTGTTAGTAAATTTTGGATATAAGGACTTGTCTTGGCTGGAATGTGTGTGTGTGTGTGTGTGTGTGTGAACACAGCAGCAGTAGGCCAGTCAATGGGAACAGCAGAAGCAGGCCACAGCAACTGAACTTTGTTGAATGTCAGCGACTAAATACAGACCAAGTCCAAAACCTCGCCTCCTTCAGGACGAGCTGATCTCTGTTTCTGCAGGATGTAGATCTCACCAGGCCTCTGGCTTCAGACACTCTGATACCTCTCTCACAACCACCTGCACCTGACAGCACCTGTTAAACCCTAAAACACCTCGGAACCCAAATCTGAGTTTTCTTTCTAAATGGCTTAATTTAGCTCCTCTAGGTTAAGTATATGGTAACACTTTACATTAAGTGTTGAATAACTAACATAATTTACTGCATTAGTTAACATGAATAAGACATGAGGTAATACATTAACAATGCTTAGATAATATTAATTAAAGACAGAACTACAGCATTAATTAATGTTATTTTTACATCAACTAACATTAGAAGTAAAGCATTTGTTAAGATGAACAATAAATCATACATAATTTATGTTCACTAAACAAGTAACAACTGCATTAGTTAATCTTCTTGCTGTTTGCTTTTATACTGCAGCTATGCATACATTTGGCTGTGATAACACTTATGCAGTGGTAGCCAGTTACTTGTTTTTTTTGTGTGATGCGAAAGAAGCCATTTCTGCAAGCAAAAGCAAAAGCACACCTCAGGCGACTCTGTTTGTGGCGTGTTTGCAGAAATGGCTTCTTTCGCATCACTCTCCCATACAGCTTCTCCTTGTGTAAAGTGGGCTGTATTGTTGAGCGATGCACAGTGACACCATCTGCAGCAAGATGATGCTGCAGCTCTTTGGAGGTGGTCTGTGGATTGTCCTTGACTGTTCTCACCATTCTTCTTCTCTGCCTTTCTGATATTTTTCTTGGCCTGCCACTTCTGGGCTTAACAAAAACTGTCCCTGTGCTCTTCCATTTCCTTACTATGTTCCTCACAGTGGAAACTGACAGGTTAAATCTCTGAGACAACTTTTTGTATCCTTCCCCTGAACAACTATGTTGAACAATCTTTGTTTTTAGATCATTTGAGAGTTGTTTTGATGAGCCCATGATGCCACTCTTCAGAGGAGATTCAAATAGGAGAACAACTTACAATTGGCCACCTTAAATACCTTTTCTGATGATTGGATACACCTGGCTATGAAGTTCAAAGCTCAGTGAGGTTACCAAACCAATTTTGTGCTTCAGTAAGTCAGTAAAAAGTAGTTAGGATTATTCAAATCAATAAAAAATGATAAGGGTGCCCATACTTTTGCACCGGTCAGATTTTGGTTTAATGCATATTGCACATTTTCTGTTGGTACAATAAACCTCATTTCAATCCTGAAATATTACTGTGTCCATCAGTTATTAGATATATCAAACTGAAATGACTGTTGCAAACAACCAAATATTTAGAACTAAAAATGATTAAGATTAATAGGGGGCCCAAACTTTTTCATATGACTGTATATTTATTTTAAACAACTATATTGGAATGATTACTCATAACCATAGCTGGTATTGATAATAATATTGTTCTGGTTGTATGAAAGTTCATATTAGAGGTCTGCAATACGCGGCCCACAGGATAGATGTGGCCTGCAAGCATGTATTATCTGGCCTGTGAGGTTGTTTGAATGATATATGAAAAATAAATAATAAATAAATAAATAGCTTCTCTGGTGAGCTTTTGTTTACAGTACTCCCCTGTCTCTCAGTCGTGCTCGGTGTGACTTTAGTTTACGCCCGTTCTCATTTTTCTGCCTGTTCTTGGGCTTCCTTATAAGGTTGTTTTTTTCCGCTTGTGTCCCAATTCACTAACTGGGGCAGAGGTAGTGTATTGGACCACGACCCTGACGAGTTCGATCCCGTGTGAGGAGCGGTGTGTTTATATATTTATTTATTTTTGTTTCTTCTTGGGTTTACCTGCTTTGAGATCAACGGTTCTGCAATTGGGTTCAGCAACCCTCTTGGATGGAGAGCTACTAGTCTGTAGCAGCACTTCATCCCATTACACTTAATTTTCCAAAACAGATTTTTTGAAATGGTATGTAATGGTATGGAAAATATCTGGGCCGCGGGCAATTTTAATTGCCGACCACTGGTATGTATCATGTGTTATTTAGCTTTTAATTTTTTTTATTATATAATTTTTATAACAATAATATTATTTGTATTCACCCTGGCAGTACCCTGTATTTTTGGGAAGGAGGCAGTAATAAGTGTGTAGCATGTCTCTGTGCTGCAGCTATGCCCGGCCCTCAGGAGACAAGGCTGGGGAGGATGAGTCTGATGTCAGGAACAGACAGGTGAACTCAGACAGTCTCAGTTCTGTCTGTCATTCCTATTCCCCAACTGTCTGTCTGTCTGTCTGTATCTCCTCACCCACGAGACGTAACTGTTAGCTCTCAAAACACTTCACTGCACCTCAACGAGATCACAGATGCACCATTAGAGCAATCCTGCTTTAATTGCAAAAGCAAATCCATAGAGGTGTATGGAAATATTTTTATTAACACTAAAAATAGTTTCTTTTTAAAATCTGAAAAATATTCACATACTGTCACGTGGGCCAAACCAAGGTAAGACACTCAATACCAAATGCACAATTTATTAAAGGGATAGGCACACAGGGGTAGTTAGGGACAAGCAGGGTCAGTAACAGGAAGGCAGCAAAAATAAACAACATATCAGAATGTGAAATGCAAAATGGGGACATACATGGGAAAAAATATACAAATGTACAAAAATTTGGTCAGTAACAAAGGCAAAACAAAGAAAACGCTTTATAGAAGAGCTAGCTAACTAGATTCAATACTCTGCGAAGAACTGAGGGGTATTTATACTAAACAGACCAGGTGTGTACAATCAGAAGCGTAAAAGGAGAGGGGGAACGCAGTGGCGTCACATGGTTATCAGAGTCCGGTGTGAGTGCATGCTGGGAATTGGAGTCTTTGTTGTGTGAATCAGAGCAGGCAGACTGACAGCATCATGACTGACACATACCACATAACCATATACCGTTTCTTCATTCCCACAGTACATAATAAGCTACATGAATGTAGTTACAATGTCTGTTACCTTAATGAAGACAATCGTGTTTTTACATAAATCAGGGTTATCATAGATGATGAGAAATAGGGCTGATGTTATGCATATTTATACACTTTTAACTAAAAGTACTTTTAGTAATGCTTATCACAAATGATTGAATAAAATAGCCTAAATGTATTTTTTTGTTTCATAGAAAAAGCAATACAAACCTACAATTTTATAAAATATTAATTGTACACTTATCCTTTATAATATCCAAGCAGACATACCAACAAAGCACAATTCAATTACCACAGCATTGCTTTTCTAATCAGAACTAGTTCAGTAGTGCTGCTTTAGTCATAAATCTACCTCAGCAGTGCTACTCAAATCACATATGAGTAAAATTGACTAAACAGGCAAATGCTAAGGCTAAGTATAGCTACCATTGCTATACTAGTCCTGAACAGCTCAAATCTTTCAGCTACAAAACAGCCAGGTTGTAAAGATAGTAAACTAATACAGTGAAGTGCTGATTCTGACTTTTCTACGCTAAGTACGCAGACACGAGCTACGCTGAGAGCGTAAACAAAATAAAGTGATACAGCACAGCTCAAATGCTGGTTCTATCAGCATGTGAGCTGTGCTGTATCACTTTATTTTGTTTAATTTATGTGAGTAGAGCATATAATATATTTACTTGTAGGGGGATATAGTGTGGGCCTGCTGATCCTGCTTAAAAAATCCTAACGTTAAAGGAAACTTAAAATAAATGATCGTTTGGTATAAATTAATCAATCTTTTCATTTTTCGATGTTCACTTGTATGCCTTTTCCGGCTAAATCATTTTAGATGCCAAATACAGTACCAAGTCAAAAGTTTGGACACAACATGATTTTTTACATTGTAATTTAATATTGAAGACTATATTAAAGTTATACAGGAACACTTGCAGAATTATTCTGTAAAGAATATGAGGACAGATCTGCAGACTCTAGGTGAGATTTTAATCTCAGTGTCTTCATGAGGGAGAGTCACCTGGAATAGTTTTCTCAGCGTCTTGAAGGAAGGAGTTCCTGGAGGTGCTGAACAATAGTTGCTGCTTTTCCTTCACGCTGTGAAGCTCCAGCTCATCCCACTTAAATCACCTCAAATCACCATCTCAGTTCATCAGGTTCACCTGAAGACGACTCCACGGAGCAGGAGAGGAGAGTATTAGCGTTATTTCACGCTGCTAACGTTACCATCTTCACTTATTCCCAATTTTGCTTTCAAGCTAAAGCAAAGTTAGTGGTGTTAATCTGCCTGAACCATACACTGTATGTAGTTAAGTTTCAGTTCTGTTACAGTTGTGGTGGAACTACTTTTTGGCGGAAGGCTCAGTCCATATTAAAGCATATTCAAACTGAATTTCTTAAAGTTCTTTGATTTATTTTCTTTATTTATTTAGTAAAAAAAGAAACTGTTGTATAAAAGCAATAGAACACTCGAGGTCGTGTGTTATCACGAATAACATCACTCGCCTTCGGCTCGTGTCTGCGACCAAATCACAGCCGTGATGTTATTTCGCGATAACACACTCCCTCTCGTTTTCTATTGCTTAAGTATAGTGAGGATAAGGTGCAGAGATGTGTAACATACTGTAACATATAGAACATATATAATCACAGCAGTTACTGAGGTAGAGAGTTTATAGTTTTTGAGAGTAGCAGCAAATATTGCTGATAGGAATAAAGACATTTCAGTCTCTGTGTGCTGAGTGTAAGTGTGTGTGTGTGTGGGTAAAGTTCAGTCTTTGTGTGTGTAAAGGGGGGTGTTGGGGGGTTCAGTTCAGTTTTGTGTGAGTGTGTTGGGTGTGTGGTGGGTGGGGTGGGGTTCAGTTCTGTCTCTGTGTGTTGAGGAGTCTGACTGCCTGGTGGATGAAGCTGTTGCAGAGTCTAGTAGTGGAGGCTCGGATGCTCCTGTATCTTCTGCCGGACGGCATCAGAGCGAAGAGTCCGTGTGAGGGATGGGTGGGGTCATTCATAATGCTGGTGGCTTTGCGGATGCAGCGTGTGGTGTAGATCTCGGTGATGGAGGGGAGAGAGACACAGATGATCTTCTCAGCTGTCCTCACTATCCGCTGTAGGGTCTTGCGGTCTGAGGTGTTGCAGTTCTCAAACCAGACGGTAATGCAGCTCAGGGTGCTCTCTACAGTCTATAGTTTTTTGTTTTTACTAAATGGTTTAAGCAGTTATATTTATATCAGATAAAAAGATGTGTATAAGTGTGCATAACATCAGCCCTATTTCTTACCATCTATGATAATCCTAATTATTTTAACTGGTACTCCTATTTGGTTAATACTTCATTTAAAGTTCCAAACCATGGAGTTTTGGAAAGGTCTAACATTGCAATAGATCTTACCCTCCTGGTGCATTTCAGTAAGCAGGATAACTGCAGACAGCGAGGTTATCCAAACCCGTCAGGTGCTGAGACAGAGCATGCAGAGTGTAATCAGACTAAACTGCATGTGAAAG
The DNA here is from genome assembly GCF_023375975.1 of Astyanax mexicanus. Lineage (NCBI taxonomy): Eukaryota > Metazoa > Chordata > Actinopteri > Characiformes > Acestrorhamphidae > Astyanax > Astyanax mexicanus. Next base: position 1,034,904 of record NC_064423.1, on the reverse strand, counting down.
AGCATAACAGTGAGCTGGTCAGATGTTTGATTTGTTCAGAATGAACACAGTAAACAGCCTGTCTTCTCTGTTACTGCAAACCCACTGCAGCCTTAATGCCTGCACTTTTACCATGATGATACTTCCAGCTTTCAGCCGACGCCTCTCAGTTCCACATGCGCTGTTAAGGTCATGTTAAGGTCATGCCTGTTACATTTCCTCTGCTTTACCTAAGATGGCAAAAACCTGTTTATATTTGAGCAATGATGCATCCTACAGACTAAATTAAGTGTGTACCATATCTTATCCCATGCATTAATATCACATTTAATATTTTTGATGCAATAAAAAAATTGTATACTGATAATAGCTGATCATATTGTCATATTCTGATAATATTTACTTGTAATTGTTTGTTTGCAGTTTATATGCATGAATTAAATATACTGCACTTTAATGTTTAGGGGAAATATTTAAGTTGGTGTTTTGTTGATGCATTGCTTTATTTTTGTTAGATTTTCTTACAGTATTATTACTTGTTTTTATTAGGGTTCAAGCACCGAAGGTGCGTAGAACCCTATTGTTTTTGCTAAGATTTTTCTTCTTATTATTATTATTATTCTTTTTCCTCTGAAAAAGCAGTTGTGCAGCCTAAACCGTAAGTCATAGAGATATGAAACTTGGTAGGTAGATGTAGGATCAGTGCATCTCGGTGGACAACAAAAATGGCACGGATTGGTCAAGTGGTGGCGCTATAAACAAGGAAATTATTTTTTCACATTTTTCTCAGTAACTCAAAAACCATAAGACCTACATTCAAAATTATTTTTTGATGGATTCCTTGGGTCAATAGCTACAAGTTACAATAGTTACAATTTAGACCATGCACTTCCGTCTATATAGATTTTTTGCTAATTTGCATAATATGCAAAACATACTTTTGCGAACTAGTCCTAGGAATTTTGACCAATCCTGGCATGTTTGGTATCAAAACACTCGTGTGAGCATGGCCTTTAATATTCATCAAAAAATGTTGAAATTTGTAAACAATTTGGCCGCCATATGCAAATTAGTCCTTCCGCATATATGCCCCATTCACTCCAACAGTTACATTTGGAACACTGTTTCTCAGCAACCGTGCAACCTAGCAAGCTGAAACTTTGCATGCAGAATCTATAATACAGCCTCTAAAGGATGTTCAAAGGGCAACTTAATCAATTAACATGGCTGAACACCATCAGCCAATCAGCATTCAGCAGACATTTTGGCAGGCTGAATGTTGCCCAATCTGGATGATATTTGGCAGTTATGTTCAGGTGGAGACACTGTAGTGACCTGCAAAGTGCTGAAACAATCCGCCCACTGGGAGGCGCTGTTCCAAAAAAACGAGTATATGTCAATCATGCTGTACTATTTTGACATCTAATTGTTTTTGCCATATTTAGTACAGTGGCTCTGACAAATTTGTCAGTACAACTATTTTTAAAAAGTGCTTTGTTCATTCATAATTGCTAATTGTTTAAAAATAGCTATATTGAAACTAGTCTCTGGATATTTGGCCTATCACCTCCATTTCAGTCTTGCTGCACACTGTAGAGTCTCTAGGTAAATGTTCATTAAAAACATTTGTGAAAATTTCACATACAATACTCTCCAGGCATCAAGCAATCTGTGCGGCCTTGGAATTTCTAACCTAAATTGCTGTAACTCTGCAGTATTTGCTGTAATCTCACAATGTTAAAGACCTCTGTACAATATCACTCTGATGAAGCGCCATTTAATACAGAACTAGATTAAGAATAACTTTGTAATTGCATGTCATATCAGAACATTCACTCCTTTGTGCCTCTTCTCAACATTAATAACAGGTGAAAGACTTTTGATCATTTCTAAATGTGACAGAATGTCTCCAATTATATTAGACCTTCTTACATTTCACCATTCTGTGCTCTAGTAGGCACGATTGTGCCAGTTGGTGCTTGAACCCGCTGATTGCCTCTTGCGGCTATTTTTATTATTGTTTTTACTAAATGGTTATATTTATAAAAAATAAAAATATTTATTTTGTTGCAGTAGTATATCCTTGGAATTAATTTTACAAAATGTGAATGTTTTATCATATTCTCAAGAATATTATAAAATATCACAAAAAATATGCTGAAATACCGAGATATTATTTCAGACCCATATCGTTCACCCCTAGACTTGTACAGTCTCATGTAAAAAAAAGCTGTTTCCTATTCAAGAAGCAGATCATGCCAGGTCTGTTTGTTTAGAAATATTGAATTTGACACTTAGCTTCAATATGCATCATGCAGCAGTTGTCAAATATATACAGTGGTGTGAAAAAGTGCTTGCCCCCTTTCTAATTTCCTGATTTTTTGCATGTTTATCACACTTAAACGTTTCGGAACATCAAAGCAATTTAAATATTAGTCAAAGACAACACAGGTAAACACAAAATGCTATTTTTAAATGAAGGTCTTTATTGTTAAGGGAGTAAAAATCCAAACCTACATGTCCCTGTGTGAAAAAGTGATTGCCCCCTTGTTAAAACATACCGTCACTGTGGTTTCTGACACCTGAGTACACTGCCTCTAGCCACACCCAGGCCTGATTACTGCCACACCTGTTCTCAATCAAGAATCACTTAAATAGAACCTGCCTGACAAAGTGAAAGATCTCCACCAAAAGATCCTTAAAAGCTGCACATCCTGCAGAGATCCAAAGAGTCAATCAAAACAAAAAAGGAACAATTGAGAAAGAAGGTAATTGAGATCTATCAGTCTGGAAAGGGATATAAAGACATTTCCAAAGCTTTGGGAATCCAGAGAACCACAGTGAGAGCCATTGTCCACAAATGGCGAAGACATGGGACAGTGGTGAACCTTCTCAGGAGTGACCGGTCGCCAAAATGAAGTCTTTGGAGTTGCCTAGTCAAACTCCTGACCTGCAATCACTTTTTCACACTGGGCCATGTAGGTTTGTTTCTTTTGGAATTCTCCCTTAATAATAAACACATTTAAGAACAGCATTTTGTGTTTATTTTGTGTTGTCTTTGACTAATATTTAAATTGGTTTGATGTTTCGAAACATTTAAGAGTGACAAACATTAAATCAGGAAGGGGGCAAACACTTTTTCACACTACTGTATAATAGGGAGACTCCGCCCATGTAGGTGATGACTACAGCATGTAGTAAAGTTGCTTAAGGTGCTCAGTCACTAAACTTCATTGTGAAACTAAAGCTAACTGGACTAAAAATACAGAATACAATAAAACAAACACCGGTGTGATTTTATGTGTGAAAATTCTGTAATACTTCAGCCAATCAACCTGTAAGTATCTGATTAATAAAAGATGAGTACAGATCACTGAGGCAGGTTCTGGGGTTCATCCTGTCCTGCACATTTTAAAGATTGCCCTGTATTAAAAGCTCTGAAATGTTTGTTAATGAACTGATTAGTAGAATCAGGGTTGTGGGAGAAGGTACAGCAGTAAATGTGCAGGGCAGAGTGTTTTACAGCACAGAACTAACCTGACCTGAAAAAGCATTCATCAGTGCACCAATAGTCTGTAGGGATTCTGTGACGACATATATACTGTAATGCTAACCTGTTCTTGAGTCAGTCTGTTATAATATGACTCCCTGCTGCTTCAGTAAATTTACATAAAGTGACTGTGATAGATCACATCTGTGCACATTTACACATAGCTGAGAAGCTTTCTAAAAGTGTCTAATGCAGAGCTTCTTTGTGACCTCCAACCACCAACTCACCACCCTGTGGTCAACTAACCCCACAAAAACACATCAGATAGGAAATCTGACAGTCAGTGGCGATCTGAAATCTCTTAAGCATTTAAGTGCTCTTATCTGTGGAGCTGTTAACTTTTGTAACTCTGATTAACTTATCCTGTGCCACAGTGGAAACTCTCATTCTTCCTTTCCTGGGGTGGTCCTGATAAGAGCCAGTTTCATCGTAACAATTTTGATGCTCTTAGCGATTGCACTTTCAAAGTTCTTGTAATTTTCGTACTGACTGACCTTAGTCAGTCTTAATTCTTAGTTATGTAATTCTTTCTTCTCATAATATAAATTAGAACATTACTCTATGAATATTCACTATTCACTGTATACCTGTAACTCTACCTCTTCACTACTTTACTTTAACTGATGCTCTCAAACACTTTATTAAGAGACAAGAAATTCAAGTAATTAACTCTTGATGAGTTCAGCACAGCTGTTAACTGAAAGCCTGAATTCCAGGTGACACTACCTTATAAAACTGACTGAGAAAATCCAGCAGAGATGTTCAAAATTGTCATCTCTAAGCAAGCGGTGCTAATTTACTTTACTTTATTACAATGCAGAAAAAAAAAATTATAAAAAAAAAATGAAATAAACATAGACACATAGAGTCAAGAGAGAATGACCCTAAGGAAATGCTAATCTGAGTAGAAAAGTTTTAAGACTCTTTTTAAAAGTGCCCAGAGAGTAATTGGTTCTCGTTTCCTGAGGTTTGATTCGTAGTGGCTAAAAGCAGCCTCTCCAATCTTCAACATAGTTTTGGGAACTAGCAGCAGATTACTGTGAAAGACCTGAGAGCCCTGGCTAAAACATTTCTAACAATCAATTCACTGATAAAGAGGAGCAGTGTAATCAGGACAATTAAAGAACATTACTAGAACCTTAGAGAAGAGGTCTGTTCTAAAACGCGCAGGTAAGCAGTGCGGTGAGTGGAGAGCAGGTGTAACGTGATCCTGTATCCTCCTGCGGGTCAGGACCCTGGCAGCAGTGTGCGGGACTCTCTGCAGGTGTGTGATAGAGCTTTTTATTAGAGCAGATAAAACAGCACTGCAGTAATCTAATCTCTAAATGATGAATGCATGAATAGGGAAATGGAACCTGTCTTGTTCTTAGATGTTCTCGAATGTACCAAACAAACATTTTGTCCATTATGGCCATTTTCTTGCAGCATGCTGCAAGAAAATGACAGTGACCAGTGCATCATCATCAGCAACTGTCATAACCAGTATGCTCATAATCAGTACGGCTAACGCTACTGTTTATAGGCCGTGTCTGCATATGATATATACCCCATATTTTATATCCTGACGACCCTATCCTCTGACTGTCTACCTGGTGTGTGATTAATGTCCATGTGGTGTTTCATCAACTCCACACTGTGACTAAAAAACACACTAACACACCCTGGTTGTGAATCACCAATGGCAAGGTTATGCGCTGTCTGCCATAGCAGCTAGGAAGGTGCTAGGCAGGGGAGAGCAAAACGATTCGTCCACTGACTGCATTAATAAATGTAGCCATTTTATTGCTCAAATGTTGATCTTGGACGTCTAGGGAGACATATGTGGAATTTTCTATCAGGTTTCATTTTAGAGATCAGCTTTTTGACAAAAATTACTTATGAAAAATGGCATTTTACAAAAATGAGACATGCAATACTGCTAAACTTAACCCCTGGAGATGCTGCGTCCTCAAATAGTGACATTAAATTTGTGCACCATGATACCTAAATTCACCCCTTGGCCTCATACAAAGACACTGCCCATACTATCTAGTGGTCACACGACATTAAACTCAATAAAAAAAATAATAAAACAAGATGGCAGGAATCCCAGTCAAAGGTTTCTACAGCCAGTCCAAACAGAGTTTTTAGTTTTAGTTTTTAGACTAAATGAGTTCTTCTGATCCCAAATTGCAAGGATACTTAAAAAAAATATGAGAATAAACTATTGTCACTGTACTGTTGCTATATACGACTTCCTGTACAAAGACAAAGTTTAGTTTTAATACTAGTTAGGTCCCACTAGTCCCAAATAGCTAGAATAAATAAAAAAATGCACATTAAGCACACGTCCAGCCCTCAGGAGGTTATAGGACTAAAAACTAAGAATTTATGAATTCTGGAGAGGTTTATTATTAGTCCACCAATCCAGGTATTGCAATCACAATTCTAAGGGCACTTAATTTTTTCAGAATTTAAGAACTTAAGCTTTGTAACCCTAATTAAACACATTAAATTTAATCAAACCAAATCAACTATTCAATCAGTTTTGTCACTTTATTCTCAAATGTTCTTGAACCGAAATAATATTGCATATTAAAAAATAACACAAATAACACCTTGTGTTATTTGGTACAATTTTATGTACAGTACCAGTCAAAAAATTTGGACACATCAGAAGTTGTTTTTTTTTTCATTATTTTAAAATGTTCTGCATTGTAGATTAAAAAAATAAAAGAAAAAAAATGAAGCTAGAATATGTTTTATATTTTTGATTCTTCAAATTATAAAAAAAATATACAACAGCTTTGAACATCTCTGCTGGATTTTCTCAGTCAGTTTTATAAGGTAGTGTCACCTGGAATTCAGGCTTTCAGTTAACAGCTGTGCTGAACTCATCAAGAGTTAATTACTTGAATTTCTTGTCTCTTAATGTAAAGTTTGAGAGCATCAGTTAAAGTAAAGTAGTGAAGAGGTAGAGTTACAGGTATACAGTGAATAGTGAATATTTAAGTAATATTTTAATCCATATTAAAGCAAGAACATCTTAACTAAGTAAAGAAAAAATACTTAAAGAAATAAAGGTCAGTCAATACGATACATTTCAAGAACATTGAAAGAGTCTTTAAATGCTTTTGCAAAGACCATCAACAATGTTATGATGGAACTGGCTCTCATCAGGACCACCCCAGGAAAGGAAGAGCAAGTGTTTCCTCTGTTGCACAGGATAGATTAGTCAGAGTTACAAAAGTTAACAGCTCCCCAGATAAGAGCACTTAAATGCTTCACAGAGTATTTTGGCTTGTTTAACACTTTAAAGGCTACCACTTCAAAATAAGAGTACCTTTATAAAGGGTTTATAAATGGTTTACAATTAGTTTTATGATGGTTACTAATTAGGTTGTAAATGCCTTAAAAATCATTAATAATCAGTTATAACACATACGTAGAAAGGGCAACAATGACCTGTTGTTTGTCAAATAGTGAACCCACTGCCATCTATATTGTTGCCCTTTCTACGTGTGTTATAACTAATTATTAATGATTTTTAAGGCATTTACAACCTAATAAGTAAACATTAATTAACTAATTGTTAATCATTTATAAACCCTTTATATAGGTAGTCTTATTTTAAAGTGGTACCCTTTTAAGTTACTACATGATTCCTTACGTGCTCCTTCATAGTCTGATGACTTCAGTATTATTATAATATTATTACAATGTAGGAAAAAACTTCAATTTACAACTAAATGACATGCCTGATTTAAATATATATGTATATATATATATATATATATATATATATATATATATATATATATATATATATATATTGAGACCCCTGTCTTTAGTAAATGATTGTGTTATTTTTGTGACATTTTTCGCCACAATTTGAGACTTCATTGAGATCTATACTAAACCTCAAAAGGAGATTACAGAGCTCTTAATCTTAGGAGACACGTTTCAGTAGATATTAAGATATTAGGTATTAGGTAGATCATTTTTTGATTGTGAGAAACTGCTGACTTGGGGGACTAATTGTCAGGGATGGAATCGATCTGTAAGGCCTCTGGTGCATACTCAGGGCAGGTGATGGAAAGGTGAGACGTTTCAGAGATCTCATTCAGGCACAGAGAAGCTCACACTGCAAAATTACAGTAAAATACTGGCAGCAGGGCTTCCAGCTGGGTTTACAGTTTCTATACAGTATTCTTAAATTCAAGATTCAAGATTTTTATTGTCACGTCACAGAGTACAGGTGTACATGTGAGTGCAGATTCCCACCAATGTGCAGAGAATAATATTTACAAGAAGAGTAATAAAATATAATATAATATAAAATAAGACATACAGATAGCTTTACAGTATAAACAATATACACAATACACTTAATATCAATAAACATGATAACTTACACTATAGACAAATATTGCACAGATGTAGATATGCAGATATCTAGAGTGTGTGTGGAAGTGAAGAAATATTCCAGTAGGTGACAGAATAACTATGAGTAAGTGCAGGTAAGAAAAATTTAAGTGGGGAGTGCAGGGTGCAGAATGCTGTATGTGCAATAATATGGGAAAGTCTGATAGATGCAGTGTAAAGTAAAGTGCAGGGTGCAGAGTTTGTATGGGTGTCAGTGGGGTGGGGAGGGTTGGGCAGAACACTGTTCTACTGGATGTTCCACAGCCTGGTCCCCTGGGGGAAGAAGCTGTTTTGGAACCGGCTCTGGTCTTAAAGCTTCTGAGCCTCCTTCCACTCAGCAGCTGTAATTGTAATAAAATACAATTTTAAAGATATTTGTTTTCATGACAGTTAGAAAAATGGAAGGTTTCAATCTATGAAATTACTTCACTGACAAACAAATAAAAAACATTAAATAAACCTAAAAAGTACATTATTACTGCAGCAGCTCAATGGACATACTGAGAAAATCCTTTGTCCCCCAGAGACATCAGGTTTTTTACTTGTAAAATGATGCTTCTACAGACTGAGTTAAATCCAGTAACATTATTGTCATGGATATCTATCCATATATGGATAGTTTACTATCCAAAATACAATGTTATTTGCATCTTGCCCTTGCTACCTGTTCTTCAATGTATTCTCTATGTAGTGTTATCTTGTTTTATTTTTATTTTTATTTTTTAAGTAAATGACAATACAACCACAACCTTACAGTACAGTCCTAGTCAAAAGTTTGGGCACACCTCTTCCTGTTCAGTGTTTCATATCTTTTTATGATTTTTTACATTGTAAAATTAATATTGAATATATTACATTTATACAGGAACACATGCTGAATTATACTTAGAATTTTAAAAAGTGTTTAATAAAGCAGAATATGTTTTATACTTTAGATTATTCTTCTCAGGATCACATGTATCTTTGAGGACAGATCTGCAGACTATTGGTTTTAATTTTAATCTCAGTGTCTTCATGAGGGAGAGTCACCTGGGATAGTTAAAGGAAGGAGTTCCTGGAGGTGCTGAACAATGGTTGCTGCTCCAGCTCATCTCAATTAAATCACCTCAAATCACCATCTCAGTTCATCAGTTTTAGATCAGGGGATTCACTTTTTTACTGTTTATTACGTAATTCTATATGCATCCTTTCATTGTTTTAATTGACCAGGCTTATATATCCAGGGGACGAACACACATAAGAAACATACTTTACAGTTTTACTCATTCACATGAGAAATACATACAAACTTGATTTGAACTAAAGTCAGGTCCCTAGGTTATTAGGTCATAAATTAGTCTTCTTCCCTCCAGGATATGTCAGGCACTTATTGTTATCACACTATTGCTGTCACACTTCCTGGCTTGATGTAATGTGAGTCTGTGAGGGAAATCTGCTTTTTCTTAGGCCAGAAATATCTTTTTATCTTTTATGGATAAACTAATAAGTATCAACATTTTCTTGTTAAATATTAATCTATAATGTAAAAAATGTATTAAAATCTGAATAATTTAACAACTTATCTTACTGTTGAATTTCAACTGAATTTTTACAGGTACACATGTTTTAAGTACACTGGATAGCTAAGGAGGCTGTGATAAAGTTGTGTACATAGTAGGGGTGGACGATATGGCCCTAAAATAATATCACGATATTTTATAGTATTTTCACGATAACGATACTCTTGGCGATATGACAAAATACTTAAAAAAACTATTTCAAAAATACAATATACACTGCAAGAAAATTTAAAAAAGTTTTTATTATTACATACAATATAATACTGCACACCCCTAAGTGATATATTAAAAAATACAAGAATTTTATCAGATTTGTAACAAAAGTAAATGATCCAGAATGTCATGATGCTAATAATGCACTCCAAATATCTCCATATATCCAGAATTAAAGTAAAATAAATGATTCTAGATAGATATAATCTGTCTCTAGCAAATATATATAATAGGAAATGGAATTGGTGATATGGCACAATATTTTAGGGTATAATGTATTGTAATATATTATATTTTTTTATAGACTAGGAGTTATACTTTAAGAATATTTTATAGTTTTACCACTGATTTGCTTTCTTTTAAAATCTTTTTTTATTGTACAGCACTTTGGTCGACACTTGATGTCTTTTAAATGTGCTTTTTAAATAAATTGACTTGACTTGACTTAATATTGTTTACGATATTTAAAAAATTGGGCGCTATTATCGTGTACGATACAATAAGGCACACCCCTAGTACATAGACAGGTGTATATTGGCAGACGACTTTATAAACAGAAATATATAAAGGCTATCATCTAAAAAGGATTGCCAGGCTGCAAAATTCTGACACATTAGACCTGGTTGAAGGTCTGTAAAGGACAAACCTTAAATATACTGTAAATCCTGTTCATTCTGCAGAGTACAAAATGAAGCTGATGACCAGAGCATAGGTCATCAAATCGTACTGGACTATATTTCATTGTTCCTTCTTAAATTAAAAATATTTTTAAAAAGGCTGTGAGGGTTTGATCACAGTCATCAAAATGCTTTAGACCTTCTATGGTGTACACGTGTTCATTTTGCACACACTATCAGACCTCACTCCAACTCTGATAATCACGTAGCCATACCATGAGCTGGCCAATGTTTAACCTCCACTCACAAGATAGCACCTCACATCTTATACAGGTGTGGGCATTTTTAAGACCCCACAGCAACACTTGATCAGTTTACATTATATATTGCTATTAAATGACTTTTGGTAATGACTAATTGGTTGGTGTGGTGCAGTGGATAACACTGCCGGTGAGCTACCTTGTGGGAGGCTGGAGTTTAATTCCAGGTCTGGGTGAATATTTTGTGCTGAACCAATAAGAGTCCTTGGGCAAGACTCCCAACACTACAACACTACACTGACCCACTTTTTATATAATAAAATAAAAGCATCAGCTAAATCAAGGGTGCAACTACATACCTTTTGAGGTGTAAGCAACCATACTATCGGCGCCCCCTCCCCTAAAATTATTTCTAGATGCAAAATATCAGGTATGTAATATAAAAAACAGCTTTGGCGACCCCTGTTCTATAATTTATTAGTTTTATGATTCACCATCTACTTACTTACTTGTTATGATCCATTATTGTAAATACAGTACCTGTCCTGCAGGTGTGACACGATGGGAAAAAAAAGCATGCCTGAGTGTGTTCTCTATGGGGCACGTTCTCAAGCACTTGTGTTTGGGATGAAGTGACAGGAGGGTAGATGGGGAAGGAGTGTATGGGCGCCTGATTAGTGCTGTGCTTCTGTTTTTTCGTGTGTATTTTCAAGGGCGTTTCCTGGGGCTCAGCCCAGTTAACCCTTGTGTGGTGTTTATATTTTTGTTACTCGTTTACTTTGTTACTTGTATTTAATTCAGCAAATTTAAGCAATTTTACATTAAAATGCTTTACACATGATTGCTTCACCTAAATTGCAAGCAATATAAACAGCTTACATGGTTAAAATTTTTAAAAATTTACAAATGAAGCAATGTTTATTTGAAAGGCGGAACTTTATCCTTGAACTGGCTCCGTGATTCATGTCAAGAGATTTTCTATTCACAGCGGACAGCGGTCTGTCTTCTCACTAATATTACAGCTGGGCTGAGTGACACGATTCGGGGCTAATGGAAGCCCAGGCCAGGCTACGCCCCTGTGTATTATCATACATGAACAAACAGCTGTTACAGAAAATACAGACTAGGAATAATTTTCTGGCACTGATATGGCGACCCCTCTGGTGCAGCGCCCCTATGCGTCGCATACGCTGCATACCCCCTTTTTGCACCACTGAGCTAAATGCTGTAAATGTACATGTACATTTCAGAAGGACAGTGCTTATCTACATACTGCTCCTGTTTCAAGAGCGTGCCTAAAATTTACACACACACACACACACACTATTGTGAAGTAGTCAATTCTAGTTATATTAATCTGAGAGAATATTATCTCTTGTTAAACAGGATACCAGTAGCATTAGCATTATAAAACATTCTGACCTTTTAACACTAACATTGTGTGTTTCTGTCTCTCTGCAGCTCTTCTGTACGCCACCATCTTTGGTAACGTGACCACCATCTTCCAGCAGATGTATGCCAACACCAACCGCTACCATGAGATGCTGAACAGTGTGAGGGATTTCCTGAAGCTCTACCAGGTCCCCAAGGGCCTGAGTGAGAGAGTCATGGACTACATTGTCTCCACTTGGTCCATGTCCAGGGGAATCGACACTGACAAGGTATCTGTCCCTGAGCACAGCTGCAGTTCAGCCATCCAAACACTTTACTCTGCCTGTCCTCAGTGCTCACTGCACACTGTCTCACACGGTGTCACTTATCTTTATTATTTAAATATCATTATTGCATAGTAAGATGAGTGTTTTACAGACGTGGGAACAAGTCACTAAGTTATAAGCAGGTAGTAGGTTTCAAGTCTTGACACTCAAGTCCCAAGCCAATATGTGCAGGGCTGTAAGTAGAGATTGTACATATAAATGTTTTTTGTTAAAGGTCTCATTTCATGTTTTTTCTCAATAATTTTACGATGGTCTCTAGTATAAAGAAATGGCTTGTGACTGTTTTTTTGTGAAAAATTGCTCCAGAGCTCCTGTTTTAAGCTGGTTTAGTTTGTTGGAGGAGTGTGGGCGGGGAAGAATTTGGTATTTTTTTGTATTTTTTTGTATTTTGGTATTTTTCTTATTTACTGTGATAATCATTTTGGAGTTTACTCATTATCATCGCTGTCCAATGAAAAACAAGGATCTCCATTTTTGTCGATTTTGTGTTTAATAATTTGAACAAACTGTCCCTTGCACTCTACCAAAATTTCTTCATGAAAGGATCAATAGAAATACTTCAAAATCACCTGAAATAAAGTATTTTAACATTGAAATTTAATTTTTTTCTCTTTCCTGTGAAGTTGCTCTTTTGGAGATACTTGTTTTTTATCTAATTGGCTTACAGCACAGTGAAGCTCCCTCCCTGGCTCTGCGGTTGGATGTAAATCCGGTGGCTTTTCCTAATTCACTCTTTTTTTTAAGTCTGTTTTATCTTTTATTGATTAATGCAGGCGACTGAGGTAAAAGAACCAGAGCTTAGATTCTCTGCCCGAACCCGACCTGACCCGAGGCTCCAGAAAACAGTCTGAGGTGTAGGCATCTGTTTTTTAATTATAAGGAAAACTGAAAGTGAAAAAACATTTGTGTTAACTGAATCTAATAAAAACGGTAATTAAAAGAAAAAACAGAACTAACTGGAATTGCACTGTATGTTTATAAAACTAACTAAAACCAACTGAAATTACTGATAGAGTACCCTCATTTTCGTGTTTAATTTATTTATAAGGGCTGTTTTCACTCCCGGAGTTGTACAGCAGGCGGTGTTGTGCCGATTCTGTTGGCGAATTCAGCAGGGAATCGGATTCGTCACAGCAGCAGCAACGCAGCGACACCTCGTGGTCCGTGGCGTTAGTTCTCGTATAAAGCGCTCGTGCTAACCGCAAAATACGACAGAAAACACTGAGAAACTGCAGAATTATGTATGGGACTAGAATATGAGCACGAGGAGATAAAAGAGAAACAGGAGATACAGTGTGTGAGAACCTTTACCTGTGAGTAGCTCATCTATCTCTCTCTCTCTCTCTCTCTCTCTCTCTCTCTTTCTCTCTCTCTGTGTCTTTCTCTCTCTCTCTCGTTTGTTTCTTAGCTTCATCTCTCTGATAAAACTAATAAAAACTAGCAAGCCCACTCTAAAAACGAATTAAAACTTACGGAAAAAATAAAAACAAAATAAAATTTAAAATGTTATAATCACGTAGCTCTGGGCGCACGTGAACGCCTCCGTGTTTGACTTGCAGCACTGTGTGTAGCTGTTCTTAAAAATCATTTTAATGAAATAATAGTTCTATGCTTCTATGTTACAGTGTTAATTAACATAATTCTGATTATATTTCACTCATTCAATCAGCCTGGAAACAGCCAGTTTATGGTTCGGGTTGGGTCGGGCTCGGGCAGAACGTGCACGGGCTCGGGCTGGGTCAGGTCGGATTTTTTGGGCCCGATCTAACCTTTAAAAGAACAGTTTTATGTGCAGCATGTATATACACATGCAGATGATCTACTGTATTTTAAACAGAGCAAGGTATACTTCATAAAAGGCAATGTGTGCACTCTTACAATGCTGCTGCTGCTACAATTTAAAATACAGCAGCTTGTTAAAAACCCTTAACATGCCTTGTCCCATATATGGGTTACAGGTGTAGGTGATACAAAACCCTTTTTTCTGCAGTAAAATAAGTTATTTACATTCTGAAAACTTTAAGGGATTTGAAATCTCTTACAGGACACTTGGAGAAGCTGCCTGATTTCTCTCTACTCCACTTAATAATTCCAGATCAGTAACAGGAATCAAACTAAATTCTGCAGGTTTGAAAATAGACGTAAAAACTACTAAAAATCACTCATTAGGACTCCCCCTATCACTAGTAATGCCCCAACACATCAGGATTGTGAAGACTAACACATGCCTCCTCTGATACATGTGAAGTCAGACTCCGCTTCTTTTCAAGCTGCTGCTGATGCAGCATTGCCGAGCAGCATCACAGCGCTAACGCTCGGAGGAAAGCGCAGCGACTCGGTTCTGATACATCAGCTCACAGACGCCCTGTGCTGCAGACATCACCCTAGGAATGATGTGGGGAGAGAGCGCCATCTACCCACCCGGAGGGAGCAGGGCCAATTTTGCTCCCTCTGAGCACCGGCAGCTTGATGGAAAATACTTTATTTTTTATATTTTCTGTTACAATTACAATTATGCTTTTCAGTAATTATGAATAGAACTCCTCAAGATTTAGTGGTGTAATGTCAGGCAGACAATAGATAACAATCCTGGCCTATTAAGGGGTTCATATATTTTATGTAGTTTATTGGCCTTTTGGCAGTGCAATCAGCAAGAGTACTGCCTTGTATTGTATTTTATTGTATTGATTCTGCATATAAATTGATCAAATGTTGCATCAAACGAATCACATATTAAAAATCAGAGTGGTCCAGAGGACTAAGGGGCTGTGTAATCTGTGTAATGCTGCTTGCCATCATGGTGTGTAGATGGTGTTCTCTCTGTTGTTCAGCACAGGCGTTTGGTCCTGCTGTTTGTCCAGCTTTGTCAAACCTGGTCAGGTTAACCATGCTTTAAGACCAGCTAAACCATTGTGTGATTGAATATAATATAATATACAAAAAAGTAATTTCATAATCCAGGTTTAAATTTTAATCTCACTCTATACCGCTGGATGGTTGCCAATTTAAATCCAAATTACATCCAACCTGCTAGTTATTATGCGCATCACGCAGGACCCTCAGACACACCCACCTTGGGCAGTCCTCTACACTCCTGCATGCACCATATGTCACCTTTTTTCCTGCTCATGTTTGTCTGTTTGTAAATGTGCCTGTATAATGCAGAGCAAAACAACACTAATATATTAGACTGTATTATTTTCTTACTTGGTCCACACCATAGAAACTGAACTAGAGATACAGAGCTTTTCCTTTATTAATCATTAGTTGTTGGGATCAGAAATATCAGTTAAATATATCATATAGCAGATGAACACAGTGATACTTGAGAAGTGAAATGAAGGTTATAGGAATTACAGAAAATGTGCAATAATTGTTTAATCACAACTAGACAGGTGCATAAATTTTGCTCTGCAACAGAATAATTACATAAATATATAGTAGTTCCTCCTTTAGCAGAAATAACAGCCTCTAAACTCTTCCTATAGCTTCCAATGAGAGTCTGGCTTCTGGATGAAGGTATTTTGGATCATTCTTCTTTACAAAACATTCAAATCATCTACAGTTCAGTCAGGTTTGATGGTTTCCGAGTCTGAACAGCCTTTATGCTTTAAATTACACCACAGATTTTCAATAATATTTAGGCGGAGTCTGAGATGATCATTTTAAAACATTGTTTTTAGAGCAGAGTTTAGTGTTTAGAGTTTAGGGTCGTTGTCTTGTTTAAGTATCCAGCCCCGGTGCTTCAACTTTAAACTTCAACTTTCTCACTGAACATTGTTCTTAAGAATCTGCTGATATTGACTGAAATCCATGCAACTCTCAATTTTAACAAGATTCCCAGTATCTGCACTGATCACACCCCCCACAGCATGATGAACCACCACTCGATTTTACTGTGGGGAGCAGTAAAGTGTTTGTGTTGGAATACTGTGTTGTTTTTCCTCCATGCATAAATAACCGCCCTCTAAATAACTAAATTTTAATTTCATCAGTCCACAGAACCTTAATCCTGAATAAAGCTGTCTTGTTTAAATCTGCTTTAGCTTTAGTTTTACCTCAAGTGACTCTGTTTGTGGTGCAGAAAAGGCTTCTTTTGCATTTCTCTCCCATACAGCCTCTCCTTGTGTAAAGTGTGCTGAATAGATGAACGATGCACAGAGACTCCATCTGCAGCAGGATTATGTTGTTGTAGGTGTTTGGAGCTGCTCTGTGTGTTGAATATGACTGTTCTCACCATCCTTCTCCTCTGATTATCTGAGATTTTCTTGTTCTGCAACTTAAGGTCTTTAACTAGAACTGTGTCTGTGGTTCTTCCATTTCCTCACTCTGTTCCTCACAGTGGAAACTGCAGCTGAAATCTCTGAGATTATTCAGCTTTTTTATCCTTCCTCTAAACCATGATGTTGAATTGTGTTTTGAGGCTTCCATGCTGCCACTCTTCAGAGAAGATGCAAAGAGGAGAAAAAACTTTCAATCGGCACCTTAACCCTTTCACATTTGGATTCATGTTTGTTGATGAAGGGTCAATTAACTCCCCAAATTTAAACACCTGCATAATTATGATTACAAAATTTTCTGTAAATCCTATAAACTTCATTTTACTTCTTAAATATCAGTGTGTTCATCTGCTATATGATTTAACTGAAATTGCTGATCCAAACAACCAATGATTTATAAACGAAAATCATTAAATTATCAGGGGTACTCAAACATTTTCATACCACTGTATAAACTATTAATTAGGTATTAATAAGGTATATAATTTGTCATTGCAGAGCACGTCGCTCTTTCTGCAATGTGATTATTGAACATATCGATACGATATATTGAACACTCCTGGAATCCAAAATGTAAATCTGCTAAACCGGCTATCAGAGATACCTGTCATCAGAGAGAGAGGAATGATTTGATCTGTTATTTTTCTTCAGGTGTTGCAGATCTGCCCGAAGGACATGCGAGCAGATATCTGTGTCCACCTCAACAGGAAGGTGTTTAAAGAGCATCCTGCGTTCCGCTTAGCCAGCGACGGCTGTCTGAGAGCTCTCGCCATGGAGTTCCAGACTGTACACAGCGCTCCGGGGGACCTCATCTACCACGCGGGCGAGAGCGTGGACAGCCTCTGCTTCGTGGTCTCTGGATCCTTGGAGGTCATTCAGGACGACGAGGTGGTCGCCATTTTGGGTGAGTTTATTTACTCAAAACATCTATAGTTGTGTTCAAATGTTTGAGCATACTGGTAACCATGAGCATACTGTTACCATCAACCTGATCTCCAACAGATATAGAGCCCTATATTAGTGACCTATAGATGAACTGGTAACTGTGCACTGTACAGCTTGAATTAGGTTGTGTTAGTGTGTGAGGGCGCAAAAATATGCCTTGCACGACTCGAAACACCAAAGACATGCATTATTTTTTTATTAGTGTGTTTTTGTGTGTCACCTTCCATTCCGTTTAAGAGCCAGGTGAGCTCTGACTTTGGTGGATTGCTATTTTAATGGTGCAGTTACCTGGATGTGTCCAACAAATGCTTCTCAACCGAGGAAACTGAGCTGCTGATTCATGCTGTGAACAGCAATGTTATTTTATTGTGTATTCTCTTTATTGTTGATGTAAACGTTGGGTTTGTGCACTGCTATGTGTGCATGCGTGTGCACCACATCTGTGTTGCCAAGATAGGAATGGACATTTGACTTTTGACTGTTGTCAGGGTTTTAATCAGTCAGTGGTGCTGCTGTGTTTTCTGTTGCCAAGACAGCAATACACCAAACATGTAGCAGAAATTTAACACACCTTCCTTCCAGACCACCACGCCCATCAGTGTTGATATATTTGTAAGCGACTCTGCTATTGAAATGATGCAGGCTGACCATATGAAAATGTACTGTGGACGGGGTGTAAGACAACAATGAGCATCATAGCGCACCTTGCATAAAAATGACCTTCATTGAAGAGTCATCAGAAGACAACTTCCTGTGTCCGCACCAAAATTCAGCAGTAAAATTAATGAGATTGAGCTTGAGATTGAGATTTTTATATAAAGCTTTTATATAATGCGATTCCAATTTCAGAATTTCGTTACAAAATCCAATTGCCAATACTCTTCATAATAAAGTAATATAACAGTAGCATTATATCACTTGCATAAAGTTATTTTTAAATCATCATCGCAATAATTCCTGGGACAATATATTATCCATTAAAAACAATTACAAGGTAACAAATCTAAGGGTGACCAACACAAACTGCTGCAACAGGTTTAAAGCTTCTCTCTCTGATTTTATTTTATCTACAGTGAGTGATTAAACACAGTGTTTAAAAACTCCAGCAGCACTGCTGCTGTATCTGATCCACTCGTAATAGCACAACACACACTGATCCCACCATTGTTGATCCGTATTTGATCGGTGTATTGACCTTTAGTGACCCCAACATCAGACATATGGTCATATGGCCAGCAGTGTGTTATTGAAAGTCAGGGGGCTTCGATGGCAGAGAGTTGCTTCTTTATTTAGAGAACTCTGTTAGTTCTGCTTTAAACTAGGGGTGTGACGAGACACTAATATCACAAGACGAGACAAGACTTTATAAGAAATAGAAATAAGAATAAGAATAAAAAATTAAAAAATAAAACTTTTCTAGATCTTATATAGTGCAAACAATAAGTGCAAACCACAACCAGTCATATTAAGACTATGCTTGAAGTGAAACAGGGACAGAACATGTTTTTAAATACAGTACAGAGTTAAGGGATTAGTACAGCTGTCTATGAAACAGTCACGTGTAGGATTTACTTACAGTATTTATATATGGTTTGTGTCTTGTTGGTCACTCTGTTACTGTTTATTGTTTCCACTGGAGCCAAAATGCAGCCAGACATACAACTTAAAAGTAGCAGAAGCATCTTCTATACAAATACCTGAATTTTCCTCTTCTGCTGAGAGCTGCTCTCACTGCTCAGACACCACACTCGCTGCTATCACTACTGTGTTGCCAGATCCCTCTTAAAAAGTCCACACTAAACTTTTTTTTCCAGCGAGTCAGGTTTAAGCTTGACGAGAAATATCGCCAAGTTTTAATCTCGCCACACCCCTACTTTAAACTCAGGAATGGGATTGCCTCTACTTTAGATATATTACTCATAATGACCCTGGTGGCAAGGTCATACAGCAAGAATAGGAACGTATAGATGTATAAATATGTATTTGACCCTTTAACCTGTGGTCTATTAGATTATTTGTGTTAGAGGAAGCTCCAAGCTGTCTGCCAAGACATGTGAAACAAACATGCACAGACCAAAATTGCACAGAGATGGCAGAACTACAAAATTGTATATAATACAATTATATATAATACAGCGCCTGCATTACCTGGTCTGGTTTGGGAACTGCAACAATTCAGACTGCAAGACCCTACAGAGGATAGTGAGGACAGCTGAGAAGATCACTCACACAGACTCTTCGCTCTGATGCCGTCCGGCAGAAGCATCCAAGCCTCCACTACCGGACTCTGCAACAGCTTCATTCACCAGGCAGTCAGACTCCTCAATGCACAGAGACAGAGCTGAACCCCACCCCACCCACCACTCACCCAACACACACACACACACAAAACTGAACTGTCCCTCCCCCCCTACTTGCTTCTACTCTCAAAACTCTCTATCTCAGTAACTGCTGTGATTATATATGTTCTATATGTTACAGTATGATGTTACACATCTCTGCACCTTATCCCCACTATACACTTTATTATACCGTATCGGTACTGCACTGTCCTGTCTTTTAAATTGTCTCGTCTTTCATTACACTGTGTACCTGTACTCAGATGTAATGACAATAAAAGCCTCTTGACTTGATACAATAGTACAATAAAACAAGACAGGAACAAGAAGTACCTAGAAATAAAAAAAACGAGACACACAAGGGCTGAACTACAAATCAGAATTGTAGTTTAAAACATCAGTTTTAACACTCTGCTCACAAAAAAAATGTCTGGTTTAAATCGGGCTTGGGCTCATAATGATAGTGTATGAGGCGGGCCAGGTCGGGCTCAGACAGAACGGATAGAGGCACAGGGTCGGATAGAGTCAGGATGGAGTTTATTGTGCCGGATCTGACCCACCACCCAAAACAACTGCTCTGGGGTGGTCCTGTGGGGTCCTGACCATTTTAAAAGCAGTATGACTACATTAACAGCAGAGATGATAACTGTGTGTGTAAAAGCAACAAGGTGGTAATAATATTCTAAGTTACTTTTTGGGTTGAGCTGCTCACTTTAGCTAAATGTTTTCAGCTTTTTATTAAATGTACTTCAGAAGGCATTGTCACTGTGCTTCTTTAAAATATATATAAAATATAAAAAATATAAAAATATAAAATATAAAAAATAATATAAAAGGAAGCCTGTATAACTTATTGAGGTCTTAAGTCTTATGGTCAGTTTCATTGGTCAAAAAAAGGAAAAAAAAAACACTATATTGCTTAGTATTTTTAAATTCTTTCGAATTTTATTTTTTCTTAAAATCATGCAAAATCTTGTAAAATCAGTGTAAAATGTACATATACCCCTATATCCTCCTAAAAGTGAACACAGTATGTCTTGCAATTTCACACAGTATGTCTTGCAGTATGTCTTGCAATTTCACTAGACCTGTTTTTTTTTTCCAAGAGCTCTGTCTTCAGTACCTACAGGCACCCAGATTAGGAAATGCTGCTGTAATACTTTGAGCAGTAATTCAGCATGAGGAAGAAATGGAATACTGAAATGGTTTAAGCTGTGCTGGATGAAGTTCTCTGTGTGTGGACTCTTACACTGTTCTTTACAGTTAAGTGAGTTATTTAATTGGACATCCCAGGGGTTCTGTGCAGCACACAGCCTCAGAGAGCGGAATCACAGTCTCATTACCGATTATTCTGCTTTTTAATTAACGAAAAGTATAAGGTTAAACTCATCAATGCTGTCCCTTTAGGAGAAGGAGTCTCTGGAACAAGCTCTGAGATTGGACCCTGTTACTGTGAGCCGGCCTTCATTACTGGGAGTCAAATTATTATAACGAGGGATCAGAGTTTGCCGGCTGCATGTGAATATTGCTCTGATAATAATTCTATTAGTTGTAGAAGTAGGTTGGCTCACTGTCACTGAGATCAGAGTTGGATGAGCTTGGACGGTACCCTTGAGTCAGACCTATTTGGAAGGCCAATTACCCCACCCACACTATTTGATCTTTTTTGGCGGCAAAACACACACACACACCTCTCTTTATCTGCTAACTTTAACATGTTCTGTTATTCTCGTCGTTCGTCGAACCTTGTGTTCTCAACCACACCTTCACAGTTTGAACTGCAGAGCAATGCGGTATTACAGACGCACACAGAGGCAACACATTGAGATTCTGTCATAGGTTGCCAGATCTGTATTGAACTCTCAATGGGGTTGCCAGTTAAATACAGAACCCTAACTGGGGGGATTCTGGCAATGGTTGTAAGCTCTGAAGAAACTCGTGTGAGACCATAAAGGAGAGAAGTTGTTGGTTTATGGTAAAACCAGCTCAGTACTTTTATACTGTTCTGAAGACATCCATTACAAGATGATTAAAAGATTTACCTGCATTTTGTGAAATTCAGTCAAATAGATTTTTTTGAATAAATAGTACTTGCAATGCCCCAACACTAGAAGAGTAAAGACTAGCACATGCCTCCTCTGATACATGTGCAGTGCAGTCTAGAACTCTGTTATGTTGGATCTGTATGCTATAGGATTGTGTAACAGCCATTAGCCCAGGTAACATTTAATTGGTAGAGGGATTATTTAACTGATTATTTAATATTTAATTTTATTTAATATCAGCAACATCACCACATGTAAAAAGCTGAAGAGGAAGATTGTGTAGATTATATAATTTATTAGATGTATTCTAAACATTTTAGAATTTATAATGCCCTACCTCACCCCTGCCTTTCGCACGTTCTAAAAATCTGGGGATAGACATCAACCTCAAGATGCTTCAAGAATCTCATAGAACTGAAAACCACAATCCAGACCAAAGAACCAAAATTTGATCTGACCAAAAGAGGTGGTCTTGGTCTGGATCTGCTGAAGCATGATCTGGTTCGTCTGCAGTGTGAAAACACTTTTCTAGGTGGTTCCAACTTTCAGACCATTTACAGGAAGTTGAGGCAGTCTGTCCTGAGCCTTAAAACAAACCAGAAGGGGGCGCTGAGTGGTCCAGTGGTCTAAAGCGCTGCCACTATGAGCAGGAGGTTGCAGGTTTGAACTCCCACTCATGCAGCTTTACCATCAAGCTGTCGGCGATCAGAGGGAGTACAATTGGCCCTGCTCCCTCCGGGTGGGTAGATGGCGCTCTCTCCCCACATCACTAAACGGTGATGTCCGCTGCACAGGGCGTCTGTGAGCTGATGTATCAGAACCGAGTCGCTTCGCTTTCCTCCGAGCGTTAGCGCTGTGATGATACACGGTAATGCTGCATCAGCAGCAGCTCGAAAAGAAGCGTTGTCTGACTTCACATGTATCAGAGGAAGCATGTGTTAGTCTTCACCCTCCTGGTGTGTTGGGGCATCACTAGTAATAGGGGGAGTCCTGGTGAATGGGTTGGGTAATTTGCTGTGTCAATTGGGAAGAAAATGGGAAAAAAATATAAATAAAATTAAATAAAACAAACCAGAAGAAAAAAGAAGTGGTGTTGTAACGAAATCTGATTCCCTTCTTGTTTAGGCGCATCACACAGCAATAAAGGAACAACAGATTGTGGTTCTGGTGATTCTGTATCTACTGTGACTTTAAATTAACCCTTATTTATAAACAGAAATAAAAGGCAATTCCAACAAAGAAATACAAACACCCAAACCTTGGTGCAGACTCTAGTCCAGACATTCAGGTGTGAAAATGACCACAGGAATCTCTTTTTAAATATTAAAAAATGTTTTTTTTTTTCTTTTTATTTATACTCTTTAGAAGTAATCTAAGTAATCTTTAGGTAACCCATTAGTTTATAGTAACAGACATTCTAAGCAGGGATGCACAGATGTTTGCATGCCACTGTACATATTCAGTGTTAAATAACTAAGTTTTATCTACACCATAAACTTGGATAAGCTGAATTTACTTAAATAATTTGAGCCAATTTGTTGCCTTGGTTTTTAAAGTAATGTTTACTGAAGACTTGAGTTCATTAGACTTAACACGTTCAGCTATTATGCCTAAATTGTGCATTAATTTAATTGCTTTGCACAACAATTTTACTTTGAATCATGGTAAATAAAGATTTGCCTTTAGTCTTCTTTTTAGTATTTAGTAATGTAAAATGTTGATTTAAAATACTCATAAAAAATAGATGGAGAAAAAAAGGCTATCGATTAAACAGTATAGCACACAACCAGCAAAGTTACTGCAGTCCTTGCTCTTACAGCCTACAACATAGAGGCCAAGCAGGTAATTATAACATGTGAGCTATAAGTTTACCTAAGATAGCCTGGGGGGAATCACTACACACTGACGCTGAGTATCAGTAAATGTGGGACACACCCAGTAGTATGCGAATAGATTGTTCCAAATTTAATTAAAAAAAAATAGTGGTTTGAATTGATTAAAAATGTGATCAAATCCAAACAATATTCTGTGAATATCTGCGATTAATCGCACTTGTTCTTCAAAAGACGTAAGTTTTTATAGTGAATATTTAAATGTAAGTAAAGAATGAATGTAAGAAATGTAATTGTATTTATATTATTGGTTTACAATTAAATACTATTACTAAAACTACATACTAGTATATAGTTGTATGTTTGAGGGGAGATAAAACCAATGTGGGGCGCTGAAATAAATAATTCATAATAAATTTTACAGAGGAAACTTGTTATACTTTATTAACTTATTTTAACTCTATTAACTTAATTAACTCAGTATAAAAGAGCGTTTTTACACCTGTAGTTGGTTTCTATGGTCTGGATCAGATGATTAGTTGGAGCGTTTCTCCCTCAGTTTGGTTTGGTTTCACACAGGCTAAACGCACCAAAATGTGCACCAATAAACCTCTAATTGGTCATAGCGAGAAGATTTTGTGTTCCAGTGTGTATATCTGTGCAGTGTGAAGCTGCTTTAACACAGAACGCTGAATTTACTGCTGCCCTTTTTAAACACAGTGTTTTCAATGGGACGTGCAGGGCAGATGTATTAAACAGAGTGTCTGGGCTGTGTGCAGTGAACGCTGCACAAACAGCGCTCTTAGTGTATAAACAGCGTGGAGCAGCAGAGACAGCGTTTTTTCATACCAGTATATTATCTGGCTAATATGTCTGATTAAACTGTGCCTTATCAGCAGTTTAGCTCAATTAAAAATGAATAAATTTGAATGCTGGGTGGGACAAAGGCCAGATCACAGTCTCACCACAAATGTACCGCTTCAGAAAAAAACCAATGCATTGGGCAGATTACAGCAGAAGTTGGAGTTAAAAATAATAACTTATTACTGATTCCATATTAATCGCATGTGTTAACACTTTAACGTTGACAGCTTTAAAAAACTAATACCAGATATTATAAGTGGATTCAACTCAAAGATCTTAAAATGTATTATTGTATATAGTCTGTGGTCACAAAATCTCAAAATAGTCAGAAAATTGGTATATTAATAATTAATTGGTACACTGAAAAAATTATGCGTAAAATTTACAACTTTCTGCGTTTGTTTTTTTAAGTAAATTTAATTTCAGATCAATGTAAGTAACTTCAACTCGGTTTTAAGAATTAAATGTTACACAGAGTAAATAAGTGAACTGAACTTCAGTCAATCCTTTCTTTTAATAAACTTTACTTCATTTCAGTTACATACAATATTACCTAATTACAATTACTTAATTTATACAATATTATTATATATAATTTTAGTTAAAACACATATTCAAATATTTACATAATCTCAAAGATTTATTTTGTAAACAGATCAAGTCTCACTGTCTCAACACATGGATGGCATGTAATATATTATTTATAGTAAACTAGTATAAAGAATGTATTACATGTCGTCCATGTGTTGAGACACTGTAATATGTGTGTTTTAACTGAAAATATTTACATTTTAGGAATTATAATTTATTATGTATCATAAATTATTTGAGTAATATTGTATAAATTAATTAACTGTAATTAGGTAATATTTTATGTATAAAGTAAGTAAAGTTTACTAAAAGAAAGGATTGACTGAAGTTCAGTTCACTTATTTACTCTATGTAACATTTAAATCTTGAAACCGAGTTGAAGTTACTTAAATTCATTTGAAATTAAATTTACTTAAAAAAGCAAATGCATGAAGCTTTTTAAGTAAATTTTACACATATTTTTTTCAGTGTAATAAATTGATAATCGTATGTTAAATGTACTTTGAACTCAAACAAAATGTGGGTTTACAGTATGTTTTTCAGACAGGTTCTTGACTTTGTCACATGTTCCAGTACATTAACTTCTAATCTCATTTATAAACATGAGTAATATTTCATATTGCCCCAGGGGGGAAAATCCTCTCTAACTGGTGCTGAGCTGACCTTTACTGCACATTCAGTTTCTGGTGAACCATGAAGCACTGGCACTTGTGCATGAAGGTAATGGAGGGATATAACCTCCCTCTCTCTCTCTCTCTCTCTCTCTCTCTATCTCTCTTTTCCACTCTTTTTCAGGAAAAGGGGATGTGTTTGGAGATGTTTTCTGGAAGGAAGTGAATTTAGCGCAGGCCTGTGCGAACGTTCGGGCGCTAACGTACTGTGATCTTCATATCATCAAGCGGGACGCCCTGCAGAAGGTTCTGGAGTTTTACACGGCCTTCTCCAACCACTTCGCCCGGAACCTGGTGCTGACCTACAACCTGAGGAAGCGGGTGAGTTACAGCAGTATTGATTGGTGCTCTGTGGAACTGAGCTGTGCTTCATTAGTAGTGCTCAGATCTAATTACTCTCCTTCTGTTCCCACAACCGATTTATATTTATTCTTTTCTTTAATGGAAGTGAAAGTGAAAACATGAGAAAGAGACACCACCACTGATTGGGTTCACTTTCTGTGGTGCACTGCTTATCAATATAACAGAAAATACACGTTGCATATATCTTTGGAAAAGTGCAGTCAGACAGTCAGTCATTTTTAGGCTCTTTAACTATTTAATTGTCTAATCTGCACTGATTTAAGAAAGCTTTACAGCAGGGGTGGGCAATTAATTTTCCCAAGGGGCCACATAAGAAATTGAAACGGTTTTAGAGGGCCAGACTAATATACTTAATTTGGTTCTGCCGAATATATATATATATATATATATATATATATATATATATATATATATATATATATATATATAATATACATTTTCTAAATATATATGTATATTTAGAAACTAGAAACATTTTGCATTGTTTTAACTATAACACAACACTACCACCTGACATAAAACAGCACATTTATCAAAGACCAGCATCACTTTAACTTAATAAAGAACAGTAAATGAAACATTACAGTGATGCAATGAAAATGTAACTCGCAATAAATGCATTTGTATGTTTCTTCTACCTCAGTTCTATTTTTGTGTTCAGTGAGAGAAATCTAGAATGTTTTGTTTGTGAAAATGTGTATTATGTATCATGTTCCTTGTGTACTGGCATTGACAGGGGACCACTGACATTGAGAGCGTACAAGGCCCAGAATTTGCTGCTACGCCCCTGTATAATAACCCATTGATTTTCCTGTTTTATCGGACTCCAAACTCTTATCTTATTTTTAATGATTATTACTGGAAACATACATATTGAATACAACGAACAATGTTACACAATGTTCAGCAGTTATCATTTGATAACCATTTTATTTGCTTATTTTATAGGACAAATATTTCTAAAATATTACACAGATCTACAGATACAATATACATTTGTAGTGTATATTAGTTGATTAGATCTGGATAAATTATGTTTATTCAGCTGTAAAACTAGTTTCTGTTCCATTTTCAGTCTCTGCAGGAGAAGCATGAGCCTCCGCTCCTGTAGCTCCACTGTGCATGCGGCTACCGTAATACACCGTTTAGATGCGCACACAGGTTTTTGGTGCAGACAGCGCGACAGATTTACTATTCCCTTATGATTTACCAACAGTCTCACGTGGGCCGGACAGAGATAGTCAGCGGGCCGGTTTTGCCCTGTTTTTTTATTGTAAAATATTTTTTTCTGGACAATTATCTTAAAATGACAATAATAGACATTTTTTACATCATATGATTTTACCAAAAATTCTTTATACAAGAAATACATTAATTGTCTTTTTTTAATACTTACTATAGTCTGAATAATGTATTCATAATGCATTACATAGCCTACAAAATATCTGATAGTCATAAGCTTGTATAATAACTTATAAGTATTTACATACACAGAACAACATATATTACTGGTCAAAAGTTTTATATATAAAACACTTCTATTGTTTAGTTGTCTAGTAACTGTGCTGTATGACCCAGACAACCTCCTATTTTTATTACTGCACTTCTCCTGTCAGGCAACTGAGAATTAGTTTTATGTTAAGCTGAGTTAAAGCTGCTGTTGCCATGTGGGTCAGCCAGACGTCTTCCTGTAGCAGATTTTCTTCAGTTTCTAAGAGTCTTTATTTGAAGGTGTAGGAAACAGTACTCACCGCTCTCTGACTTCATCTGTAATTTCTCGAAAGAAAAGACGGATACTTTTAATAGTTACAGAGTTATCTGTGTTTCTGTGTCTTTTTCTAGTTAGTATAATGATGAAAGTGTGAATGTGCTGTAGTTTAAGTGTGAAAATGTTGCAGCAGAGCGAAACTGTCACAGTTTAGCCCATGTCTGTCTCCCTCATTTGGTCTCTTGTGCTCCTGCCCCTCTGTTTACCTGTCATGTGTTCCCTGCCATGTGCTTGTGTTGTGTTTTTGTACCTGTTTCCGCCCTAGCTCCGCCCCAGCCCTGCCCTATCTATTAGTGTTCTCACCTGTGTCTTGTTTGTAACCCTGCCCCCTCGTTATCCAAGCCCAGGTGTTCCTCACTCGCCTCATGTATTTAAGCCCCTCTGTTTGAGCGTTCAGTGTTGAGTCTTTTGTATCCTTGTCCTCTGTATGTAAGTGTTCCAAGTTTGTTCAGGTTGTTATCTTTGTGTTCTCAGGTTATTTTATGTTTAGAGTTATATTTAGAGTTTCGTGTTTCCTCAGTTTTTCTAGTCTTTGTCTTAGTTAGATTTATATCCTTATCTTGTTTTTTTTGAGTTATTGCGCTACCCGTGTTTTGTTTTCTGTTTTTATAATCTAGTTTGTTTAAATAAACAATATTGTGCACTTACGTCCATCCCTCCATCCTCATTTGTGACATAAGACTCAACCTAAATATGGACGTAGCACAGTGGCATGCTACTCGGAAGGCGGACCTTGAATTTCTCCGGCTCCTCGCCGAGCAAATCCGAGGAGATATTCCGCTCCCAGCGCCTTTCCTCGGGTTGGAACCCTCCGAGCCTGCCCAAGCTGCACCCGCTGCTGCCCCAGCTCCAGCACCTGCTGCCCCAGCTCCAGCACCTGCTGCCTCAGCTCCAGCTCCAGCACCTGCTGCCTCAGCTCCAGCTCCAGCACCTGCTGCCTCAGCTCCAGCTCCAGCACCTGCTGCCTCAGCTCCAGCTCCAGCACCTGCTGCCTCAGCTCCAGCTCCAGCACCTGCTGCCTCAGCTCCAGCTCCAGCACCCGCTGCCTCAGCTCCAGCTCCAGCACCCGCTGCCTCAGCTCCAGCTCCAGCACCCGCTGCCCCAGCTCCAGCTCCAGCACCCGCTGCCCCAGCTCCAGCTCCAGCACCCGCTGCCCCAGCTCCAGCTCCAGCACCCGCTGCCCCAGCTCCAGCTCCAGCACCTGCTGCCCCAGCTCCAGCTCCAGCACCTGCTGCCCCAGCTCCAGCTCCAGCACCTGCTGCCCCAGCTCCAGCTCCAGCACCTGCTGCCCCAGCTCCAGCTCCAGCACCTGCTGCCCCAGCTCCAGCTCCAGCACCTGCTGCCCCAGCTCCAGCTCCAGCACCTGCTGCCCCAGCTCCAGCTCCAGCACCTGCTGCCCCAGCTCCAGCTCCAGCACCTGCTGCCCCAGCTCCAGCTCCAGCACCTGCTGCCCCAGCTCCAGCTCCAGCACCTGCTGCCCCAGCTCCAGCTCCAGCACCTGCTGCCCCAGCTCCAGCTCCAGCACCTGCTGCCCCAGCTCCAGCTCCAGCACCTGCTGCTCCAGCTCCAGCACCTGCTGCCCCAGCTCCAGCTCCAGCACCTGCTGCCCCAGCTCCAGCTCCAGCACCTGCTGCTCCAGCTCCAGCGCCAGCAGCTCCCGCTGCTTCAGCTCCAGCGCCAGCAGCTCCCGCTGCTTCAGCTCCAGCGCCAGCAGCTCCCGCTGCTCCAGCCTCAGCTCCAGCTCCAGCGCCAGCAGCTCCCGCTGCTCCAGCCTCAGCTCCAGCGCCAGCAGCTCCCGCTGCTCCAGCCTCAGCTCCAGCGCCAGCAGCTCCCGCTGCTCCAGCCTCAGCTCCAGCGCCAGCAGCTCCCGCTGCTCCAGCCTCAGCTCCAGCACCAGCAGTGCCTGCCGCCCACGTGGTACCCACTGCTCCAGACCCTGTGCCCGCGGCTCCGGCCGCCTCTGACCCTGTGCCCGCGGCTCCGGCCGCCTCTGACCCTGTGCCCGCGGCTCCGGCCGCCTCTGACCCTGTGCCCGCGGCTCCGGCCGCCTCTGACCCTGTGCCCGCGGCTCCGGCCGCCTCTGACCCTGTGCCCGCGGCTCCGGCCGCCTCTGACCCTGTGCCCGCGGCTCCGGCCGCCTCTGACCCTGTGCCCGCGGCTCCGGCCGCCTCTGACCCTGTGCCCGCGGCTCCGGCCGCCTCTGACCCTGTGCCCGCGGCTCCGGCCGCCTCTGACCCTGTGCCCGCGGCTCCGGCCGCCTCTGACCCTGTGCCCGCGGCTCCGGCCGCCTCTGACCCTGTGCCCGCGGCTCCGGCCGCCTCTGACCCTGTGCCCGCGGCTCCGGCCGCCTCTGACCCTGTGCCCGCGGCTCCGGCCGCCTCTGACCCTGTGCCCGCGGCTCCGGCCGCCTCTGACCCTGTGCCCGCGGCTCCGGCCGCCTCTGACCCTGTGCCCGCGGCTCCGGCCGCCTCTGACCCTGTGCCCGCGGCTCCGGCCGCCTCTGACCCTGTGCCCGCGGCTCCGGCCGCCTCTGACCCTGTGCCCGCGGCTCCGGCCGCCTCTGACCCTGTGCCCGCGGCTCCGGCCGCCTCTGACCCTGTGCCCGCGGCTCCGGCCGCCTCTGACCCTGTGCCCGCGGCTCCGGCCGCCTCTGACCCTGTGCCCGCGGCTCCGGCCGCCTCTGACCCTGTGCCCGCGGCTCCGGCCGCCTCTGACCCTGTGCCCGCGGCTCCGGCCGCCTCTGACCCTGTGCCCGCGGCTCCGGCCGCCTCTGACCCTGTGCCCACTCCCAGAACTTTGTATGCCCCCA
The DNA here is from genome assembly GCF_023375975.1 of Astyanax mexicanus. Taxonomy (NCBI): domain Eukaryota; kingdom Metazoa; phylum Chordata; class Actinopteri; order Characiformes; family Acestrorhamphidae; genus Astyanax; species Astyanax mexicanus. The sequence continues at coordinate 1,004,097 of NC_064423.1, read as the reverse complement.
GGCCTATCCCCAGGCCTGCTCCCAGGTCACGGGCTCCTAGGCCCGCCCCAAGGCCCCCGGACCTCTGCCCAAGAACTGTGCCCAGGCTGGCCCCTCTAACTACCCCACAGACTTTAGCCAGTCCTGGGCATCCCCAAGTTTTGTTTGTTCCCATGTCTCTCCCTGTCCTGGTCCCAGTGTCTGTGTTTGTTCCCATTCCTGTCCCTGGTGGTTTTTCTGTTCCCATCCCGGTCACCGTATTTGTGTCAGTCCCAGTAAGTGTATTTGTCCCGGTTCCATCGCCCTGTCTTGTCCAGACCCAGTTTGTCCAGCCCAAGTCCTCTGTCCAGTCTAAGCCCCTTGCCCAGTCTAGGTTCTCCTCCACAGTCCAGTCTCTGTCCCAATCTAACATCCAGCCCCCTGTCCAGTCTCAGCCCCCTGTCCAGTCTTTCGTCAAGTCTCAGTCCCCTGTCCAGTCTTTCGTCCAGTCTCCGTCCCCTGTCCAGTCTTTCGTCCAGTCTCCGTCCCCTGTACAGTCTTTCGTCCAGTCTCCGTCCCCTGTCCAGTCTTTCGTCCAGTCTCCGTCCCCTGTCCAGTCTTTGTTCATGTCCCCTGCCCTTTCTGCATCCCTGCCCAATGTACAGCCCTCTGTCCAGTCTCTGTTTTTTCCACCTCCCCAGTCTCCATTCCAGTCCCAGTATGTTTCTCCTGTCTAGTCTCCTGTCCCAGTTCCTGCCCCTGTGTTCTTTCTCTGGTCTTGTCTAGCCTTGTCTTGTTTTTCTGTTCCTTCTCTCTCGGCGCCTCTGGTAGTGGCGCCGTTGAGGGGGGGTAATGTCACAGTTTAGCCCATGTCTGTCTCCCTCATTTGGTCTCTTGTGCTCCTGCCCCTCTGTTTACCTGTCATGTGTTCCCTGCCATGTGCTTGTGTTGTGTTTTTGTACCTGTTTCCGCCCTAGCTCCGCCCCAGCCCTGCCCTATCTATTAGTGTTCTCACCTGTGTCTTGTTTGTAACCCTGCCCCCTCGTTATCCAAGCCCAGGTGTTCCTCACTCTCCTCATGTATTTAAGCCCCTCTGTTTGAGCGTTCAGTGTTGAGTCTTTTGTATCCTTGTCCTCTGTATGTAAGTGTTCCAAGTTTGTTCAGGTTGTTATCTTTGTGTCCTCAGGTTATTTTATGTTTAGAGTTATATTTAGAGTTTCGTGTTTCCTCAGTTTTTCTAGTCTTTGTCTTAGTTAGATTTATATCCTTATCTTGTTTTTTTTGAGTTATTGCGCTACCCGTGTTTTGTTTTCTGTTTTTATAATCTAGTTTGTTTAAATAAACAATATTGTGCACTTACGTCCATCCCTCCATCCTCATTTGTGACAGAAACAGCCGCAACACCATCTGTTCCAGCACTGATTTACTACAGTTAAAGACTTTTTTGCATCCATTTCCAAAGTTCAGTTCCTTTCTATTACTACAGATCAGGGGCCTCATGTACTAAAGATGTGTACGCACAAAAACATTGCGTACGCCATATTTCACGGTCACGGTCAGATGTACTAAATTTGACTTGAACGTGAGAAAGTGCATTCCTCCACGGCACTTTCGTTTCGGGCGTACGCATGTTTTTTGTACGTATATATTGTGTTTTTGTCATTTGGCGAACCTTAGAGGCGATGCATTGAAATTACAACTATTAAGATATCCTTTATGCACACATTGTAGTAAGCATTATTGGGTAAAATAAAGTAAATTAATCATACAATTTCATTGACTTCATTGAAATCATCGTTCAACATGTTTCCACTTAGCCTAGATTATATAAACATGCATAAAAGTTTGCACTGGAGTTATTGGAGATGGCAGCGTTGGCATTATTGGAAAATATTGCTAATGGCTGAATTCATTGAGAGTGCATTTTCCATGACCATTCTGTTTTTTTGGCCCATGATGATGACTGACTTATAAACCGTTTTAGATTTCCAAGAGTATAAGAGGATAAGAAAACGTGCGTGACGGGCGGCTTCTTCGTAAACAACTCATTTAAAGCATTTAAATGAAAGCATTTATTATCCATCTTAGAATAATACAATTTAAAACATGGGTAATTATACACTACGCGTATATAATATTAATAATAATAAAATTATTTTTTATTGTTATTATTATTATTACATTATACTCTGTGTAATTAAGGGAGGAGACGTGGCAGGTGTGATGTTTTCGTGCACTTGTTGCGCTTGATTTCAGGTTGATTGTGATGTACTAAGAGAAAGTACGTGATATTCTGCCTACTCACGGTTTTTAAAAAATCCAGATTTTTTTGTGTGTACGGAACTTTTCATGTCTGAGCGAACAGAACATTTTAGTAAGAAGTCCACACAAGTCTTAGTACATGAGGCCCCAGCTGTATAAGTTGTTAACCAATTTATTTTCAGGTTTTTATTTTTACACTATTTCACGCCTTATAATTTTGTTCAACTTATGTATGAATTCTATCAGTCAGGTATTAAGGAGCAGTAAAGTCACTCCACTGAAGTACAGAGTTATACAGGAGTTTCAGTTTAGTTCTCCAGCACCGAGACTGGAGCAGTATTAGCATTAGCCGCTAAACACTATCACTTTTGCCATTTAGAGGTGAGTAATATCGACCCGTAGCCTGCTGCTAACCCCAGCTAGCACTGCTGGAGCAGCATTACCATTAGCCATTGTACTACATTATACTAGTAGGCTCCGTTAAGAGATTTTTTATTCACCAAGAGGTCAGTGACCTGTCTCCTCATTAATAATACAGCTGAGCTGAGCGAAACGATTCGCGGCTACTGAATAATTATTCGGGGCTAAAGCCCCGGAAATCCAGGCCAGACGTCACCCCTTTAGGACGAACCACTAGCTAACTCAGGGTTCCTCAGTGTAGTGCTGTCGGGCGGCTTTTACTAGCGCTAGCAGTTAGCCGCTAATGCTAATGATGCTGCACCCAGCCTTAGTGGAAATCTGGAAATCTAAGTTTACTGTGAATAAGGATGATTCTTAGATTATGTGCACCTTTGGCCTTGTAAAGTTGAGTGAAAAAAACATTATACAAATTCAACACACAGCTTCATATGTTTAAATAACCAGTGTAGTATTGAGATCCATTAGATTTCAAACTAAATTTACAAGACTAATTATTATTTTTTACATTTTATCTGACCCGGAATAAACAAATGTCATTTCCACCACATTTCATTTAACACAAATAAATAAACAGTGCATAATAATTTAAACATCCTAGAATTTTCTAGAACCATTAGCTTAACTATTTGTACCAGTTACTAATATTTACAACAATAATTCATTTTTGAATTACCTAAATTAACTGTCCTAAAGATCAAAAGCTGAACTGTACATTTTTCACAGTGTGAAATGCAGTTTTACTTTGGGTAGGTCCTTGTAAATAATAAATCATTTGTTTTATTACATAAAGTAATGCAAGTGATCAATAAATGTAAATATGATTATAATATGAGCTGAATATTTTTTGGAAATTTTGTGAAAAATATGTGCGGTGATGGAAATGACAAGGGAAAGTAGACGCCAATGCTGTGAGACTAAAAAATAATATTAACAGTGGTCTTAAATCAAATATTTTTATATATTTTATTTATTTCAGTATTCCTTACTACAGCGGCATCAACAATACTCATATAAATTATATTTTTAACCTTTTTTTTCATTGTGGAAGTTTGAAACTCTGGGGGTGAGACAAGAAGAAAAAAGTGATTTTGCAACGTCCAGGTGAATGAAAAGTATTAAAAAATCATATTTGAAAAGTGGTACATTTTTGAAAAGTTTTTTTTTATCACCATTTCCCTACAGAAAGAGGTATTTGTCCAAAATTGCAATTATTTAAAAAAATATGGGACACATTCTAAAAATCACCCATAAATGCAAGCACTTTAGAAATCTGTTTAGATTAGCATCCATTGCTTGTTTGACTTTGAAAGAAAAATAGACCAGAAAATAGACATTTATTTATAGTGCGCCTTATAATCTGTTGTGCTTTATAGTGCGATAAATATGGTATAAAGTTCACTAGATTTTGTACCATTTCAGTTTATTCGCCAGCCCTGAAGTGCTTAAATGATTTAACCAGGTTCAGTTATAAAAGCTGTGTGTTTTCAGACCAACTCCTCTGACTGGAAGCTAGTCTGAATATAAAGAGTGAGGGAAACACATCACAGAGATGTGCAGAGAGCCTATATGAAGCACCTTTACTGTCCTCAGAACGCTGTGTCAACAGTGCTCAGCATCATACGGTGTGTTACTGTCTGTTATTGGCTGCAGCTTAATTGGAATTCATGTCCTCTCTCTCTCTGTAAGCATTTTCACTGTCTTTTTTTCTACACTGAGCCGTTCCGACTGAGCTAGAAGATCCATACTTTCATGTGCAGGAGAAATAACCTTCCTCCATCCCCCACAGTGACTCATCCGGATCCTCTGTGAAACTCACTACCGTAGCTCTAACGCTTAGAATACAGAGTGGCCCATCAGCCTCAGTGCTGTTCATTACGTGATTTGTTATTAAAATTGCATGAATTACTGACCCAGTAATCTCAAATATGACCTACAATGTTTACATTAGTTCTGTAGTATACTACACAGCAAAACAGACAGTTTTACATTAACTAGATAACATGTAGTCCCAGTTAAAATAAGTGTTAAAATAACATACGGTAGAGTTCATTCAAAAACACCAAACAGAACTGTTCTCTCATAACAGACCCATATCCAACTTTCAACCCAACACCACCTGAACACCAAGAACTGAATTTCATTTACCTAACACACACACATTACCCCCACAAACAACAACACCTACTAATAACACCAAACAAGTGATAATGGAGTATTCTGGGAGCAAAGCAATTCAAGAGACAGAGTCTCTGAGATACAATACACTGTGAAGAGTTGAATTTTTACTTTGTGGAGAGATGAATTTTAGAAATATCTCCAAATCCGTAGATTGTTTAACACTGAGGATGGTTAGAATAACTCCCAGCAAGTCAAAAAACGCTGACATTGTGATTTTAACACAGTGGATTTTACAAAAACACCCACACTTGATGGCATAATTGTAATTTGAGATGCTGAAGTCATTAACATTTACATCTGGTGAGAAAAAAAATCCAATTGTCCTGAACTGCTGTTTTGGCAGTTTACTCACGTCTCAAGGGCATTCCAGTTCACTTAGTCCCTTAATTGCATTAAACGCTGGTCATCAGTCAACTCCAGACAGGCTGTTCTATTGTAAAAAAGTGATAAAGGAAAGCAAATCACACTGCAATGCTAAATGTTCAGTCTCCCTGTCCTAAAACAGTGCATAAAATCTGATAAATCTCTGGTTTATTTTATCTTGTACAATAAACAAATGTACTCTTTCTTCCAGGGGGTCTGGGTTCACTGGCGGTCGTGTCGTTGCTTGGTTATTTTGTTGTCAGTGTGATACCTGTGTTTTGGGTAAGAAAAGCCTCTATAAGCCTCTTAGCGGAGAACCAGTGAAATGATCCTCTCTACTCTCCAGCTCATCACAGTGAGTTGGTTGTAAACGTACTCAAGTCTTAAGGCTTACTGTGTCTGTCAGGTGTGAAGAGAGGGAGATAAATCACCCATCACTTTACTGCAGGGGTGTCCAAACTACGGCCCGCGGGTCATTTGCGGCCTGTTTTCTTTTTTGAATTTTAGAAATAGAATAAAAGTTGGCCCGCTGTTAAGCAGGTTTTTATAATGAGAGATTCAAAGTTTAAAAGCTAGGTGTCAGAAACGGGCCAAAGAGTCTAAAAGTGGAGAGAGTGCGCCGTTGTAGGGCAGAAAAACGGGCACTTCTTTATTAGAAAGGCACCTGACTGGCACTTCCTCATGATTTCTCCACCGCATCTCATTCCTCTTTTGTACAGGGCAGCTTTGGGACACTGTCCAGTGCAGGTGGCTTAAAAGGTGTATTTCTACACTGAGAAAAATAAATCTGAGTGTTAGTAAATGTAACGTAATTAAATCTGTGTTATTAACAACAAAAAATATGTTTCTACCTTTACATGAATATATCTAGTTTTTAATTACTCCACATTTGTTTAAAATACAAGACATTGTGTATTTTTACCTTAATATAATTTATTTATGTAATCCCAACTAATCTTTTTAGGTTCACAACAAACTAAAGTCTTGTTATATTTACTAGGGTTTTAGTCACTACCTGTGTCAATGCTCTTTCTACAGTGTTGGTTCATGCAGCTTTCCTATAGGCTCCTGGTACCATATATTTGCATATTGGGTGTGGCCTCTCCCTTACGTACCATCTTTGTGTTGTCTGTTGCCCAAAGCTACCTGATCCTGGGCGTGCAGTAATTATAATATACATGTTGATTGGCAGGTCTCAGTGTTGTAGAGCTGTAAGAGCACATTAACTTTATTCTGTGTTTCTAGTGATCACAGTATGCTGACTCTGAGCTACAGAGTTCACTCTTTACCCAGTTTACTCCTGTATTACTCCACTATTATACTGTTAAATAATTATATAATAAATATGTTGAGAATACCCATGATTAACTTAAAATGATAAGTTATGTGAATATTACTAAAGTTTTATTAACTTGAAAGTGTGTTAAAATACAGATGAATTGTTAGTTTATTTGACTAAACAGATCATTTTTTAAAAAGGAAAAATTAAACACTTAAGTTGAGTTAACTCAGCTTTTTAAGTCAGCAGTGTACAAGAGAAAATTAAGTTGACGATACTTAAATTTCCCATCTAGTGTTAATGGACTCTTTTAAGTTGACACTTCCTGAAAAAGTATGTTAGCACAACTGGAGAAAATTAAGTAGTAAATACAATCACTACTATTGCTTGATCTACCTAATTATCTGATGCAAAAATTGACATGATTTTTTTAAGGAGATGAAGCACACATTTTTTTTTTCAGAGGCGTCAACCTACAATTCTTTCTTGCCACTCTAAAGGGCACATAAGTGATAATATTTTTTAACTATGGGGCAAAATTATATTATTATTATTATTGGAGCGTGAACTAGCCCTGGCCGTTTTCACAGGTTCACATATAGAGATAGAAACTGCTCAGTTCCTTTGAGAATTTGTTTAAATAAATTCAAAGAGGAAGCAGATAGAGACAGCTGTATTACAAAACCCTAGTAATTCCACTGTGTTCAGACTTCTAATAGAAACTCTCTCTCAGAGGGTCTCAGAGGAAGCAGTTACCGACTGTTACAGCAGATGTATTACAAAAAGGGATCCTGGTGAATTCACTGTGTATCGATTTCCCCAAATAAACCCCAGAGCTTCTCTCTGATCCTCAGCTGCAGGAACAGCAGGTATGGATGACCTTCAGAATTCAGCCGAGCAGTAGAGATTTGCATGGCACAGGGCAGTATTGATTTTCTGGTTCCTCTGCCGACTATTATGTTACAGCTCTTAAAAAAGTCCTGCTTTTAACATATGCTGATGCATGGAGGTTTACCACTGTCTGAGACTGAGCAGAGCATTTGTGAAGCTGTGAGATCAGATTTACATATCATTAATTAACCTCGAAATCAAGTTTCCCCTCATCTCCATTCTCTACTTTTCTCCTCATTCACTGCTTTTCTCCTCATTGTTCTCGGTTTCTTTGTTGTGTCTCTCTCTTCACATTCTATTATCCTGCCTGCGTGTGATCGATCTGAGGTCGGGACTGGAGTGCATGTGCAGATCTGTGGCTCAGCTCCAAGTGCACGACCTGACTGACCTGAAACAGACCAAACAAAACAGCATGACTGTGTTTTACTGTACTTACTAAACTACTCTGCCCAGCTGTCTTCTGTGTCTGGCCCAGACAGACAAATAGTTTAACCCTTGTGTGGTGTGGAGTTTTCATTTTTCATCAAATGATACTAAAAAAATATTTTTTCTAACTCAAACTCATTGGCATTAACTCATTTTTTGTGAAAAGCATATATCAAAACACATTTTCGATAAACACACATTGGACACCCCCCCGCCCCACACACATTTATATTACATACAGTATGTTTGGCCAAGGGCTAATAAACATTGCTTCATTTGTAAATTTGAAATTTTCTACTCATATCTTGAGTTTAATTAATTTTCTTTTACATTTTATTAAAAAACTAATAAAAAAAGAGTAGCACTTTTTGAAAGAAATGTAACATAAGAAAGGTAAAGGGCAAATATTAACCATGTAAGCTGTTTAAATTGCTTGCAATTTAGGTGAAGCGAGCATGTGTAAAGCATTTTAATGTAGAATTGCTTAATTTTGCTGAATTAAATACAAGTAACAAAGTAAACGAGTAACAAAAATATGAACACCACACAAGGGTTCAATTTTAGACTGACTGACAGATAAAGGCTAGTTTGATAAATGGGTGACAGATTTACAGATGTCCACTGAGCATGGATGCAGTAGCATTAGCGTCTAAGCACTAGCTGCACTTAACAGCTAATGCCACCCAACAGCGCTACACTGAGGAACCCTGAGTGTTCTAGTAATATTAGCTAGCGATTAGCGATATTAGCTAGCAGTTCGTGACCACATAGCTGTTTTTATGACGGTAAACATGCAGACTACAGTCTGATATACTCGCCTCTGAACAGCAAAAGAGCTAGCACCTAGTGCAGTTAGTGCAGGGTAGTGTTTGTATTGTTTCAGCAGTGCTAGCCAGGGTAAGCAGCAGGCTACAAGCCGATAAAACAGCAAAAGAGCTAGTGCTTAGCGGCTAATGCTAATACTGCTTCAGGCATAACTACACTGAAACTCCTGTATAATGCTGCACTTTAGCAGAGTGGCTTTACTGCTCCTTAATACCTGACTGGTAGAATTAATACACACACTGGAAAAAAACACACTGGAAAAGTAGATAAATATACAAAATAATATACTTTTGTAGATCAGAGCAGTACACGGTGCAATTAGCCAATAAACAATCTAAAAGTTCAAAATGCAGATGAGCTATATGGTTATGAGTTGAAGTAAACAGGTGTGCTGATAAACAGGCATTTATATGTATATGTACATATGCATGTTCCCCCTATAGGTGCATATCCATCCATGGATGAGTAAATGTAAATGTAGTGTGACTGGATTTTACTCTTTAGTCTGTACCCAATGGGAGGAGTTAAAAAGAATGGCTACTTGCATCTGTATGATGTGTTCATTTTAAAATGTAAAATGCAAACTGTCAATATAATACTGAAACTAGATTATTATACAGTACATGTCCAATCTGAGTGGGCACATACTTTTTAAACAATGTATTCTAAATGAATATGGATTAAAATTAAGCCTCCTATCTCATAGGAAGGCATTAGAAGCGTGGCATCCTTTCACCACAGCAGCAGTGTTGAGGCCAGTCACTGAGTTTGGGTGATAAGGGTTGGCTCACAGCTGGCATTTCAAATCGTTTCAGAGGTGTTAGATGGGATTGGCTCATGGTTTGACTCAGGCTAATTCAGACGACTGTATGCTCATCACTGATAAACATACGGTCTCTTTGAGCAAGTGTTCTGCTATTCTGAAACAACTTTCACAAACAGTTCTCCAGAATGTTAAATTAGTTGGTCAGTTTTAGGGTGTACTCAGACTAGGAAATCCGTCCAGTGGCTGGGCTCGCTTGACGAGTGTGATCGATTCGAACCGTGACCGGGACCACTTGAAGAGGTGGATTTGAACGGTACACATGCAGTATTAAGGTCAATTTATACTACTGCGTCTAACTTACGTCATAGCCCATGCGTTGCCACATACCCTAAACCAGGGGTCACTGAAGGATTTAATTCTGACGGCAGCTGAGCTTTCTTGACGTGTTTTGCGGCGCAGTAAACTCACAGACTAATCACGTGTGCTGTAAGACCAACAAGCGCTCTCTTCAGCCAATCAGATCGATGCAGACTGCTGCCCCAGCTAGTGAATTGGGACACGGCCGGGAAAAACGGCTGTATAAAGAGATAGGAAGTCTGAGAATGGGCGGAAAAAAGAGGACAGGCAGAAACTAAAGACACGCCGAGCGCGACAGGGGAGGAATATACACAAAATCTGGCTAGAGAGGCTAGGATGCTTTATATATATATATATATATATATATATATATATATATATATATATATAGTTTACAGGATATAGCACAAGTTAAAATAGCGACGATCCGGACCTTGGACTGACGTAATTTTCTCCAACTGGACCATACTGATTTCTAATTAAATACCCCTGCCTTACACCACAGCCTACGCCGTAGTTTGACACGCATATCCTTGGAAATCTAACTACAGCCACAGCTGTGATTGGTCCACCGGTCCTCGTGTTTTCACCCTCACATTTCTGCCTTCGTGGTATAAACTGCAGAGCAATGCAGAGCCGCTGATACGTCCATGCAGAAGTATAAACATGCTCCACTGCATAGTGCACTCTTGCTGGAAACATGGCAATGTTGTGCCGAATTCAGCTCCAGCATGATTTAACCAAACCGTACTTAGTGAGAGTACACCCTCACACTATCTGATCAGATGTCTCTGCCAGGCTGGAATGAATGAGGATTGAGCATAAGGCCTGACACTCCTATGCTTAGAATTGGACATGGTGATCTTAGGGTTGTGTGTGGCTGGTCAGCCATGAAAACTCAATTGATTAAACCCCCACTAACTGTTCTTCTGCTGAGGCTTCTTGCAGAGGCAGGACTGGTAGACTGTGTTACAATCAAGGACAGAAAATAAAAAGTAGAGAAGAGATTTTTACTGTATGCACTTTTTTTTTTGCTGAAGTAAGCTGCTGCTGTTGTTGTTCTGAAATGATTAGCCTTCACAATATCTGCACTTGACTTGTCATTGTCAGTGGTGCGTATAAGCAGGAATCCAGCTTAAGCTCAATGTAATCTGAGGGAGTGACTTTCTCTGTACACAACTATAAAGTGGTTCTGCAGCCATCATGGCAGTAGAGTAGTAATGACACCAACATGTCTTAGTAAATTATTTAGAGCTGTGTGGTCTGATGACTGTAATACTGCCTACTGCATCTATATCATCCTATTACTATGAAAATTATGTAATAGGTAGGGCTGTGACCTTTTTGTACCTACAGTATTAAAGTGTGTTGAGATGTGTTCTATCTGCTGAAAGTGAAATGAAAATAAAATAAACTAATGCTAGGTCTGTTAGCGTTAGCGACAGTTAGCTTGTAAATGAATCATGGTACAAAGTTTACAGAGCCTGGTGATGCATTAGCTGTTTTATTCAGTAATATAACACAGTGTCTCTTACTGTCAAGTTTAGAAGGTAGATTGCTTATTATTATGCTTAAGTGCAGTGTCTCTCTCTCGCTTTCTCTCTCTCTCTCTCTCTCTTACGCTCATGGCTAAAGAGCTGCTGTATCAAATCTATTTTTTGTACATTAACGAAACACATTATGTGCTTTTAAAAATACTATGAAATGCAATGTACAGGTAGGCCCAAAATATTTGTATAGTGACACAATCTTCATGATTTGGGCTAAGCATGCCACCACACTGAATTTAAAATAAAACAAATGCAATTGAAGTGTAGGTTTTATTAAGTGATTGAACAAAAACAAATTATATCAACCATCTCTCAGCATAGCTTCCTCATTTCAGAGCTCAAAAGTATCTGGACGAATGAATTTTACCATAAATTAAATGTTCATTTTAATACTTTTGTTTTTAGAATTCATGGCAGACAAAGACTGACTGAAGTCTGAAACCCATAAACATCACTAAACACTGGCTTTTCCTCTATGATGTTTTTTCCAGGTCTTTACTGCAGATGTCTTCAGTTGTTGGTGGTTTGTGTGTGTTTCTACCTTTAATTTTGTCTTAAGTGAGTAAAATGCGGAATATTTGACTTCTTTACCTTAAAAAACTCCTGGGTTGAATTCTCAGTATATTTGAGTCACTGTCCATCTGTGCTGTTAAGCACAGTTCAGTCAGCATTGCTGCATTTGGTTGAATCTGAGCAAATAAATAAATCCCTGTACACTTTATAATTCATTCTTCAGCTTCTGTCACATCATTAATAAACACCAGTGACCCAGAGCCACTGGAAGCCATGCACGCCCAACCATCACCATGTTTTACAGAGGATGTGATGAGCTTTGTGTCAAGGAGTTCCAAGCATTCTCCATGCTGTCTTCCTCCCATCATTCTGGTGCAATTTGTTCTTAGTTTCACCTGTCTAAAGAACACTGCTCTGGGCTGCTTCTTTTTGGTAAGGTGTAATCTGGCCTTTCTGTTGAATGAACCAAACTGTGGAACTGTCCACTACTAACATTTCTGCTATCTCTCTGATGGATTTCTTCTTTTTTTCAGGCTAATGATAGTCTGCTCTGGGTTCATAGCAACAGCTTCCAAATGCAAATGCTACACCTGTAATCAACTCAGACATTTTACCTGCTTAACTGATGATGGAATAATGAAGGAAAAGCCTGTGCAGCTCATAAAATAGCTTCTGAGATCATTTGTCCAATTACCAATAAGCCCCTCAAATGAAGAGACTTTCTGGAACAATTCCTAATTTCCTAAAAGCTGTATAGCATATTTCAGTTCAGCCCCTTAAATTGAATATGAAAGTGTAACCTTCAACTGTTTCTCTTTTTTTTTTTAATTAAAGCAGCACTAGGTAGGATTTCCTTGATTTTTGATCTTTTTAAAGAAGTAAAATTACAGCTTGAAACTCACTGCAGCGCTGCATTGAGGTGTAATAGGAGGAATAGCGGTGCTCTCGTGTCTGTGCCGGAGCTCCTCTGAGCTCAAACAAGACTCTGTAAGTTTACTGAGGCGGCCGTGACCAACGCTCGCGAGAACTGCACCCTGCTTTCCCACCTTTAGTTCTAACAGTTCTACAAGGAATACTGGTTCATTCTTTACAAACTAACATACAGACACTCTGGCAGAAGCTGGAAAGAGACCGAACATGTCTGTGAAAGCCAGACAACAAAAAAGAGAAACTAATCCGCCTGAAACTTTTATTACACTCTGCAACTGTAGGGGGAGCCCACGAGCACAAAATCTCAATCCTACCTAGTGGAGCTTTAAACGAAATCCAAATCAAATCCAGTGTGGTGGCTTGCAGAGACCATGCAAAACCATGACAATTGTGTCACTGTCCAAGTATTTATGGGCCTAACTGTATGTAACGCATAATAAAAGCATTAACATATTATGCTGAACTTTTTAATTTGTGTTTTCATCCTGCAGATATTCTTCCGAAAGATCAGCGATGTGAAGCGGGAGGAAGAGGAGATGTTGAAGAGGAAGGACGAAGCCCCTCTCAACCTTCCTCCGGACCATCCTGTTCGCCGCCTCTTTCAGCGGTTCCGTCAGCAGAAGGAGGCCCGGTTGGCAGCAGAGCTGGCCAATCAGGGGGAAGTGGACGTGGAGAAAGGTTCTGTTCTTATGGAAAGAAAGAGTGTGATCCATGAGGTCAGTGGAAGCAGCCTTGTTACAGTCGCTGAGAGTCCTGCCACGCCCCTGGCCTCCTCCTCCTCTCTATCTTCCGCTGCAAGGACCTCAAATCAGGCCAAACTTCATGCCGCCATCGGGGCCAGCAGTAATTCAACAGGAAGTAAACTGGCTGAAGCTCCCAAAGGCAAAGGCTGGGGCCGGTTTAAGGAAGCCTCAGGAAAAGCAGATCTGTCCTGGAGTTCAGTCTCCAAAGCAGAGTCCATGGAAACCCTGCCAGACAGGACTAAGAGCCAGGATGAGCTACCACTGAAGAAGACAGACTCCTGCGACAGCGGCATCACAAAGAGCGACCTACGACTGGACAACATGGGGGAAGGGACCACCCGGACCCCTCAGGACCAGAGCCCCACGCAGGCAGAGGGGAGGAGGGTCTTCTACCCCATTCCAGAACACAGCATCCAGGCTTCCTTCCTGGAGCTGAAGCGGGAGCTGAGAGGAGACATCTGCTCCCTCAATAACCGCATGGCTGTACTGGAGAGCCAGCTAGCCGAGATGCTAAAACTGCTAAAAGCAAGAAAGACCTCAGGGTTATCGAAACCTCAGTCACCTGATTTAGACAAAAGAGACGACATATCATCTTAACCAGCCAATCCCTGAACAGGGTACGGCTTTTAGAGACACAGATTCCAATGGGCTTCTGAAATAAAACACCATCTAGTTCTATTATGAAGGGGAGCTCTTCAGAATTTAAACTGAACACCACCTCGGCTGTACGACTGAGGGCCATGTTAGAGATTTATTGCAATAAAGCTGTGAGACCAACAGCATACCAATCGCTTATTTCTTTAATTTTCCTTTAGATGTTTCAGTTTGGTTGGATATTGGGATCATTAGAACATTTTCATAGATGATTACATTCGTAGAATTTACAGTTACTGTAATTTTTTTTTACTTTTCTCTTATTGTTTTGATCATTTTTAGTTACATAGCCTCGTAAGTAAAATGCAAAGAAACAATAGTAACTTAACCCTTTCAGACCTGAATTCCAAAATAGAAAGAGGCGTCTGACTGTTGACGGGTTTTATTCAGTCAGTGGTGCACCTGTGTTTTCCGTTGGGAAGGTTTTAATACACCATAACACTCCACACTTCTAGACCACCACACCTATCGGAGTAGACAAATTTGTAAACTTCGTCACTATTTAAACAAGATAGGACCCTCTATGTTTGATATTGACCTTTTTATTGATTTAGACCATACCTGAACATACTTAAAAAAGTGAAGACCCTTAAAAAATGACTTATTAAAAATTAACACTTACTTTGCCTCATTGGGTCTAATGTTGACATCCCCTAAAGTTTTTGAGGTGTTTTTGTCCAGTGCAGTGGGCGGGGCTAAACTGTTTCATTGGCTAGTTTGTATTTGTATTAGCTGATTGTGAATTCTAATGGACAACAAGTCTTGATTAGTGTCATGTGTAACAATGGATGTAATGAATGCAGGGTCTGAAAGGGTTAAGATCTTAAAAATGCAATGTGAAAGGTGCCTCTGTTGATTTAAGAGAACTGGTTGCTTTTTTGACAATCTCACTCTTTAATGTTTTTAAACACAAAAAATAACCAGATAATAAAAACAGATAAATTGCAAATGGCAAATGCATTTTTACATAATTTCAAAAGTAATAAACTACCATCCATTGAATTAACTTTTATAAGGACAACAATAAGATAAGTGTAAGAATAAAGAATATGGTGAATATCGTCTTTTTGAAGAACATTCTATGGATGTGTAATACATGAAACTATGCATGGATCAGATAAAGCTTAGTAACAGTAAATAAGCATGGAATTTGTAATAATGTGTGTCATTAACATGCTTATATGTTCTACAATCATGTAAAAAAAAATAGAACAGCCTGCAAAATCATTTGTCTTTTGTCTTTAAATGGATACATGAGTGACAGAAAAGACAGATACTGAGAGACAGAAATATATAACTAAACAAATAAAACTGAAGAAATGTCTTTTTAGGTTCATTTTTCTGAAGAAAATATGTTTTCTTTTAAGGAAAACATTAACACATCATCTGCAGCTAATGTAATACACCTCATTCTTGTTACTTTTTATTTTACTTTTTCTTTATACATTTTAGGTAAATTTTCCTTATAAAAATGCAAAATTAAAAGACATTTCTCCAGTTACATAACCTCTCTTTATCAAAAAAAAAATGTTTAGTGCAAATGTGTAGATATGCCAAAATAGACAATGATTTTTATGGGCTGTTTTTATTTTTAAATGTCTGTATGTACATTCACACAAATTTCCAAACTATTTTTTATAACATGTCTTATCAAAAATTGAATTAGTATGTATAACGTCTAGCTATAACAAATTATCTGTGGAAAAAAATGCACATTTTGCACTTACAGTCCCTCTGTAGATGGTTTGTCATTTACATGCGTCACTAAAATGGTTGTACAGGACTGTGCAATTGTGAATGAAAGTTCTAAAGTAAAAGTAAGTTTTTTTTTGTCTGAGATGATTTAGGTTAAAATGTACCTGAATGGAATTTTATTTTCTGTTACACTGTAACACTTTAATCTCATGGGTAAAATCTGCTGGATCTGGGAAATCAGTGTTTTAAAAAACATTGTTTAAAAGGGGAACAGACTGAAGAAAAAATGAGAAAATGAGTTTATCAATAAAATATAATTTTTATATAAATGGACAGAGAATGTTTGCATTTAATAGAGCTCTAAATGACTGACTGAAATATCCACAGTGACAAAATATGACAGCTTGATTTTGCAGGTTTGTTTGGTGAAGATATTGATGAGTTTATAATCCAAAACTGGGTTACAGAAACAGTTTACACCATTCTATTATTATTCATTTCTATTATCCAGCCGTACTGTATCTGTTTCTGCTTTTGTCAGTTTTCTTAAAAGCACTGATAAACCTGAATAAGATATATACATGTGCATATGAAAATTCAGTTCAAAATGTAAAACTCGTATATTATATAGATGTATTACACACAGAGTGATCTATTTTAAGCATTAATTTATTTTATTGTTGATGATTATGAAGCTTACAGCCAATGAAAACCCAAAAATCAGTGTCTCTGAATATTACAATATTATAAGACCAATTGGTGCTTTTGGCAGTGTGGGCAGTGTGCCAAATCCTGCTGGAAAATGAAATCCGCATCTCTATAAAAGTTGTCAGCAGCAGAGAGAAGCATGAAGTGCTGTAAGATTTAGTGGGAAAACAAAACTGCACTGACTTTAGACTTGATAATAAAACACAGTGGATCAACACCAGCAGATGACAGACATGACTCTCCAAACCATCACTGATTGGTGGAAACTTCACACTAGACCTCGAGCAGTTTGGACTGTGTGTCTCTCCACTCTTCCTCCAGACTCTGCTCCCTTAATTTACTTTAAATGAAATGTAAAATTTACTGATAATCAGTGATGGTTTGGAGAGACATGTCATCTGATGGTGTTGGATTCTACATACAATTCCTCTAATTACATTTAGATATTAGATATTTTGTGCAATCAATTTATTATTATTTTTTTTTAATTAACTCAATGTATGGATCAGGAGGTCATAATATGTGGTGGAAGTCATAAATAAAATAAAGCTTCAGTAATTATGAGCATTTAATATAATTTATCATTACTATGTAAAAGTGTATATATATATATATTAACTTTACATTCACATTAATATTATTATTAATAATAATATTAATAATAAATATAGATAATCTAGATAGAGTAAAATGCCATCTAAGATAAGCAAGCTAAGATAATGTATAGGGCTGTTTTTATGGCAGTTTTTTTTCTTATGGCTGATAGAAAAAACTTCATCATCATTTGGGCCAAGAAATTAGAAGATATACTGTTCTAAATAACTGCATTAGAATATGTTAAAGAAACTGTGGTTTATGCATGATAAGTTAATTACTTCTCAATAAAAGCTGGATAGATAGCCAGCTTAAAGTCACACTTTGCAGTAAAGAAAATAGTAACTAGCTCTTTTAGCCTACAACACTGTGACCATGCAGAGAAGCACTGTATAGAACATAACTGATTACCCAAAAGAAAGGTTTCTGAAGGAAAACTTAAAGTCATATAAGGCTGTAAATGTTATTCCACTGCAAATAGTAAAATATTGTTCTTAGAAAAACATGAATTGTTAAAGTAAACATTAAAATGTAGGAAATATCTGAACATTTCATTAAAGTCATCCAGTAATTCTGCATGCGGTCTGTACACAGTGTTACAGTTGTGCACGCACAGTCGCTATAAACCAGCGTGAGTTGGCACTAGCTGCTCTGTGGTTTTGGTGTAATTCCCGGTGGAGTTTGAGAGTGTGGTAATTAAAGAGCTCTGTTTACTCTGATTGCTGCTATAATCTGATTAGGAGCACAGAGCCAGTCTGATCCTCTGAGCATTGGAGGGCAGATATTTGATTAAACTAAGGGTTGTTGTCATGCTAATCACCTGTGCCTCGTCTTACACACACACACCTGTAATTGAATTCTTAGCTAGGTAAACTAATCAGTCATTATTAAACTAGAATTACATTAGAACTAAAATCATATGTGACACTTAAATAATCTGTATATTCAATGTTAAATATTAAATTTAATATAAGAATGATTAAATTATCTATTCATCGTCTTATTTGCATCTTTCTGGTCAGGGTTGTGGTGTGTCCAGAGCAGGGATGTCCAAACTACGGCCCGCGGACCATTTGCGCCCCGTATCCTTTTTTGGAGCGGCCCGCGAGGTAGAAAAACGGGCCAAAGAGTCTAAAAGCGGAGAGAGTGCTCAGGGGAAAGGGCAAAAGAGTCTAAAAGTTGCTGTAATTAAGGAGTGTAATATTAAGAGACATCATGAAATTAAACATTAATTTGAAAAATCTTAGTTTACACAACACTGTCAAAGATAGATAAAGATAAGTCAAGTAAAATGGTGTGTAAATGAAAGTAATCAGGAAAATGTATTATTTAAAGTGGTATAATTCATTATTTGTTTTATTATAGAGTCTGTGGCCCGTGACTTCAAATATATTTCTCCTTCTGGCCCCAACAAAAAAAGTTTGGACACCCCTGCTCTAGAGCATTTATCATAGAGGCATGTCTCACAGTCAACAATCTCTCACCAACAATCTCTCTTTGCAGCAATTTAGGATGCATTCTTTTTTGTCAATAAGAATAAATCTTACTCAAGTAGTGCAGTGCAATTTCTGTAAGTGTACGATTAGGAAGTGTGAGAATATAGAGCAGCCAGAATTTTCTCAGCCCTCTAATGTGAAACGACTGCGGCTAACAGTCACTCAGTTTTACTTCAGCTTTCTGGGGAAAGAAGCTTACTATGATTAGGCCCTTTTATTGCAAGGTAATACAGAAATATGAAAAGTAGGGCTTTCCCTTCGAGTAAAGAGGAAATGCTAGCTGTGGTTTGAGATGGCTGAGTGTGTATTGTTATGCATGTGGAGAGCAGCGGCAAAACGGAAGATTTTAGTTCCACTTTAGTTTATGAGCCAAATATTAGATCACAATCTGTATGTTATGTTCAAACCAGGTATAGCTGAACGGTAGTACAGAATATATGAAAATAATTGTTACATTTATGCCAAGATTTACACTTAGCATTAAAATTATAGCTGCATATAGAAAAAAAATCAACTGACAGAAATGAACATTGGTGGGTAGTTTGGCACCGTTAGACACTCAGCCATGCATGTTATGTAAGGAGGGTCTTTATTACTGTACTTGATAACTATATACGCTGTCTGACCAAAAAAAAGGTCACACACTCTAACATTTGGTTGGAGCGTCTTTATCTTTGATTGCTGCACACATTCACTGTCATTGTTTCAATAAGCTTCTTCAGTGTCACAAGATTTATTTTAATCCATGGTGCATTATTTTTTCACCAAGATCTTGCAGCAGCATTAATGATGAGTCTGACTGCTGCTCTTCTCCATCCAGCACATCCCAAAGATTCCCAATGAGGTTAAGATCTGGACTCTGTGGTGAACTCTCTCTCAATCCATGTGTGAAAATGATGATCTCATGCTCCCTGAACCCTGAACTCTTTCACAATTCCAGCACCATGAATCCTGATATTGTCATCTTGGAATATGGCCGTATTCATAAGGGAAGAATAAATCCATTGATGGAATAACCTGGTCTATATTCAGTATATTCAGGTAGTCAGCTGACCTCATTCTTTCAGCACATACTGTTGCTGAACCTAAACCTGCAGATCAACTGCAGCATCAACCCCACATCATTTACTTACTTACATCCAGGTGGAGACTGTTTTATTGGCCCGGCAGTGGATATAGTTGTCCCACTGAGCCTCATAGGGGAGTTTGAGAGCAATTCTTTGGCAATTCCATTCTTCCAGTAGGAAGAATTCAAGAGGGGGTTGCACTGTAGGGCTCTGGGAAGTGGAATGGTATAGCACGCTGTTGGTGACAAAGATTAGAACCGAGGCTGGGAGAACCAACAGATTGTCTGACATATGCAGAGCTGCCCAACAGCTACGATTGTGGACATTTAGCAAACAATGATTCACTCCACTCCTAACAGTCATCCTGTTAGTGCCAGCACCACTGGCAGACGGCTGCACAAAACATGACAGCATGCACACAGACCAACACTACCACTGCTGTTAATGAGGCCCTGCAACCTGTGGCTGTACCTTTTTTCCCATTTTCTCCCCCAATTTACACGGGCATTTACTCAACCCACTCATTAGGACTCCCCCTATCAATAGTGATGCCCCAACACCAGGAAGGTGAAGACTAGCACATGCCTCCTCCAACACATGTGAAGTCAGACTCCACCTCTGACTTGGTTCTAATAACATCAGCTCACAGACACCTTGTGCTGTGGACATCACCCTTTGAAGTGATGTGGGGAGAGAGCGCCATCTACCTACCCAGAAAGAGCAAGCCCAATTGTCCTCTCAGGGCTCCGGTAGCTCCGGTAGATCTCACAAGTTTGCCTTAAAGACATATATACTATGCAATAGCCAGCTGCATCTCCATACCTATCCTTGACTAAAAATGTGTCGGATGACATTGAAACAAACACTTCACCCCTACCATAAAATCATCAGGAACAGTGTAAGAATATTTTATGGAATTAATTTATCACAGGACTACATTAGGAACCTCTACAACACCATACTGAGACATCTAGCATGCTGCATTTACACATATAAGACTTTTGTATGTTTAGCTCAAAGAACATTGTTCTTCACAGTGTAAATACAGTATTTAATCATTTACTGTTCTAACCTTTATCTTCCTTCTGAATTGCATTGCAATTCAGCACTTCCTTTCTTGATTCCTTTTACACTGAAGGTTTTTGGGGAATCCCACCGAGAATCCTCACACATTCCCAACTGAGGGCTATCCCTGATACTCCTGCAGTCTCCTCCTTCCTCTGTTCTTATTTGTTGATCTGCAATGCAGTGCTAGGCTTCCCCCATGCCTCTCTCCTCCCCCTCCCATTCTTTTAGTCTCTCGCCCTCTCCCTGTCTCTCGCTCTTTCCCCCTCCCCTCCTTCCACTCTCCTCAGTGGTAAGCCCCAGTCAGTGCTGCAGATTGCCACCCACCATGCCCTGTGCATCTCAGAGCCTAATGTAGTGTCATACCTCCCTCTAGAGGGAGGAGACAACACTACAGTCTAAACACTTACTAAAAGACATTTAAAGACATTTATCCACCATATGTTATTCATAACATCAGAGGTGTTGTTGGAATGGAATGAAAGTACATATGTGTAAATGATAATGATGCTATATGTAGGTGATAAATGTTAGTAAAAGTGAAAGGCTGTACAGCCTATAGGTACCAAATGATGGTATGGTTGAGGTATACAGATTTCTTTATGGCATCCAGCAGCACAGATGTTACTGCAGCTGGGCCTGTAAATCCTACTCTTCACTCGTAGGTTGCTGAAGCTGCCATCCCAACTGGTCCCATAAATGCTAGATTAGCGATAAATCTGGTAAAGGCTGAGGAGGTGATGCAATCTGGCAGCCATTTCTGTAAACCCCTTGCTGTACATGGGTGAGAATTATCCTGCTGTAAAATGCCAGGTAACAAATGTGACCACAGGATGTCCTGCATATATCGGTTAACTATAAGCTTCAGCACTAGTTCTAGCTTCCACCTGTGTATAAAACCTCCACTTACTTACACGCCCTTCTCTGCTTGCAGGCGCTGTTTCATTTCTTCCTTCCTCCCCACCTCCTCCAGTTTGGTCCTGCCGGCTGCCTAGGAGTTGGCTGCGCTCCTGCATCCTACATACAACAGGTTCTGCTAGGGTCCAGCTGGCGCATACCTGGGCCGACTACAGGGACTACGCCAAAGACTAACTTTACATAAATTGTTAATACTGTCAATATTTGATAACATTGCTAATAACACTGTTAATACTATCAAAGCTAGTTAAATTAAAGCTGTTATTAATGCATGCTTGCTTTTTGAGTCCCCAAATCATTACACCAGCAATAGGGGGAATGTGTTGCTTCACCACAAGGTCTCCATACTCAAACCGACCCTCATCCGATACTAAAATAAACATGGATTTGTTGCTAAAGAAGATAAAATGGTTTCAGTCTGTAGAGTATGCGTATGTACCAGTCGGCGATCTCTCACCAAGAGGTTAACTAGCCAAATATGACCTCTGAAAGCATCTTTTTTTTTTTAGCATATTTATGCCATACCATGCCCTAATCATCTTAGTGCCTAAAGAAATGTCACGCCTCCCTCTAGAGGGAGGAGACAGCACTACAACCTAAACACACCAGTGAGTAAACCCTAGAAATAACATCACTCTGAAATAAAGACTTTTAAAGACATTTATCC
The DNA here is from genome assembly GCF_023375975.1 of Astyanax mexicanus. NCBI lineage: Eukaryota > Metazoa > Chordata > Actinopteri > Characiformes > Acestrorhamphidae > Astyanax > Astyanax mexicanus. Next base: position 981,772 of record NC_064423.1, on the reverse strand, counting down.
ACCATATGTTGTTACTTATACTAGTGGTTGGGATTTGAAATACTGCAGCTTCTGGTACAATAAAATAGACATGGCTCAGTGAAATAGTACTAATCTAAAAATCTACATGTTAAACCTCAGTTTATCTTACATAGCATGACATACATTTTAGTTAAAACTTAATTCTTAATTTACTCTTTTATATCACAGTACATCACAGTTTGGCTGAACTCTCCCTGCATTGTCAAAATGGTGAAATGTTTTATATTGGTAAAATGCCGGATGTCATAGAAACAGGCCCAGGGAGCCCTCTGATTGGTGTAGAGGCTGGGATTATCCATTGTCGCTTGCAGGGAGAAGTGCTGAGTGGACCCTCCTTTTTAAAGCCCCCCTCCCTGCTCTCCCCCACCGAGTTCATGGCCTCCTATTATCCAGCAGATTTGTTTTTTCCAATCCTGGTTGAACTTTCTAGTGTGAGAGTAAAAAACTCCATAGGATCATATATGTGCCTTTGCAGGGACGCAGGGGGCATAACCTAACAAATGTGTGGGGTCAATTGGTAAGGACTGCTTTCCACTTTCTCTTTCTTTACAAGATGTGATGGAAATGTGTATATATATTTATATGTTTATATATTTAACTGGATATGTGGTACCAGGATAGAAGAGCAGATGGTTAATGTAAAGTTGAGTTCTGTGTGAGACTAAGTGTGTTTTTGAGTGTTTGTGTGGACAGTGGATCTACATTCAGGTTGAGTTGCGGATTGAGTGATGAGTGATGCTGTTGAAGTTGTTGAGTTAGGATGATCAAATTTGCTTTAAAACATAACTCTTGAACCTTGACTGGACTGTAGTAGTAAGTTCTAAATTAATCCTTAAAATTGTTACAATATGAGGCGTGTTTATGTATTTGGGGTGCCTGTGATTGTCAAATATTCAGGTGTATGCTTTACCAGAATTTACCTGTTGGCCATATTTCATATTGCGGTTAGTCATGCTTATATTGTATTAAGGAGAAGTCAAGTTAAGCTCAAGATTTTTAGCTCGCCTCACTTCAGGAATTTTAGCCCGGTCCCAAAAGGTCAGGATTTGAGCAAAACCTGTGGAAAAAAAACTAAAAAAGGTACAGAAACAAAAGGTTCAATTGATGTAATGTTTTATAGGGGATTTGGGAATCCTTTTTTGGATATTACAGTTTTATTTGAGAACTGTATGTGCCTTAAATTGGACAACATCCAAATAATAATTTAAGACATTGCTGAAGTCTAAAGAAATCTTCACAGATTGTGCACAGCATTTAATTGGAAAGGTCAACAGGTCATCCTTACACGTTGCCACCAAGGAGGATATTTTATTGCATTAACTGAATCCAGCTACAGCTGAGTTCTATAGAAAAATGAAGCTAAATCACAACACGGGTGTGTGTAGAAATTTCTCCATTTCTCTGTCAATCACACACAAACACTAACACCTCCTCTCAAGGAACAAAATAGCTTTGCACAATCTTCCCTGGCCTCAGTCTGAACCCAATCCCATGACAGGCCATCTCCTGAAAGGCAGAATGAGGCAGCAAACAAACAATGTTGCTCTCGCTACATTTAACATCAAGCCTGCCGGGGACACAACAATGGCTTCAGCAAGGCCCGAGCACGTCTAAACATTGCTAGATCTCTCTCTGGCCAGTTGGGTCGTGCTCAACCAGCAAAAGTCGAACAATTGAAGGTTTTATATTTTCCATCGAGCTCAGCAGTCAGAACTTGGTGGGGCTGGGAGAGCTAGGACGTGTGTATAAAAGCACCAGGACTTAATTCAGGGAGCAGAATGTTACCCCCGATCTCCCAGAGTGCTATTACCAAAAAATGCCAGAGAGCTCGGGGGTCTGAAGGTGCCGCTATTCAGGAGGCTAAACCTGTTGCTATGGTGCTTCGGTGAGGAGTGTTACTGGTTGAGGTACTGTTCTGCTGATTTTTTTTTTTTTGGACCGTGAAAAAGGGGAGGAGTCGTCTGATATGGGGAAGGGGAGTCAGGGAAGGACGTGTCTGTTAGAACGAAAGACAAGAAAGACGTCCCGAAAGAAGTTAGATAGGTGATAAATAGGTGATGTGTAAAAGTTAAACAAAAGTAAATGAAGAATTGCACAACCAATATTTTTCACCGCAGGTTTATTCTATTCGTTTAATTATAATGCCTATGCTTCAGTAAATATATTGAAAATTTAAGCCACGTATCAATTATGTAGCTTAAACAAAAACAGTACTATACATCTTTATGATTAACAGCCAAAAGTTGATTAGAAAGATTGTAATACAAAAAACAGTGTAATTAGAGAGAATATTTACCAGAAAGCTGGCGAGAAAATGCTCTCAAATTCTGTTAAAATTATCTACCGCACTTTTCTACACCTATGTAGAGGGTCTTTAACTTTCACCCTTTTCAATTATTCACAATAATTAAATAAACATTATATGTCCTAAAGAGCAGAACAAGCACTTTAGCCACTTTAGCTTGTATTTGTTTATTAGCCTGATTACTTCAATTAAATGCATTTATTATATTTATTTCAACTAACTATGCATCTAACCTATATCTAAACAAAACTACAAGTCCTAAAGAAAGTCCTAGAGAAAGCATTGAGAATGCTTTAGGCACACAGGTAAAAAAAAAAAAGTAAAATTACCAATAGGACAAGTACGGCACCATAAAAGCTGCTTCACTGTGTCAACAGACACAAAGCAGTATGTGGGTGATCTAAACCTGAACTCAAGCTTGTGCAGTTTAATATAAAGCAATATTACCCTCTGTTTTCTGTTTAAGGTTTCCAAAGGGGACGCTACTGAGAAGCTGGCTCACCAAGTCCCGACCCAGACTGCTGCTACTGATTGCAGGCTTGAAGAGGCCTCAGGTCACCCTCATGAGAAGGAAGAGGATGAAGCGCACAAAAATAGCAAAGGCCACGTAAGCGGTAAATATGGCTATTTTTGCATGTAAGGTTAACCTCTCTTTTTATACTACGGTTCGTACAAGGGCTGCACAGTTTATCATTAAACAATATCACAGCTAACAGAACAGGGGTGTCCAAACTTTTTTTGTTGGGGGCCAGAAGGAGAAATATATTTGAAGTCACGGGCCACAGACTCTATAATAAAACAAATAATGAAATATACCACTTTAAATAATACATTTTCCTGATTACTTTCATTTACACACCATTTTACTTGACTTACTATCTTTATCTTTGACAGTGTTGTGTAAACTAAGATTTTTCAAATTGATGTTTCATTTCATGATGTCTCTTAATATTAAACTCCTTAATTACGGCAACTTTTAGACTCTTTTGCCCTTTTCTGCGCTGCAACTGCGCACTCTCTCCACTTTTAGACTCTTTGGCCCGTTTTTTGTTCTACAACTGAACACTCGCCACTTTTAGACTTTTAGCGCTAAAACTGCGAACTCTCTCCACTTTTACACTCTTTGGCCCGTTTTTCTGCGCTACAACTGAGCACTCTCTCCGCTTTTGGACTCTTTGACCCGTTTTTCTGCGCTACAACTGAGCACTCTCTCCGCTTTTCGACTCTTTGGCCCATTTTTCTGAGCTACAACTGCTCACTCTCTCCACTTTTAGACTCTTTGGCCCATTTCTGACACTTAGTGTTCAAACTTCGAATCTCACATTATAAAAACCTGCTTAACAGCGTGCCAATTTTGAGTCTATTTCTAAAATACCTCGCGGGCCGCTTCAAAAAAGGAAACGGGCCGCAAATGGCCCGCAGGCTGTAGTTTGGACACCCCTGATCTAGAGCAATTTACAAGGTTATTCCTATTAAAGAGGTGGGCCAATGTAGAGTCTTGCCCAAGGCAAGCACAGCTTAGTCACCTAGACCTAGAAATTAACCCTAGCCTTTCACATTGTAGCTCACCGGTGGGCGATGGTGTTATCCACTGCACCACAAATATTTTAGCTGTATTTAGCTATATTTAGCTGTACAGGGCTAGGATAGTAAAGTTAGCTGTGTGCTATCTTAGTCTTAGCATTTGTTTGTCTTTCTGTTGGTGAGTTTTACTCACATGTACTGTAATTTATGGTAACCTTCTATGTCTCTTTATTACTGTCAAAATGCTGCATGGTGCAAGAATCGTCTAGAATGCTCAGAGACATGAAGTGACACTGCGATGAAGCGCAGTGTGCCTCCATTAAAAACAATGGCTGGGACTGAAATAGATACTTACTTCCTTATTATGTTTAACTATTTAGGGTAAGACTGGAAAGTAATGCTAGAAACGCAAGTGAATTCGGAGACTTCTTTACCAACATTAGCATTAGCGTTAACTAAGTCTCACATATACCGCTCACATAAGCAAATATAATTATTCATACTCACACAAACTGAATTCTGAAATAAAAAATAGTTAAAGTATTTTGCTTTTCATAAAATAATACATTCAGTTTGTTCCAATGTCTGTGGTTCATAACAAAACTCATAACATGGTCCACAATATGCTTTTAGAAAACTTTAAAATATCCACAATATCCACTTGAAAATGTGTTCTAGGTTTGTTGGTCCACTAGAGGGCGCTCCCGAGTGAGTCCAAAACAAACCGGTTCAAAAGGAGCGTTTGAGCAAAATCATAGTTTTAAAATATTTGATCATTTTAGTGATCATAAAAGATGTACAATTATATCATAGAACAATTTGTAAACTTCAGTTATAAAGCTTTTAAATGTGCTGTATCTGTTTCTCCAGCATCAGCTCAGCTCACAATAGTAGTAATTTTAGCATCTCCGTTGTCCCAAAAATGTTCTTTATTCTGTTAATAAAGATTATTTTAAAGGTATATACTGGACAAGTAGTTAGATGCTATTTTTCATTTGTTAATTACTTTTTAGCCTTAGCGTTTAGCTACATTTCCCCCATTTACTGAGGGCTAACTCGAGGGCTCCCTCTAGCGGTTTACAGTAATAGGTAATAGGAAGTGGCCAGGTTCTTTATAAACTGGCTCTGCTACGATGCTTACTGTAGATTATAGGTGCATTGTAGGAGTTTATATTTTATTATTTTTCCCTAAAAATCATGTTTTATGATTTCGGACACTGGAAAAAAAAAGAAAATGGATGATATAATTAATAGTGCAGTAAAAAATAAATACTAGTGCATCTTTAAAAAAATTTAATATCCCTCTCAACACCATGTCGTTGAAAAGACATTAAAATACGTCCACGCTGTTTGTTGAAACTACATTCCAGTTAGGTTAAAAGAGAAAAGATGTCTTTAGCTGTATCCTGACAGGATTAGGGGGTCCTGGGGGTCCTCTGTGATTTAATTCCCATCCTGAACAACCATGTGTGTGTTTGTGTATGTGTATGTGAGAAAATTACAGGCAGAATTACATACTGTTTTTCGCTGAACTCTGTGGTCCTCTGGTAAAGTTAGTCCTGTCCCGATCCAAATCTCTGTGTTTTGTTTCCTTGCGTTTATTAAATAGCTATTTGTCCACTGCCACGCACCGTAATTACACTTTGGGCACGTGTTTCCACGGATATCCACGTAAACACAACTGCTAGGGTAAATGGAGGAGCTACTGAACGCGATGTGATGTGACCGAGAAAGACAAAAAACTCACTGGCAAAAGTTTTAATACTGAGTAGAAGCGTGATTTTTTTTTTCAGATGTCTCCCTGGTAAACTAATCCCATCCAGATAGGGCTTTTGTCTAGTGGTTGAAAAGACATTGGTCTGAAGAAGTATTTACAATGTCTACAATTTATGTTGAAAGTGAAAGGTGAAAAGATGTCTTTGTCCAGAAATTGGTTTAAAGACGTGTTAAAGTGTGATTTAGGCTGAAAAGATTAATATAGACACACATTATGTTTTGGTTAAATTAATAGTAACAAATATTCCAGGTAAAAAAGAGTTTCAGTTCAAACAATCCCCTCCAAACAAACCCCTCCAAACAAACCCAAAACCGCTGTCCTAGCTACAACCCCAACACACAAACATTTCAACTTGTTAACTAGAAAAGTTTTAAACCTTTTTTTTTTTTACTATTTTTACAAATATTTTTAATATGGAATGACCTTCCACGGTATCTAGCTTGTGTTAAACCAGCAACAGGTAAAATAGCTTTCCCAGCAAACATGCCCACACTGGGCCAATGAGGGCCCAATGTGGGCCAACACATCGGCCCCGTATGGGCAGCCCACATCGGGCCATTGGGGATTTGCACATCGGTGCGGTATCGGCCCCACGCCATCGGCCCCATATGGGCAGCCCACATCGGGCCATTGGGGACTTGCACATCGGTGCGGTATCGGCCCCACGCCATCGGCCCCATATGGGCAGCCCACATCGGGCCATTGGGGACTTGCACGTTGGTGCGGTATCGGCCCCACGCCATCGGCCCCATATGGGCAGCCCACATCGGGCCATTGGGGATTTGCACATCGGTGCGGTATCGGCCCCACGCCATCGGCCCCATATGGGCAGCCCACATCGGGCCATTGGGGATTTGCACATCGGTGCGGTATCGGCCCCACGCCATCGGCCCCATATGGGCAGCCCAAATCGGACCATTGGGGATTTGCACGTCGGTGCAGTATCGCCCCATATGGGCAGCCCACTTAGGGCCAACGGAGATTTGCTCATCGGGACGGCACCAGCACCATGGCGTCGGCCCATTTCAGGCAGCCCACATTGGGCCAATGGAGATTTGCTCACCAGTATAGCGTGGGCCCCACGGCGTGGGCCCTTTTCAGGCAGCCCACATTTGGCCAGCGAAGATTTACTCCTCTATGCAAAATCAACACCAAAGCATTGGCCCATTGGGCCAACAGAGATTTGCAGAGCTCTAACACACACACACACACACACACTGACTCATGCCCTCAGTGGAAAACCAATTGTGGCCCCAAATTTTTAGAACTGTGCAATATTGAACAGAGAACACTTTTCAAGGAAGAAAATTTAAAGCTGTGCTATTGGCACTTTGACATTTTTTGCAACTGGCTGTAAAACAATTAAATAAATAACACAATTTAAAGTGTATAGTAAATTAATTAATTTATTACAAAGTATCATGTATGAAATATAAACAACACACAACATTATTTAAGTAAATTACTTAATAATAAATCCCAAATTTATATTTTAGCATGTAGATAAACATGTACTGCATAAATATCTCCATTTGCAAAAACAGTATTTATAATAAACAGTATGATATAAATATCAAACATAATACAAAATAACAAAGAATTATACAACTTAAATTAATATATATATATATATATATATATATATATATATATATATATATATATATATATATATATATATATACATACATCAATAAAAACAGCAAATCATATTCTTGAATAAATACTTAAATGCACTAGACTGATGTAGTAGATGAATAATAAACTGATACTATTATTGCTACTGGAACAAAGCCTCTGGGGTGGGTTTCCCGAAAACGATCAACCTTAGCCAATAACGAACGAACTAACGAATGACGTGAGTAAAGAACGAGCCAGTTCTGCGAGTGTTTCCCAAAGAGCTTCGCAACGTGAAAATTAACAAAGGAGGTTAAAGAACATCTTTGTTGACTCCTCCCCCGAAACAGCGCGCTCAATCGATCCACAAATATCGATTATTATGCAGTATTTATTCAGTATTACACCCTAAAAATGTAAAAAAGTGTTGTAATCATCAATATTATACATATTTTGAAATTTAAATTACAAAAGGATGTACTTTGGCATTAATAAAATACTCCTAAAGATACATATGACTAAATAAATAAGTCATATGTTTATATATAAATGTTTAATAAACATTAAACTTTTTTAACTTTTTTAAAACTATTATTGTTAATATATATATATATATTATATTAATAGATATCGTACTAATATTATTAATAGTAATATTGATAATATTAATTTATTATTATTATAATTATTAATAATATAAAAATAATATAATAATACATATACGTATGTTCCGGTGTGTGTGTGTATATATATATATATATATATATATATACACACACACACACACACACACACACACACACACACACTCTGTAAAGCTCCAGCTCATCCTAAATCACCATCTCAGTTGGGTTTAGGTCAGGGGATTGTAAAGGCCATGCACCTTTTTGTTAACTTTTGTTAATTCCATATGCGTCAATTAATTATTTTCATAGTTTTAATATTAATCGACAATGTAAAAAAAAAAACATTAAACGAGACGTGTCAACTGACTGGTATTTATATATTTGCGAGCTGACACACCCCAGAGTTTGCCCAGAAGAACGGCCACAATCTTGGTTAGAAGCATCTAAATAAAGAATAATATTAAATATTACCTGCACATTCACCGATACCCTTTACAATACGTGTAGGTGTGATTAAAGACACCGCAGGCGTCCCCTGCACCGGACCTACAGTACCAGGGATTTTCCCAATAGCATGGAAATATATTGTATTGTGCTGTAATTCCCGGGCTGGTGGGAAGTGTATATAAGTGTGTATTCCACAGTAACAGCCTGATTACAGAATCCACGGACTTGGTGACTTTGCAGCTTTGCTTAGTGACAGACACGTCAAATAATATAATATAATATCATATAATATAATATAATATAATATTAATTATTATAATAATTATATATAGATAATATAATTTATTATAATTAATAGTAACATAATATAATTGCTTCAACAAGGGAAATTATCATTTTTCTCCCTCAAAATTGGCGGTCCCTGGTGTTTAAGGTGCTGAACTGCAAGTAGAGATCCCTTAAAGAAGCTCTTAAGAATAACGACTGGGTGAGGGCACTCGTTAATCTGCGAGCAAGTTTACGTAGTACTTTAGTTACGCACAGGTTTGGGAAACACTCTTTAATTAACGATCAATCTTAAGTACGAGTTAACTAAGTTCTTAGCGTTACGAAGCTTTCAGGAAACCCACCCCTGATCTCTATTATTAATTTTATTCCTCTTGCTTGTAGACTTGGAACCAAAATGTCATCCCAATCAAACCAGTAAAAAAAAATTCTAATTGAATATAACATTAGTTTTTGCATTAAGTTTTTTATCTCACAGCAATAATAATGAAGGAGAAAATAGACACATGTATTTTACATAAATAGAACAGATATAGTTAATCATAATATCAAAAATGAATATTGTTTATGCATTAATATAGCATAGATCATAAATTAACTATTTTTTTGAAGAGACTGCATATGACGATGCTTCCGTCCACCTGAACGGTCCCGTGAATTCCAAAGCCAAACCTTTGCAACCTGCTCGATCTCTGCATCCTTTGGTGGTGGCATGATTGATCTTCTCACGGCCTCTTAAAATAATAATATAGAGATATGAGAATGCAGTCAGGTAAATACTACATCTGTTAGTGTCTTTTCATGTACAATGCTTAATTTTAGAGAAATTTGCAGACTGTATTTGATTACAGTGATTCTTATATAGTGATAGTTATTTGAATTTGAATTTCTTCAGGCTATTCATGGTGAAACATAAATAGCCTTTACAGTCACTGTGTGTGACTGGTTGTTACATTCTATAAACATGTGAGGTGGCCGATATCAGGATATCAGGTTCACAAAAATACCAAAACTTTTTAAAATGATATCTTTCCCTTAGCTTAACTGGCTATCTTTCCCTTAGCTTAGCTGGATATCTTTCCCTTAGCTTAACTGGCTATATTTCCGTTAGCTTAGCTGGATATCTGTCCCTTAGCTTAACTGGCTATATTTCCGTTAGCTTAGCTGGCTAGCTTTCCGTTAGCTTAACTGGCTATCTTTCCCTTAGCTTAACTGGCTATCTTTCCCTTAGCTTAGCTGGATATCTTTCCCTTAGCTTAAGTGGCTATCTTTCCCTTAGCTTAGCTGGATATCTTTCCCTTAGCTTAACTGGCTATATTTCCGTTAGCTTAGCTGGATATCTTTCCCTTAGCTTAACTGGCTATATTTCCGTTAGCTTAGCTGGATATCTTTCCCTTAGCTTAACTGGCTATATTTCCGTTAGCTTAGCTGGCTAGCTTTCCGTTAGCTTAACTGGCTATCTTTCCCTTAGCTTAACTGGCTATCTTTCCCTTAGCTTAGCTGGATATCTTTCCCTTAGCTTAAGTGGCTATCTTTCCCTTAGCTTAGCTGGATATCTTTCCCTTAGCTTAAGTGGATATCTTTCCATTTTCCATTTCCCTTAATATTTCCCTTAGCAAGCCATTGTTCCCTTAGCTGGTTATTGTTGACATACTTGGATATAAAGTTAACTTACTTAACAGCAGTCTTTCTCCAAGAGCCGAGATAAGCTGCCAACTTGGGAGCCCATTGTGTTATTTAAATGTGAGGTAAATTCTCATTCTAACTTAGCACAATGCTAACTTTTTTTAGCACAATGCTAACTTCGACATAGCTACCCTTATAATGCTACAATAACCTGAGAGTGGTAACTGCATTAGCACCACATTAGCAAAAAATAGAAAAGCGGATAGTAGAACAGAAATTATAACTTACCTTTTAGTCACTTTGACAGACCAAAGTCACTCAGTGACTTTGCCTTTAAGCTTGATCGTTGCTCTGTGGTAAAAGCACGTGCAGGGAGGGGGGAGGGGGAGGGGGGGTGGTTTCGTCGGTCACATGATCCACATTGACATGCCCTCACTGCCCTGTCGCGCCCACACGAATACACACAAATTAAATATCACATGCAAAAATAAAAAAAATATGTAACTTTTATAACCTTGCTTGCTTACACAAAGTGTATAGTCAAGCACAAATACATTTATAATTTAATATTTTTATTTATTTATTATCAGCACTACGAATAATAAAGGTGAGATTATGAATCAGCACCATGGAGCAAATTTGTAGCTATCCAAAATTTTTATTTTTTATAAATAAAAATGTATAGCTATACAGTATATGTCTTGAAAAATATGAGATGTTACTGGGTGTGTGTGTGTGTGTGTGTGTGTGTGTTTTATGTGCATCAGAGTTTATCAATGATATTGCAGGTGTTTCAAATTTTTTCTCCATGTGCACCCTTTTGACTTTGAGCACCTGCCCCTCCAAAGGTCTCTGCACAACTCTGCTGTGGTACCTTGATTTTTCTCCACTTTTGGTTTAGAAAATATTTCAGAGCTGATGCTACATTTCACACAGTGTTGCTCCTATCCACTAAGCTAGCTAATCTACCTAGCTCTCACAGACAAAAACAATAAAAAATATTCAGATACCCTTCATATGAACTTGTTATGACACAAACTTTCAGATTGTAAAATATTGAATGGTAAATTTGGGCTGACCCAGAGTAACCTAGCATAGGATATGTGTGGGCATGCTCACATATGTGTGCGTGCTGCCCACATATAACCCACAATGCCTACAGTGTGTAAATGGTGCAGGCTGAATTTGGGCTGACCCACAGTGTCCCTGCATGACATTTGTGTGCACATGCCAAAGTGCAGGTTGCAGATAACCCATACCGGCCCTTCAGGGTATGAAATGGTGCAGGCTGAATTTGGGCTGACCACACTGGCTCTGCATGGGAATTGTATGGGCATGCCAAACTGTGCTTTGCCCACATATATCCTACACTGGCCCTTCAGGATGTAAAATGGTGCAGGCTGAATTTGGGCTGACCCACACTGGCTCTGCATGGGATTTGTGTAGGCATGCTAAAGTGTTTTGCCCACATATATCCTACACCGGCCCTTCAGGGTGTGAAATGGTGCAGGCTGAATGTGGGCTGACCCACACTGGCTCTGCATGGGATTTGTGTGGGCATGCCAGAGTGTGGGTTGCCCACATTTAACCCACACTGGCCCTTCAGGGTGTGAAATAGTGCAGGCTGAATTTGGGCTGACCCACACTGGCTCTGCATGGGACTTGTGTAGGCATGCTAAAGTGCACGTTGCCCACATATATCCTACACCGGCCCTTCAGGGTGTGAAATGGTGCAGGCTGAATGTGGGCTGACCCACACTGGCTCTGCATGGGATTTGTGTGGGCATGCCAGAGTGCGGGTTGCCCACATATAACCCACACTGGCCCTTCAGGGTGTGAAATAGTGCAGGCTGAATTTGGGCTGACCCACACTGGCTCTGCATGGGATTTGTGTGGGCATGCCAGAGTGCGGGTTGCCCACATATAACCCACACTGGCCCTTCAGGGTGTGAAATGGTGCAGGCTGAATGTGGGCTGACCCACAGTGGGCCTGCCTGGGATTTGTGTGGGCATGCCAGAGTGTGGGTTGCCCACATATAACCCACACTGGCCCTTCAGGGTGTGAAATGGTGCAGGCTGAATGTGGGCTGACCCACAGTGGGTCTGCCTGGGATTTGTGTGGGCATGCCAGAGTGTGGGTTGCACACATATAACCCACACTGGCCCTTCAGGGTGTGAAATGGTGCAGGCTGAATGTGGGCTGACCCACAGTGGGCCTGCCTGGGATTTGTGTGGGCATGCCAGAGTGCGGGTTGCCCACATATAACCCACACTGGCCCTTCAGGGTGTGAAATAGTGCAGGCTGAATTTGGGCTGACCCACACTGGCTCTGCATGGGATTTGTGTGGGCATGCCAGAGTGCGGGTTGCCCACATATAACCCACACTGGCCCTTCAGGGTGTGAAATGGTGCAGGCTGAATGTGGGCTGACCCACAGTGGGCCTGCCTGGGATTTGTGTGGGCATGCCAGAGTGCGGGTTGCCCACATAAAACCCATGTTGGGCCTGTTTGGAATTTTAATGGGCTGGCCCCTGCCCACAGTGCCCACACTTAGCCCACGAAGGGCCGATGTGTAGCTTTTTGCTGGGTTAATATGTCACCACATTTCAATCTTTCAATGTGATTTACACACGCTTTCATTTACATAAACTTTCATTTAAACAACAAACAAAAAAGGTAACTATATAATTTTGACTTTAATCATTTCTTAGGTTGGCCAAACAATAGGAACTAGCTTTTTGACTTAACCTAGCTTAGCTAGCATAATGCTAGTTACCTCAAACTCCATCATAGGTCCTGTTTAACCTGGTTTGGTAATCATACAATATAAAGTTACACAATAAAGCCAAATCAATTGAATTTTTTTTTTCCTGCACAAGGTGGTGTTTTATCAGACGTTATCGTATCTGGTCTCGTTCAGCTAATCTGGCTAGCGTTCACCTAGTTCAGTTACCTCAGGATCAGAATTCATCACAGGTTCTATTTAACCAAGTTTCTTAATAAATAATAGAATATAGTTAGCTAGAGTTGCACCATAAAACCCAATACATTGTTTTTATTTCCTCTCACAGTTGCACAGAGGCAGTTTATCAGACTTTGGCCTCATCTGATCTTAGCCTCGTCCCGCTAACCCAGCTAAGCTAACTAGCTACATAGCTATAACGTTAGCATTAAGCTAGTTTAGTTACGACCTCAGACTCGATTTGATCAAGCAGTAGTTTATCTTTCTTCACAGCTAGCTACAAAACTGCAGCCTGCTTTATTTATTAATAATCATTATCTATTCCTACCTCTCATAGATCTTCATTTCAGCAAGACAAACAAATCAAATTATTGCTCACTTTTTTCGTAGAGCAAGCTAGCAAGCTACTCGAGGTCTAGTGTGAAGTTTCCACATAATTTTTTCAGCACTTCATGCTTCCCTCTGCTGATAACTTTTATGGAGATGCGGATTTCATTTTCATGCAGGACTTGGTATCAAATGATCTTATATAATATTTTTCCTGAGATCCAGATTTTTGGGTTTTCATTGGCTGTAAGCCATAATTATCAACAATAAAAGATATAAGCGCTTAAAATAGATCACGCTGTGTGTAATACATCTATATAATGAATATTTTGAGATGCAGTAGTAGGTTTTTAAGTTGATTTTGGTCACATCCAATGGCTTAAAATGATAAAAAAAGGCTTCACATTATATGGTAATATGTATATTTTTTTTACTTTTATCTTCCTTTCTTTTCTTCCTAATTTCTCTTATCTAATTATTGAGCAGGACTGGCTGTCCTCACATCTCCAATTTCTGTATCTGTTGTTCCAAATGAAAGGACTTTTATAGAGTTTGTAATTGTGATTTTATAAATGTAAAGTAAGGAAAATATATGTAGAAGAAACACTACCAAAACACAAATTGTACTATTTTAAATTAAACTGCAAAAAGCGTTTTGCTGCTTGATAAATAAAACTTGTCTAATTTTCCATGACACAAAATCCCAACATAGGTATTGATAAATATAATAAAATAAATCCAGCAATGTCAATTTTTCTACTATCATGCGCCCTAGTTTGTACCCTCTTGAATATTGTAAACAGACTCATGGGATTAAAATGACAGTGTTCACAAAAGTGCTTATTGACAAAAATTACAAATAAGAAAAAAAAATCTATATTCTGTAAAGAGAAAATTTGTCATCGAGTAAACAAAACTGTGTCATTGGTGTGTTTGATATGTTATTTTAGTGACTTTAGGAGAGGATACTGTGTTGTTTTCTGCTTATGGAGGTTGATGTACATGTTAGTGTGGTATTAGAATAATAAAAAAAAACAACACAAAGCTCATCCTCAGTTTGTATTGCAGAACCTGCAGCCGAATGCCACATTTCTCCTGAGTCACTGAGAGTAGCCCTGCCTGCTGTAGAAATGGAAGAAGCCCAAGATACGGAGGAAAAAACTTATCAACTGGTGCCGACTCAACGAACTGACCACAAAAGCAAACTGGAGAGAGGATCGGAGTTTGTCGTGAAAGCAAGAGACCCGCCACAGAGGTCCAGACCCCCCGACTAAAACCCGGACCCACTCTCACCCCACACACGGCCATGTGTACATCCCTCCTCTTTCAAAAATACACCTCTGTTATGGTTTCTGACACTACACTGAGTGTGACTGTACATTATTTTTCATTTCGCTGCCAAAAGCCTGGCTGAACGGAGGAGCTCTTTATTCCTGTGTTCTCTGGTCCCAGGTTTTGGTTTTGTTCTGTGTGTGAGTGGATGGATATAAGAAAAAAGAAGAAAAAAAAAAACCAATTGTAGTTCTTGAGGTAGACAGATGAAGTTATTCCAAGTTCCAACAACAAAATGGGACTGAACATATTTATGAAAATAATTATACTTATTTTAATATAATTAATTTTTCATTAATTACAAAACATACAAACATATTTTACACAGAAATGATTCCATCACTGATTACTGGTGATAACCATTGGTTTAAATAAAAATGTCCATTTTGGACAAGAAAAGAAAAAAACAACAACAAAAAAAGCTTGCACAGTTTGAAAGTTTACATTTACAAACATCTTATTTTAATTTCTGTCCTTTATCCTGTTTATATTGTCTTTTTTTTTTACTTTTAGCTCACCATGACATACCGCACTTTGACAAAATCTGACACATTTACTTTTCATCTATTCATAGGGTTTACATACATAATGTTTCACCAAATAAACAAGGTAACACTTTATATTAAGCCGTCCTATTTGTCCTTTGTAATAAGTATGTTATGACAACATAACGGATCAAGAAGTAAAGCTTTGCTAAATCTGAAAAAAAAAAATGTTTTTAATTGTTTTCTCTTGCATATTCTGCATTTATCTTGCATTTAAATGAGCTATTTAACAAAGAGAAACATGATCAGTAAATTCCAGATAATTGTTTAACATATTTCAACACATGTACAAAACATAACAAAACATTTGCATAGCAAATTAAGTTAATAATTACAATACATTACCACTTAATATAAAGTGTGACCAAATAAATTATTGTTGTGATAATTAAAAATTAAAAGATTTTAGTTGATGTATTTTGTAAAAAGAGAATTGTTCCTTAGCTGTTGTATTCTCAAAGCTTGTAATAGACTAAACGTTTACTGGAGAAATTTGAATGCTACTGTTCACAGATATGATTCCTTACTTTTACCCTTGTCTCTGAGCGGAAAGTAATAAACATACTGCAGTGCTGATACACAATGAAAGATAACTTTAAAAAAGCAGTAAATCCTTAAAACAGTATTATATGGAGTTTCTATCTTAATATACAGCATCAGCATTATTGTAATGCTCTACTGACCTGTAATACTACTTTACTCTAATGCCTCAGTCCACATGATACTTTCACTTCAGATCCTGGTTCTATATATTTACAGAAACATATGATTTAGCTAAGGGTGGGACAAGATATGGTATCAATATCATTTTTGTGTAAATTTATCACAAAAGTTACTGCTTTATTACTCCACATGGTGATGATATAATAAAAAATATAGTGTAAAGAATATTGAACAAGAATTCCAACACCAATAAATCCATAATTCCTCCTATTTGATTATTTAGGAATATTTTATCCTCTTTAGGAACACAGATGCTGTGAAGTATGATAAAGAAATGTGTTGTGATATATTGAGTATCACAGAATCACAATATCGTGCTATCATTGGTTTCATGAGAAAATGTATTGTGATAAGATTGTTTTGTGATTGATGCCCTGTGATTCCCACCCCTAGTTTTAACCACATTTTTGAAGGGATAGCTCAAAGCATAAAATCTAATACACTCTCCTACAGTATAGTGAGCCTAGGGGCAAAAAATACCAATTCTAATGATATAAAGGTTTAAGGATGTTTTCACACCAGCACAATTTGGTCCATTTAAAACACTCTGGTTTGTTTTAACCCTTTGTGCGGTTCATTTGAGCAGGTGTGAAATCAGTAATCACACTCAGGAGCGGTTTGCTTGTGGTGTGAACGTGATCTGGTCTCGATTTGGGTGTGTTTAGGTTTGTGCCTGTGTGAAACCAAACCAAACCAAACAGAGAGAGAAAACGCTTTAAGCAAACAAACTCAGCATTTGATTCGGAACAGAGAAACCAACTACTAGTGTGAAAACACCCTAAAACACCATCATTAGTCCACAAATATCCATACTATCTATCCATCATGCATTTAGGTTTGGAAATGTACAAGTATACCTTCCACTGACTTTACTATTTTAGGTAGACTCTCTGTTGCTTGGACTGTATTATGGTGACAAGAATACTAGAATATTAAAAACAAAATAGGTTTTAAATTACCTGAAAGAACCAGTTATGGTAAATAAATGATCCCAAATGATCAATGTAGGGAGCAGTTCCTTGTATCAACTCTGTAGAAAACTGTGTATAAAGTGCAGAATGTAGAGTAGGTTAGTTGGGACTGTGAATTCACCTCATTCAGTAATGCACAGATTTATAGCAGTATTGCCCAGACTCATGCATGAGGGGTGCAGGCGATGGTGATTATGTTATTTTGCAGTGAATTTCTGCTGGATGAGTTTGTATTTCTGCAGCTCCTGCTCAGACACTGACGGCTGCAGGACATCCAGGGCCTGGCTGAAGTCCTCGGCACAGAGCGTTAGCTCGTCTTTCTCCAACTCCAGACCTGAAGAAGGAAGGAGAAAGACAGTAGAGGGAAGAAAAGTTAAAAATAAAGAGAAATAAATTAAATAAAGCTGTAAATTATACTGCCGGTAAGATTTTAAGTTGTTATTTTGCTGTTGAAATTCATCTGATGTTTTTTTTTTAAGCCTGGATAATTAAGAAGTTTTGCATTGTTTTGTATTAAACTGCTTCCAATGTAAGACATTACATATGAGGACAATACTGTAAATGCAATTTCTTAGAACACTATAGTATTTTCAATGAAGTAAAAGTGTTTGGAATATCAAATGAACAGTGCTGTCTGCTTTTATTCTGCCAGAGTCTTCACTTATTTGGAGAGAAAAAATGAAATATGGCAAAAATGTGAGCACATGGTCTGTCAAACTTTTGGGCCATTCTTAATCCATAGGGTTAAATATGGTTTTGGCTCAGCCTTTGCAGCTAATAGAGCTTCAACTCTTCTAGGAAGACTTTCCACAAAGTTTAGGTTAAGTGTTTTAGTTTTTTCTAGAATTTATAGAAACATGTTCTATTGGGTTGAGGTCAGGAATCTGCGCAGGCCAGTCAAGTTCTTCCACACACACTCACTCATCCATGTCTTTTGTGGATGTCATGTTGGAAAGAAAGGGGCTGTACCAAAACTGTTCCTGCAAATCTGTGAGCATCAAAATGGCCAACATCTTTTGAGACGTTAAAGCATTAAGAGTTTGTTTCACTGGAACTAAGCAGCTGAACCAAACTCCTGAACAGTACTACCTCATAATCCCCCCTCCACCAAACTTATTAGCACCTTACAGGCTAAACCCAAGGACGACGAACCCCCTCGCCCTTTCGTGGTTAGACTTCACTATTTTCAGGTGAAAGAGCGCATTCTACAGCAAGCTGCTCGCCTTGGGCCGCCACTTTACCGGGAAAAGCGGGTGTCCGTGTTCCCCGATTTCACTGCGGCCGTCTCCAAGAAGCGCGCTGCATTCACGGGAGTAAAGCGGCTGTTCCGAAACATCCCCGGAGTAAAGTATGGTATGTTTTATCCTGCGCAGCTGCGAGTAACGCTCCCCGACGGGAAAAGGCACTCATTTGATAACCCAGACGATGCTGCAGCGTTTGTTAAACGTTATCTTTCTCCCTCTGAGTAAGGACTAAACCTGGGCTTGTTTCCATGTCTCTAATCTACAACTTCATGTTAGATTGGTAAACTATACTGAGAATATACTTGGACTGCCCTGCTTTACACCAGCTGGTAGGTTACACTTAGCTCTTTCACCAGTGTATAGCACAATACTAGGTTGCTGCCTTAATTTAGTTATAGTTCTAATAACATCAGTTCCTAATTGATATATATATATATTTTTTTTTTTGACGTACAAGCTACTGTGTCATGTATGACTGTTCACTATTTACATTTCCTTTAATGTCAAAGTTACTAAGTTCATATGGCAATTGTCCACTGCAGGATTGTTTTTTTGTTTTTTGTTTTGCTTTCTTGAAGTGCGTTTCGCATTTGGTATGCTTTTATATGCTATATGTCAGTGTCAGTTGACCCCGAGTGATAGGTCACAAGTGTTTGTTGGAAGTTAGTTGTAACACAGGGTGTTATGCACTTAGTTTTGGGAAGTGCTTTGGGGGTTAAAACTCTTTGTGTCTGTTGTTTTTGTTATTTTCTTTGTTTGTATTTCTTAGTGGATTACAATGTTTGTGTCAGCTATATATGAGGCAACACGTGTTTTATTAATGTAATATTGTCGCTTAAAAGTGATGATGGCTAGTCATAGTCAGTCACATGATTCTGGAGGTTCACTAACATTTACAAGTTGGAATGTTAAAGGCTTAAATGCATCAGTTAAATTAAACAAAGTTCTCAGCCATTTAAAACAGTTGGACAGCAAGATAGCTTTTCTCCAAGAAACACATCTCACTGTCACGGATCATCGTAAACTCTGTAAAGGATGGGTGGGTCAAATGTACCACTCAAGCTTTGGTGGGAAATCCAGGGGGGCAGCCATTCTTATTCACAAATCAGTGCCATTCTCAGCCACCAAAACTATTTCTGACCCCTATGGCCGCTATGTCATTGTTACGGGGCAAATTCATAGTACCTCATTAATCCTTGCTAATGTCTATGGTCCCAATTGGGATAACGATACTTTTTTCCGCAAGTTTCTGTTCTCACTGCCAGATTTAGACTCGCATCATCTCATCTTAGGTGGCGATTTTAATTGCTGTTTGGACCCATTACTCGATCATTCCTCACCAACTGCAATTCCATTATCTAAGTCTGGCAAAATTATTAAAACATTTATTGAGCAGTACGCATTATCAGTACCTTCTAAATCCCACTGAAAGGGAATACTCCTTTTTCTCACCCGTGCATCAGTCTTATTCACGTATCGACTACTTTATTATAGATAAGAAATTAATGCCTTCTGTTCATTCCTGCTCATATGGTAGCATCACAATTTCTGATCATGCTCCAGTCATTTTAAGGATCTCTTTGCTAGACACATTTATAGAGGTGTGCCAAAAAATCGATTCACATAAGAATCTTGATTCTCATTTACTACGATTCAGAATCGATTTAAAATGTCCCAAAATCGATTCTGAGGGGCGGGTTTTAGACTGATTTTGGGCTGGGTATTTTTGTTGGACCTGGCAACCCTGGGGATAGCGCTTGTCCTTTCAAACGGAGATCTTCCAGACACACACAGAGCGTAGGTGTTTGAGAATCACCGGTAAGATGGCAGAACAAGCACTATATTACCTTAGATTAACGTGTAGTTTCAATGTTTTATGGCAGAATGCTTCATAACAAGCATAAAAAAGATCGCTAGTAGTTAGTTTCAGTAACTGTTAGCTAGCTAACTAGCTAACTTTCCAGTTCCACCTTAAATAACGCTACAGGTGGCAGCGGGCTGCAGCATTTAAGGCGGAACGGAAAAATACAATAAGCTAATCAGAGCTAATTTCAGCTCCTCATCACAGAGGAATTAAGGAATGGACCATATGAATTAATTTGTCCACCTCCTGCCCCCTTTCTGAAGAAATACAACGACCTTAAATTAACTAGTTAATCAGCAGCTGCTCCTGAACTTTAGCGCTCCACTGCTATCATCACATCAGCCCAGCAGCGTCACCTACACACCACCGCTAGTAGCCTGGTAATAAAGCAGTGTTATTTATTATTTATTTATTGTTCATTAACGTCATTGTGATATCCCAGTGATTCCTCTGTCACTGAGGACCCACATTCCTGCACATTTTATTGTTTTTGTAACACATTACCTGCTCCAGGACCAGTGTATATTATGGAGGGTTTTTTTTTCAATAAGATTCATAAGCCAGAAGCAGAAATTTTTATAATTCAAATCGTTTTGAATCAAAAATCGATTTTGAATCGAATCGTGGCCCCCAAAATCGGAATCGAATCGAATCGTGAGATAGTAAACGATTCCCACCCCTACACATTTACATCCCGTAATCCTTGGCGCTTTAATACTCTCCTCTTGTCTGATGAGGACTTTGTACAATTTCTGTCAACCCACATTGATTTCTTTGCTGAAACTAACATAACACCTGAGGCCTCCCCCCTACTCATCTGGGAAACTATGAAAGCGTATTTAAGGGGGCAAATAATTTCATACAGTGCATATAAAAGAAAGCAGCGTCTAACGCGACTCTCTGAGTTATCTGCCCTTATTATTTAGATAATAAGCACGCATCTTCCCCTTCGCCAGACTCTTATAAACAACTACTTGTTCTGAGATCTGAGTTCAACACTTTGTCGACATCACAGGCTGAGGAAGCACTATTAAAATCTAGATGCCGTTACTATGATATTGGGGACAAGGCAAATAAAATATTAGCTTTTCAGCTGCGACAATCAGTGACAACTCATTTCATTCCACAAATTGAAACAGTGGAAGGTGTTACAACTGACCCATCCAAGATTAATGAAGAATTTAAAAAGTTTTACTTAGCATTATACAAATCTGATGCAGTCACTGATTCAGCTCAGTTAAACTCATTTTTTGATATGTTAAATATACCCACTCTTACCTCAGAACAACAAGAGCTACTGGAATGCCCACTCACAGATGAAGAACTCATTACAGCTATGACTGCCATGCAGAGTGGTAAATGCCCTGGGCCTGACGGATTTCCAATAGAATTTTATAGGAAATTTGCCAGCAAGATTATACCTCTTCTTCTTAAAATGCTTAATACATCCCTGACCTTAGGTCAGTTGCCGTACAGTCTACGCCAGGCCACCATAAGTTTTATCCTTAAAAAAAATAAGGACCCTATGTGCTGTAGTTCATATCGCCCCATATCTTTGCTTAATACTGATGTCAAACTGTTAGCCAAAGTATTAGCATTGAGGTTAGACTCCATTCTTCCTTCCATCACTTGCCCTGACCAAGCGGGTTTTGTTAAAAATAGACAAGCCTTTTCTAATGTAAGAAGGCTTTTTTAATATCATATATAACCCCCCATCTCCACCTCTTTCTGAAGTAGTGATCTCATTGGATGCAGAAAAGGCTTTTGACAGGGTTGAGTGGAGCTACCTTTTTGAAGCTTTACGTAGGTTTGGTTTTGGCAAGAATTTTTTATCTTGGATTGACTTGTTGTATTCGTCACCATTGGCATCCGTTCGTACAAATAATAATTATTCAGACTACTTCCGCCTTTATAGAGGTACCAGACAAGGTTGCCCCCTCTCCCCACAACTATTTGTAATTGCAATTGAACCACTTGCAGTTGCACTACGAATGGACAAACAGTTTATGGGCATCTGTAGAAGTGGCACAGAGCATAAGGTTTCACTTTTTGCAGATGACGTTGTTATATATGTCCAATCCCACTCAGTCTCTGCCTTCTGTCTTGGCAATCCTGGATGGTTTTAGGAAAATATCAGGTTACAAACTGAACTTGGACAAAAGTGAACTTTTCCCATTAACTCCTACACTTCGTCACCTCAACTTATCTGGGCTGCCCTTCAGGATTTCCCACCGTGGCTTCACCTATCTAGGGGTATTTATCACAAATAGGTTTGACAAACTGTTTAAATACAACTTCTTCACACTTTTTTCACGTACAAAACAAGACCTCCAACGTTGGACACTATTACCCCTATCATTAGCAGCGCGCATCAATGTAATAAAAATGAATATACTCCCTAGATTTCTATATCTTTTTCAATGCATTCCAATTTTCATTACTAAATCTTTATCAACCTTGACTGTATAATTTCCGAATTTGTATGGAACAAGAAGGTCCCAAGACTTCGTAAGTCAGCTCTACAAAAGCCCAAACACTTAGGGGGTATGGCACTGCCCAATTTTCTTTATTATTATTGGGCAGCTAATTTTCAACCTATTGTATACTGGCTATGTTTTGATGACCTAGCCTCTGTGCCTGCCTGGGTATCTCTTGAATTAGCTTCCTTAGCTCCCACTTCATTAGCTTCTCTTCTATTGTCCTCAGTACAGCCACCTAAATCAAGCTGCAACAATATTATTGTCAGGTCTACAGTTAAGATTTGGATACAGTTCAAACGTCATTTTGGCATACAATCACTCCCACTATTTACACCATTGTATGCAAACCCATTGTTTCCTCCCTCACTACAAGACCGAGCCTTTAAGATCTGGCAAGACCGTGGTCTAAAATCAGTTACGGATCTATATATAGAAAATAGAGTTTTTGGCTCTTTCCAACAACTTTCTGATGCATATAAACTTCCTCATTCTCACTTCTTTCGTTATCTGCAAGTCCGTGATTTTGTTAAGAAAAAATTTGGCAACTTCCCAAATCTACCACCTCAGTCACCCATAGACACACTCTTTTTATCTTTCCCTACTATTCTGAAGGGAGTTGTATCAACATTCTATACCAGGATTTTTGCCCTCCAGTCCTCTAACCATACAATTAAAACCTTGTGGGCTCAAGATCTTGGGGAAGATATACCGGAAGAGACCTGGCAGGCAATATTGGTACGCGTTCATACATCCTCTGGAAGTGCTAAGCACGGGGCAATGCAATGTAAACTAGTGCATAGGGTATATTGGACCAAGACCAGATTGTCTAGAATTTATGACAATGTAGACCCCAACTGTGACAGATGCCACCAAGCCCCGGCAAGTTTATATCATATGTTCTGGACTTGTCCTTCACTACAAACATATTGGGACTCAATATTTAGCTCACTTTCAGGCATTTTGCAAGTACCTGTTGTTCCCTCTCCTCTCGTTGCAATGTTTGGTGTCCTTCCAGCTACTTTCACCGTATCTAAACGTAAATCAAATTTGGTAGCGTTTCTGACTCTTTTAGCGAGGAGACATATTCTGTTACACTGGAAAAAAACTTATCCTCCCTCCCATACACACTGGGTAAAAGATGCACTGTATTTCATGAAACTGGAAAAAATGAGCCATACACTAAAAGGATCTATTGCAAATTATTATAAAGCTTGGGGGCCCTTTTTAAAACATCTAGATGCTGTAGAACTCCATGATGAAGAGCCTACAGACTCCAACTAATTATAATTAAAGTGACTAGTTTTAAATATGTCCTGGATTGTTGCCTCCTGCCCATTCCTCTTTGTGTTTAGTAGTATGTGCAATTAAGACACTGTTAACCATTGTGTATGATGTGTTTTTGTTTTGTGTTCATTTTTATTTTCTCTCTCTCTTTTTCTTACTTAGTCCTAATGTATGTTCATCTACCCTGTTTGTGAGAGTGTGTGTATGTCTGTATTCCTTAAACCAATAAATAAAACAATGATAAAAAAAAACAGCTTTTACAGGATCTAGTTTTATCTCCAGCAGTAACCCAGCACACCTACTGTAGCTACATTCTATAAATAAGCTCAAAAACACACATTCACACACTGTCCTGTAGAGATGCTCTCAGGATGAATTGAGAGACTTCATGAGTTAAAGTGAGAAACTTATGAGAAAGTGCTGTAATTGTGGTTAATAGATTCACTTATTTTATTGTTATATTGTCGCTACATATTTTTTTCTTCCTGCTTTAACACTGTGGCTATAGATTTCCCACTGTGGGATTAAACAGATGATCTGATCTTAATGAGTGAGTTAATCTGTATCAGTAACATTAACTTTACAGAACAGCAGAGGTGTGTTTTAGTACACAGTCGAAAGACACCATCAGATCATGAAATATTATCAGTATTAAAATGCTGATCTCTGTATGGAGATCTGTGGGACTCTTGTCTGCAGAAGCTGAAAGGTTTGTGGAGTTTTTACCGGAGTCGCTCCGCACGGTTTTTACACGTTATCTTGTTTTTTTGCAACGTCAAAGGAGAAATATTTCGTATCTCCTCTCTCTCTCTGCTGCTGATACTGTTGAGTTAACTCCGAGTCGAGCCCCGTAAGTAACGATAGATCACAGGCGAGTCTTTCCTCCCGGGTTTGTATCTGAGCGCGCAGCACTACTGCAGGACTGCAGCGCTACTACTAAATCAGTTCTGATTGGATTACGTCCCTGCCAAACAATTTCGTCTCGTTTTTATTTTTTTAATACGGTTTTTATTAAGTTATCTTCTCATTCTCGTCTTGAAAAAAAAGCTTTGTTGACAAAAACTATGACGAAAATTATTCGTCAATGAAATCAACACTGCTCCTGAGAGAGGCCCATTCTTTCACTAATGTTTGTAGAAGCAGTCCCAGCATGACTACCTGCTGCTTTTATACACCTGTGATCATGAAGGTGATTAAAACATCTGATAAAATACTTTTACCAATATAGTGTATGTAGTGGAAGCCACTAAATGCTTAATGGCCTCAGTAATTTATTTTTTTTTAGAGCTTTATTATAATAAGCGCATTTAACAAGCCTTCACTGTGTACCTCAAATTCAATCCTGAGACAGGTGCATAATTTTCAGAGCAATTTAAATGAATAGGAATGATACAGTAATGATTATCATACCACAGTTAGTTCCGACACTGCAATGTGATTGGCTAAGAGGCGTTTTATGAGTGAAATTATCAGCCAGTAATGCACTGTAACCAAATCTTTTTTCGTATTTTATCGTCCTCTTCAACTCTTCAATTAATTCTTCAATAAAATCTTTCAAAAAACAGTTTGAATGAAACTGTTGTATAATAGCAATAATATAATATCTTGTGCATTATTGCTTAATCCTTTGATTTAAAGTAAGCTGTATCTAATGGGTTGAATGTTTCCAACCTTCACTGATACGCAGAATCTTCCTCTTAATCGCAGACATCATGGCGTCCGAGCACAGAGCATACAGATCAGCTCCTGTGAGTTGAGGAGGACAACGCCCAACTATGTCTGAGAGGCTGACTTTAGGGTCCACCTTAAACCTGAAGGCAGAAAATCAAACATTGTATTTAAGATGATAAATTTTATACAACTTATTCAGTTTCATTGAAGCATCAAAGAATAATGGTTCCAACAAAGGTGAAATTTGCACACAAAAGAGCAGCGAATGGATGCAAATTTGAAATTTCACATTAGCAGACATACTAGTAAGCCCAGGAAATAATTTGTATAAATATTTGTATAAATAATCTGTTAAGATTTAAGGAAAGTTTAAAAAAAAAAAGAAAGAAAAAAGTGTCTCACTTTCTTACGATTGCTTTGAGAACCTGCAGCTGTGCTTCCCGGTCTTCACTGATTCCAACGTAGACTAGTTTGTCAAATCTGGAAAAATAAGTCAATATTTGATTAGAAGAAAAAAGAAAGATATACAGGTAAACTACAGAAGTGAGTTAGCAGCTATTCAGCAAAAAAAGATGGTATTGTTCCTACCTGCCAGGTCTAAGCAATGATTGGTCCAGTAAGTCTGGGCGGTTGGTTGCTCCAATTACGAAAACATCATTGGAGGAATGCAGGCCATCAAGCTCAGCCAGCAGCTGAGACACAACCCTACAACAGTTAAGCATCGTCAGCAAAGCAGAACATCTAACTCTAGAAACTAATCTAAATGCGTCAGGCTGCCTTAGAACCCTGCATCATATCCAACTGGATCAATTATTTATTTTGCCTTGTACTATAATGATCTAAAAAAACAAGGAAAGGCATCTTTAAAGTGGATATTAAATCCTCCATGATAGCTAAATATGATTAATTCCAATTTCTCATTCTCAAAAGATCAGAGAGAAGAGAGTGAATATCCCAAATTTTAACACTGTAGTTAAACAATTAAATAAACATGGATTAAATGAACACAAAATTGGTACTAAAATATTGAGAAATGGACACAGCAGTCTTATTTACAAACACTAACAAGAGATATCTGCCAAGGTGTCAAAAGTATTGATATTTATTACTGAAGTAGAAGTATGGATTCTAGGGTTTGAGAAGTTGAAGTGTCAAATCAAGCTTTTTACTCTTTAAGTAAAAGTGTAAAAGTACTGGTTTCAAAACTACTTAAAGCAGGGGTGTCCAAACTTTTTTTGTTGGGGGCCAGAAGGAGAAATATATTTGAAGTCATGGGCCACAGACTCTGTAATAAAACAAATAATGAAATATACAACTTTTAGAGTCTTTGGCCCGTTTTTCTGCACTACAACTGAACACTCTCTCCGCTTTTAGACTCTTTGGCCCGTTTTTCTGCGCTACAACTGAACACTCTCTCCGCTTTTAGACTCTTTGGCCGGTTTTTGTGCACTACAACTGAACACTCTCTCCGCTTTTAGACTCTTTGGCCCGTTTTTCTGCGCTACAACTGAACACTCTCTCCGCTTTTAGACTCTTTGGCCGGTTTTTCTGCGCTACAACTGTGCACTCTCTCCGCTTTTAGACTCTATGGCCCTTTTTTCTAAGCTACAACTGAACACTCTCTCCGCTTTTAGACTCTTTCAACTTTCATTCTATTTCTCAAATACCTCGCGGGCCACTTCAAAAAAGGAAACGGGCCGCAAATGGCCCGCGGGCCGTAGTTTGGACACCCCTGACTTAAAGCATAAAAGTAAAAGTAATGTATGGTAAGTGCCATTAAGGACAAACGCCCCCAAAAACACATTTTTCTAAAAGCCATAATGACTATGATGTTCTATTAAATGTTAATGTTGATAATACAATTTGGGATGCACTAGGCTGTTCCCTGTTTCAGCTGCATATATTCCAATTAAAATGAATGTATTTTAGTAGAATGTAAATATATTAAAGAATCTTAGTTGGATGGACGGATCATCTTCATACTAAGCTACATACAGGGGTTGGACAATGAAACTGAAACACCTGGTTTTAGAGCACAATAATTTATTATGGTGACGGACAGTTCTGGTGGAAACAGGAGAGTTGAGGTTCACATTGAATTCTGCGTGATTTGATCAGCCGTGGTTTAATGTTTTTTGGATACAATCCGGGTTAGCACCTAAACATCCCTTTCAGACAGCTTCCTCTTACAGCGTCCACAGTTAATCCTGTTGGATGTGGTTGGTCCTTCTTGGTGGTATGCTGACATTACCCTGGATACCGTGGCTCTTGATGCATCACAAAGACTTGCTGTCTTGGTCACAGATGCTCCAGCAAGACGTGCACCAACAATTTGTCCTCTTTTGAACTCTGGTATGTCCCCCATAATGTTGTGTGCATTGTAATATTTAGAGCAGAACTGTGCTCTTACCCTGCTAATTAAACCTTCACACTCTGCTCTTACTGGTGCAATGTGCAATTAATGAAGATTGAACACCAGGCTGCTCCAATTTAGCCATGAAACCTCCCACACTAAAATGATGACAGGTGTTTCAGTTTCTTTGTCCAACCCCTGTACCTCTGCTATGTTCTTGCTATGTTCTAGGACATTGTTTAAACGATAAGAAGCTGGAATGAAAACGAGCTAAAATTAAATAGGAGCAATGAGGCTACGTTTGTGTTTCAGTAAGTTTCAGTTTCTGGGTAAAGCTCTGCTATGAAGCTTGAATTTAGCAGGTTTCCTAATGATCAGATTACAAATCTGTATTTATTATTTACTACAGAAAATATAATCCTTAATGGTACTTATAAAGCCTAGCCATAAAGTATGATTTTTTTTTCGAATTATGTAGATTTTCCATCTAAAACTTAACCCTGATAAAACATCTTTCATGTTTTAATCAATTTATGCTTCTGAAACATATTTTTGGCTTTATGATTTGCATTTACAACATTTTTAATTATTAGAAGCATGGATGTTTTTGAGTTTGTGTTAGATCAGTGTAATCTGGATTAGGATAGTGCATTACTAATGCCACAGACCTGTCCATCACTCCTCCTGAGTCTCCACTGCGACCTCGGTTAGGAGCCAAGGAGTCCAGCTCATCAAAGAAGATGACACAGGGAGCTGCAGCCCGAGCTTTGCTAAACACTGAGAGAAACAAAGAGGAAACACAAGGATTCCTTTTTATTCACTGTGTTCAAATCTGTCAGTTAACATGTTAATCCTATACTAATTTTAAAACCTTGAGATCTAAATAAATGAATAAAGATACTTAAGGTTAGATAGAAGTGAACAAATATACATATTTCTCTTCTTACCTTCTCTTATATTCTCCTCACTCTGGCCTACATACATGTTAATAAGCTCTGGACCTTTCACACTGTAAAAGAAGCAACAATCTTTAATCATTTCCCCCTTAAAAAGGGACAATAAAAAGCTAAACAAATCACTTTTTTTAATTAGCATATCACAAAAGTGAGTACATATTTTTGTAAATATTTTATTGTCCCATGAAAAAGTATAATAGTGTAAATTTTCTGTGCCCCCAATAAAGCTCAACACACAGTCATTAATGTCTATGACTGGCCAGGTCTCCTGACCTAAATCCCTGTGATGTTGTCATGGAGGAGTGAAAGAGGATTCCAGTGGAAACCTGTGAAGCTCTAGTGAAAATAATGGTGGCCACACAAAATACTGACACAATTTGGCCATTTTTACTTGGTGTACTCACTTTTGTTGCCAGTGGTTTAGACATTAATGGCTGTGTTTTGAGTTATTTTGAGCGCATAGTAAATTGACAAGTGTCACATCTACACTGTAGTCACATTAAAAAGTCTAATAAAGAATTTACAAAAATGTGAGGCGTGTACATGATTTTACTCATTTTAACCCACGCTCTAAACAAAACTGATAAACTAATTAAATGCACTGCCTGGCCAAAAAAAAGTCTCCACCTGGGTTTAAGTAAGTAAATGATGTGGGGTTGGTTGGTTGATGCTGCAGTTGGTCTGCAGGTTTAGATTCAGCAACAGTATGTGCTGAAAGAATGAGGTCAGCTGACTACCTGAATATACTGAATATAAACCAGGTTATTCCATCAGTGGATTTATTCTTCCCTGATGAACACGGCCATATTCCAATATGTTAACGCCAGGATTCATGGGGCTGGAACTGTGAAAGAGTTCAGGGTTCAGGGAGCATGAGATCATCATTTTCACACATGGATTGAGAGAGAGTTCACCACAGAGTCCAGATCTTAACCTCATTGAGAATCTTTGGGATGTGCTGGATGGAGAAGAGCTGCTTTGTGCAGCGGTCAGACTCTACCATCATCAATGCTGCTGCAAGATCTTGGTAATAAATTAATCCAGCAGCACTGGATTGAAATAAATCTTGTGACATTGTAGAAGCTTATCGAAACAATGCCTCAGTGAATGCATGAGGCAATCAAAGCTAAAGGCGGTTCAACCAAATATGAGAATTTTGGTAGTGACTTTTTTTTCAGGCAGTGTGTGGTAAAGGGAAAACATTTAAATCTAGACATTTAAGGGCCAAAAAACACTACAATAATTCCCTACCAAAAATGAATCCCTACCTGAGGAAGGTCAGAGAGCACTCTGAGGCCACAGCTTTAGCCAGCAGGGTCTTGCCGGTGCCAGGCGGCCCATAGAGCAGCAGGCCAGAGCGGCGCAGTCCGAGCGGCAGCAGTTCTGGATGCTCTAATGGAAGCTGGATGGTATCTAGGATCTCCTTCTTCACCTGCTGCAGACCCCCCACGTCCTGCCACCTCACTGACGGGATCTACCAATTACAAACAGCTAATTTTAACTCTAACACAAACATAAATAAACTGTTCTTATAACATAAATTTGCCCTGTTAGTGTTACGCTCAGTCAGGCAATAAATGTATGATTAGTACACGGCTTATTCACTGTAAAACCACCATTTAAAAATATAGAGCAGCGGTCTTCACCCCTCCTCCTGTAGGAAAACCTTTCTCCAGGCTTTTACTTCAATCCAACTGAAACTTTTTAAGCTTTTTCTCATAACTTATTTATATTAGGGCTGTCAAACTATTTATTTATAGTGTGCGCTCTATGCACATCACCTACCATAGCCTCTGGCATAGCCTGATACACACACCCCCAGATATGTAACTACGTGGTGAACAGCGCAGAGAGAAACAGCTGTGATTGGTCTGCAGTACCTCCTGTTCCTGCTCCTTGTCTAAGTTACTGGTTGAGAAAGGTGTAAGAAGTCAGCTAAATGGGTCCACTTGTGGTAAATAACATGATTTGGAATTTGATTAATGTTTTGGGTCTATAGTAAATAGTAAAATGTTGCTAAATACAGTATGTTGTCTGATTTTGTTTTGGCTCATTGTGTTTGAGTAGCAGTTTTGAAGTCGAAGAGCCAATCAATGCATTTTGACAGAATTTTGGCTTAAAGTTGCTGGTATGATGATGTTATATATCTGAAATAAAGAGGTATGGAAGTCTATGGCTGTTGTTCATTCATTTGTTCCTCAACCAAAATTCATTTAAATTGTGCAGTTTAGGTGATGAGTATGATTAATTAAGCAATAATTCACGAGAGGGAGTGCTATAATGTGTAATACACAAACGCAGCACAGCGGTGCCAATATTACACGTTATAGCACCAAACTCTAGTGTATTGTTGCGATTATACCACAGTTCCATTATTGCTGTTTATTAAAATATTCAGAGTTAAAGAGGATGAGAAAATATGATTTGTTTGGTTATAAAAAACAGTTAAAATTGTTCCATTGCTGCTCTGTTTGTAGCTGCGCTGTTTGCCTTGTAAGCGCTGCATCGTTGCTAGGTTACCTGTATGTGGCGGAGTAATACATGGAGAGCTTCGATTACAGTGCATTACCGGCTGATAACGGCACTTATAGAACATCTCTCAGCCAATCACATTGCAGGGTCGAAACTAACTGTGGTATAATTCAGCTTAATTAATAACAATTAATTAATGCTTAGCAGACCTACCTTTGGTGCTCCTATAGCCTGAGAGTGGGCTTCCTGCAGGGAGTCCAACGCTGCTGTGAAGTCTGCAGACATTATAGTAACACCACAATCACACAGGTCCATCTCTGACTGAGCACTGCCCCCCTGTGGATAACTACACAGACATCCAGACAAACCTCTGTAAGAAAAAAACTGGACCTTACGTAGATCAGCTTTTTGTAGCATTTTGTAGCATTACATGTTTACTTTAGCATTTCTGAGGTAAACATGGTGTTGTTACTGCCAAAAATATATTATTTGCATTGAAATACTGATTAAATATGAACACTCTCTGTGCTCCCCCCTCCTCTGTCTCTCTCACACACATCTGATGCTTCTGTGAAATGACATTTTTCCTTTTTTGCCTTCTACTTATTTTTCTATTCTTTTTTTATATAATTTTATTATATACATTTTTTAACCTGTTTCAAAAACTGAACACAGATTGTCCTTTGTGACGTCTGTTCAAGTACCATAGTTAAAAAGATAGTATATTACAATGATCTTACATTGACACTTTTTTTTTCACATTTTACATTTTTCACACAATCTCCATTATTATTTATTATTTATTTTTATGTTTAGAAGGAAAAGTGTAATTAATTGTGAATAATTTAGTTTGAAAAGAGAAATAAGAACTGAACAACTCACTAAATCTCCAGCAGCCGTCGGTGAGCTGCTTTTCCAGCCCTGGTAAGCAGTGCACAGAAATCTCCCAGCACAAAACCCTAAACACAGAACCAGGGATACAATATATGTTGATTTTATATATATATATATATAAAAAAGGGGTTTTAATTTTAATGAGGGCCTTCTCACCGCTGTCTGTTTAGCAAGCTTGGCAAGACTGACATCTTTTCCCAGAGACAGGTCTTCACTGAGGCTGGATAACATGGCCTTTCTCTGCTCCTCTGAAGGACTTTCCAAGGTCATCTGGTGCACAAAGGCAGGGATCACATCTGACGACACTTCCTGCTGATCATTCACAGAGCCAACCACGATCACACTGCAGAGAGAAACACACAGGTCTGTTAGCAGCAGCGATCTATCATCTCACTGTAGCAAAGCATTTCTACACCATCTATAGAGAAAAATAACCCATTTCTTGCACCTATTTATTTTTTCTATTAATATTTAGGGCAACATATTCTAAGTGTATCATTTAATCACACAAAAAAAGATGATTTATTCAACACTGTAAACCTTAGTAAAGCAGCACACAACAAATTCCTATGTAACAGAGACAAACGATCAGTATTCTTGGGGGTGATTCATTGATGAAACCGAGACCACAGGCAGGAATGATGGCAGAAACCTTCATTACATTCATTAAGAGACCAGCCACTGGTTGAATAATGACTGTGTGTTCTCATAACACTCAACCCAGTATCCATCAGAGGTGGAAAAAGTACTGAAAAATTGTAATTAAGTAAAAGTACCTTTACTTTGCTAAAAATCTACTCAAGTAAAAGTAAAAAAGTACCGTACTCAATTTAAAATGTACTTTGAGTAAAAGTTACGTAGTTACTTTTAATTATGTGATGTAAAAAAGTACAAATAATAAATTAAATATTTTTTAATGAACTATTAATTCCACATAATAATTTAAGTTCAGACCACCCCATAAAACATTTTCATGAACAAGTGGTATAGGTTTCTATAATCCATTTTTTTTTCTTTACTTCTAAAAAGTTATGGTCATATAGGCGACTATAAACTGTATTTGTATAGTTTTACAGGTCATTATTATTTTCTTACTTTTCTTAGCTTTAACTGCTATTTACATGTTTTTTTTTTACATTGAAGCAGATTGTTTAATGTTCCCAATAAAAACTTAAGGAATCATCATTAAAAACAGGAAATCATACAGACAATTTTTTTTTATTCACACAATTGTTTTTTACCCAGTAACGAGGAGTTTTCCAGTGTAGCAAAGTAAATTACTTGTGTCAAAATGTACATGAGTAAAAGTAAAATTACCTATTTTATAAACTACTTTAAAAATTACAAATTACTCATAAAATCTCCTCAATTACAGTAATGTGAGTAAATTTAATTCGTTACTTTCCACCTCTGGTATCTATTCAAGGATAATGTCCCACCCTTCAACAAAAATAGCCAATCAGCTTGCTGCTTACATTGACACATAAGGGGGTATGCTTGTTAGTGGGAAAGCCCCATTCAGTGAGGAGATCTGTGCAAGCGCAGCAGCCAAAAGAAATCCACAAATCAGGCTTTTGGTGCATTATGGGGACAAATTCTACAAACTACTCAGGATGGTTTTATGAGATTGTATCAGTGATTAAAAATATGTTGCTGAAATGTTCATTAGACGTTCAGTTTCCAGTATTCTAGTCTTTCCCCATTCAAACAGCTAGGAGGCAGGGCTTTTTTGAGTTTTTTTATATATGTATATATGTATATATGTAAATTGTAGACAAAACTGCCCAGTGGCGTTACAAAGATGGCCACTGAGTGAACTTACTTGCCTATTAAGAAGGTAGTTACAGAATGATACCAGCATTCTCATACACAGATATGACAACACAGACTTAAAGTAGCAGTTCGTATTATTGTGTTTCTAAACTGAAAGCAGAATCATTTCTGAGTGGAAAAGAATATGGATAAAATATTTTATAAGTGTTTAATGGTACCAGTGTACTGGAACGACCATCCCTGCCAAGCCTAATTCTAATATATTCATCCTAAAAGCTGGGCTGTCGGGTCGCTTTTTGTTGTATTTCTTCTTCTGGCCACGTCACACGTCTTTACGTACTTACGTCACACGTACAGCCTCTAAAAGAGGATCCGGTTCAGTTTTGCTGAACGCGAGCGGCTGGTGGAGCAATGGAGACTTCAGAAGAGGAAACTCAGAGCTCAGTAGCTCCTTCATTCACTAATAGTAAAACCAAACCCCCGCCCAGTTTAAAATGATTCTTCCACATGCTCTGTGCAATTACCCATTCATATTTTACTTAAATGAGTGCATCCTTATTGAACTGCTTTATTATGCTCGTCTGTGTACAGCATCTTTGGAATGCAACACCCTGCTGAGAATGTGAACTGGAAAAGGGAGGCATGGTTGAATACATGCTGCTTTAATATTACATTTACTGACAGAAAGTACATCATAGTGCTCCATTAAGCATATCTGAGATCTTAAAGGTTTGACTTGACAGTATAATTTAATTTACCTTGAGTGTGCATCAGTCAGGAGCTGGCAAAGAGCAGACACTACCCTGGAGTCCATTTCAGTTCCATCCCGCCGCTGGCTGAGCAACTGCAGGTTCCTCAGCAACAGCACACAGGGGTGATGGACCTCAGCTCTGTGGAAGGCTGCCTTCATTTTTGATTCGCACGCAGCTGCAGTGTCGCCGCAGAGGGTCACGCAGTCCACCTGTGATCACGCCCAAAAAAAATATATATACAATTGTCAAACTGTGAATATGACTGAAATTTTTTTTTTTGTTGTTGTTTTAGGGCACTTTTTTTTAGGACTTTTTTCTCTTCTAAATTTTTCTCCTACTTTTCTCCTCAATTTAGCTATGCTAATTATCCCACCCACTCATGCTGATGCAGCATTGCCGAGTAGCATCACAGCGCTAACGCTCTGAGGAAAGCGCAGCA
Organism: Astyanax mexicanus; assembly: GCF_023375975.1. NCBI lineage: Eukaryota > Metazoa > Chordata > Actinopteri > Characiformes > Acestrorhamphidae > Astyanax > Astyanax mexicanus. The sequence continues at coordinate 946,502 of NC_064423.1, read as the reverse complement.
TCTCGGCTCTGATACATCAGCTCACAGATGCCTGTGATGACCCACATCACCCTAGGAGTGACGAGGGGAAAGAGCGCCATCAGGGGGAGCTGCATGACCAGGATTTAAACCTGGCTTTAGGGCACTATTAAGTATGTCTGTCATTTTGTTTTTTTGTAGAGTATCAGAATCATAGAGTGAAATATGAACGTTATTTTGAATTCACTCCCACAATGAATCAATATTTATAGAAAATTAGGAGGTAAAAACAACCACGTCAACTCACACACAAGCGCCACCCTGACGCAAAGAACGCGGTCGATACACCACTGTTGTGCTGAAATCTCTCAGGTGCTAGCTCTGTCTCTTTTCCGACACACTCGCACTGTCTAATGGTAATATTTCTTACTTTTAAAAACTGAAATGCATGCAGCAATACTTTCAGGAAAAATAAATGTAATTTAAGCACCAGAAATAAACATGCTCATTGTTTGTTTGTTTCAGCAAGATCCAGAAAGATGGAGTCCTTTACAGTGACAGTATGAGAATGATATTACTCATGTCTGCTGTAAAATAAATACGTTTTGTCAGAATAAATTATAGCTTTTTGTATTTTTTGGTCAGAATTTAGAAAAAGGTATTGGAAAAAAGTGCCATTTGGGTATCGTTTCAAAGTATTCAAAGTATCGTATCGGTACAGGTATTTTTTTTAAATGATACCCAGCCCTAATCAGCTCCCAGATGCTTTGTACTGACCGACATAACACTTTTGGGGTGATGTGGGGAGAGAGCGCCATCTATCCACCCACAGAGAGCAAGGACAATTTTCTAGGCTCTAGCAGCTGATGGCAAGCTGCATGACCGGGATTTTAACCAGTGATCTTCTGATCGTGGTGGCAGTGCCTTAGTCTGCTGGACCACTCAAACCCTACCCATGACTAAATAAGAAAAGTAGTACATGCCTTCTTTAACTTATTTTAACTCAAAAACTGTGTCTAGTTAATACGGAGCATTGTGTATTTTTTTTCTAGAAGAAATCTGCTTTGAAATAACTGATCCAGGCTTGGGGTGATGGGTACTAGTTTCAGAGTTTGTGGATTTGGTTTTAGTTCCTGAAGGTCCAGCGTCCAGCACATTCAGTAATTTCCCTCATTAACCAACACTGATTTACTGGTTAATTGCCAGGTTTAATGGGTTTGTTTGAGCAGGAAAATCACCAGACTTTTTTGGACAGTGTTCCTCCAGAACCAGAACTGATGAACTCTAGTTTAAAAGTGCACTGATACCTTCAGCAGATGTAGATGTAGCCTCCTGCACGCTGCCTTTACTGCGGTTACTTTTCCACTTCCATGCGGACCTATGAGAAGAACTGTGCAGCCTCGCTTCAAAGGAGTATTCCTACATGTAAAAAAAAAAAAGAAAACAGTAGAAGAAGAGCCAAAGAGCCTCTGAAATTACTTAATAAAACAAAATAAATTTCTTTATTTAAAAAATAAGACTAGCGTCATTTAGAATCTACAGTGCACAGTACAGGAATGCTGACCTTTCAGTGAGGTGGGGCTGTATTATGGTGACCAGCTGCTCGACAGTGCCGGAGAGACCGGGAGGGCATAAACTCGTCCAGAACGATGAATTCACCTCTGAATACGGTGCCAGGCTATTAGTAGAGTCTCTCTGTGGATAACAAAGGACCGTTTGAGTATAACAAAGTCACACAACTACAAAGAATATACTGAGCACACAAGAAAAAGTGTGTAAACAAGACATGCAACAGAGCATCCTTAAAATACAAAAATAGGGGCGCCGAGTGGTCCAGCGGTCTAAAGCGCTGCAGGTTTGAACCCCCGCTCATGCAGCTTTACCATCAAGCTGCCGGCGCTCAGAGGGAGCACAATTGGCCCTGCTCCCTCCGGGTGGGTAGATGGCGCTCTCTCCTCACATCACTCCTAGGGTGATGTCCACAACACAGGGCATCTGTGAGCTGATGTATCAGAACCGAGTCGCTGCACTTTCCTTCAAGCGCGCCATGATGCTGCTCGGTAATGCTGCATCAGCAGCAGCTCAAAAAGAAAAATAAGACTCCCTTTATAAAGGGTTTATAAATGGTTTACAATTTGTTTCTTAGTGGTTACTAATTAGGTTGTAAATGCCTTAAAAAATCATTAATAATCAGTTATAACACATACCTAGAAAGGGCAGCAATATAGATGGCTGTGGGTTCACTATTTGGCAAACAACAGTTCATTGTTGCCCTTTATACGTATGTGTTATAATTTACAACCTAATTACAACCTAATTAGAACCATTAACAAAGTAATTGTAAACCATTTATAAACCCTTTGTAAAGGTAGTCTTATTTTAAAGTGGTACCCAAATATGTATTGATGTGATTAATAAGGTATTGTTGAATTACACTAAACACCAGGGTGCAAGGAGGGGTTGCACAAACAGATTATCCTTTTTTTTGTCCAATCACTCTCTTCTTGGACTTGACTTTAGACTTGATAATAAAACACAGTGGATCAACACCAGCAGATGACAGACATGTCTCTCCAAACCATCACTGATCATCAGTACATTTTACATTTCATTTGTAAATCAAGGGATCACAGTGTATATATACTAACTGTTGCAGCCCTACAGTTGAAGGAACACAGTAAAGGTGTTACATGGCTGAACTTGATTCTTACCGTGTATAAAGTGGTGTGGTCTGTATCTGCTAGATATGATGCCACCTCTCCATTATCACCAGAAAAGCCTGTTACCTGCTTCACTTTAAAATATAACACCGGCCATCTGCAAAGAAAAACACCAGGTCACACACACACACAGGGAATACTCACTGGAGTGATAGAAAAATATTGACACTTCCAGTTTTAAAGGAAGCTTACTATTCACGTTCCTGTGTAACAATGCCATTTCTAGACATAGTATGCACAGACAGAAATGAAAATTAGGAAAAGAAGGAGAAGAAAAACCTGGTGATGCCATCAGAGCTGCTCTCCACAAGATCTGGGTGTCCTAGTGTTGGAATTCCCAAAATCCATCCCTGCTGTACAAGTCTAAAATTAAATAAGAAATACAGCAAACATACAGAACACTATTAAAACAGTTCAAGACAAGACAACCGTAGTCAACGTACTCGTCCTGGATGCACACACTACACAAACAGACCTGTCACAAAGTCTGTTGTTTAATATTGTTGAGAATTAAAAGGTTAAAACATTGTCTTATAATCATGGAAATTATCAATTAAGGGTTAAAACATTGTTGCCCTATAATCATACAAAATACTTAATGAAAACCCAATCAGTATAATCCATTAGTGATTTTAATAAGGTTTAATCAATATGTTAATCAATCAATATGTTACCTGTATTCAAAAGCCCCTTGTAATCTTTGTTCATGTTGGTGATCATATGCTACAGACACAGCACTCTTTAGAATCATATAACAAATGTAGTTTATTTAAGTCTGCACAGGGCTGTTTCATAACACGTGTAGCCATCCGTGGTTAGACCTTGAGAGTGAGTGAAGATGGCTGAGCCGTCCCCTCAGACCAAGATAACAAGGGACTTGCAACTGAAGTTATGTTGCAAGAACCAGACGGGAGGACAATAGATTTATTATAGCGGAGATGCAGGTGCTGGGGAGGCATGGCGTCATTTTAAGATAATATACAGTTCATGGGACCAAGGACAAATCCCAAAAAAGGTTTGGGGGGCTGTTCAACCTTCTTCACTCACACCATAGTGGGATGATCTATATAATCTTGTGTATGTCTTTTGGTTTTAGAACATTCTCCTTGACTCTCTGAGCGGAGCATTGTTCCCGGAAGATCTTCTGAAATAAACTGTTAAATTTGCTGAAGACTTTGGTATCCTGACTCCTCTTGACTTCTCTACTCATCTCAACCATTTAAAAGAACCAAGGGAAAGGGGATAGGCATATTCGGCCCCCCCCCCCCCCTTTTCCTCACAATAGATAATAAATAGTCTCTGGAATTACCGTAATAAATGACTTTAAAAATTAATTTTTCATTAACTACCGGATTTTTTTTTTTTGTTTTCTTTTGATTTCCAGTTTGTTAGGATGGTGTTTTTGGCGATGGTTAGCGCCACCAAAAGTGTCCTGTGGTGTTAGGTGTTTTATGATCAGTTGCCAGAAGTGTTTGACAGGTGGACAGTACCATAAAGAGTGCATGTAGTTGTGTTTAATAAACAGTGTGTACAGATTTCAGAGTCTACTAATCCCATTTTATTTATGTTTTTGTCTAGTTTAGTGAACTACCGGACATTTCACAATATCAAGGCCAGCAAAAACTATGGATGTCATGTTCATTTATTGTATGATAAGCTGATAAAGTATTTATTGCAACAGACACACACACACACACACACACTACAAACACACAGCCAAACTAAGCCATTGTCAGTGTACCTTTTGTAAGTGGCTCTGGATAAAGGCATCTGCTAAATACCTTGTAATGTGAATGTAAATATAAATGCAGGTATAGATGAAGGTATACCTCGGTGTGCTAAAGTGCTTAAAGAGGACATCAGTAAAGGGTCCATGAGAGTGGTAATCTGGAGATACGACCGCTTCAATCTGGAGTTCTTTGGCGTATGAAGGCACTGCAGAACAGCACAGGCTTGCGGAAAGTTTCATCTCTGTCTGTGATGGAGCTTTGTTCCACCTCTGCAGACATTAAAAAAAAGAGTTCACATTAAAACAGTACAATCACATATGATTATTCACACACAAATACTTGGAAATCAATATTAATATAAATGTGCCTTGTGTTGCAGCATACATTTTATACAAACTCAAGATTAAACGAGATTTTACATGAATTAACATACATATTATTTCATACATAGAAGAATATTAACTTTTAATGTAAAAGTACTTTTTTAGACAGTTCTTGTTGCATTTTTTGGGATGTCCTTAGTGTTGCCTGGTTAAACTGAATAGTTCTTTTAAGAGGCTAAATAACAAAAAAAAAAGTATGTTTTCTGAAAGTTTCTAAAAGTTTCTCTTAAAGATGATGGATTGGAGAGACATGTCATCCGCTGGTGTTGGTCCACTGTGTTTTATTATCAAGTCCAAAGAAAGTGCACTGTTTTTCCGGAGTGTCGTACAGCACTTCACGCTTCGCTCTGCTGACAACTTTTACGGAGTTGCAGATTTCATTTTCCAGCAGGACTTGGCACACTGCCAAAAGTATCAATTTGTCTTATACAGTCATATGAAAAAGTTTGGGCCCCCTATTAATCTTAATCATTTTTAGTTCTAAATATTTGGGTGTTTGCAACAGTCATTTCAGTTTGATATATCTAATAACTGATGGACACAGTAATATTTCAGGATTGAAATGAGGTTTATTGTACTAACAGAAAATGTGCAATATGCATTAAACCAAAACTGAAGCACAAAATTGGTTTGGTAACCTCATTGAGTTTTGAACTTCATAGCCAATCATGAGAAAAGGTATTTAAGGTGGCCAATTGCAAGTTGTTCTCCTATTTGAATCTCATCTGAAGAGTGGCATCATGGGCTCATCAAAACAACTCTCAAATGATCTAAAAACAAAGATTGATTGAACAACTATGTTGAACAATCTTTGTTTTTAGATCATTTGAGAGTTAGTAGTATTCAAATCAATAAAATGATAAGGGTGCCCATACTTTTGCACCGGTCAGATTTTGGTTTAATGCATATTGCACATTTTCTGTTAGTACAATACAGGTGCTGGTCAACGAATTAGAATAATTTGAAATTGTGCAATCATGAAATTCTTTGAATGCATTTTTTGTGCAGAAAGCAAATCAGGTGTTCACCGCACCTGTCCTACTCGTTAGACTAATCACAGAACTCGTTACCTGGAAAAAATTTGCTCAGCTGAGCTTTCCAAAAGGCCCATTTAGGCCATTTAACTGTGACACTGTTGTTTTATTGAATTAGAATAATGGAGAAACCGTTTCATTGAATTAGAATAATTTTTATTATAATTACAATCATCACTTTCTCAGTATTTTGTGGCTGCCCCCTTGGCTTGTATGACTGCCTGAAGTCTCCGCGGCATCGATTTGACCAGCTTGTCGCAAGTTTCCGCACTCACAGCTTCCCAGGCAGTGGCGATGTTCTGCTTCAGTTGGTCCAGCGTAGTAGGCTTTCTGTCGCGAATTTTCCGCTTGACGATGGCCCAAAGGTTTTCAATGACATTGAGGTCAGGCGAGTTGGCCGGCCATGCCAAAACTTCAAGCTGTTTTTTAGTGAACCAATCTTTGGTCGACTTTGCCGCATGAGCCGGTGCAAGATCCTGTTGAAATATGAAGTCTTCTTCGCCGAACTGTTCCTCAACAGTCGGAATCAGGAACGTTTCCAGAACATCTTGATATACGGCAGCATTGACAGTCTTCTTGAGGAAGCAGAGTTTCCCTACACCTCGAGCGGACATGCATCCCCAGACCATAACGCTCTGGGGAAACTTGACGGATCTTTTCACGCACTCGTGGTTGTAGGTTTCGCCACCACGACGCCAGACACGAGGACCTTGTTCACCGAAGGAGATGCAGAAGCGTGATTCGTCACTGAAGACCACTTTCTGCCAGTCTTCAGCAGTCCACTCGCCGTGTTCTTTGGCCCACTTCAGCCGTTTCTCCATTTGTTTCTTGTTCAGCATCGGTTTTACTGCTGGAACGCGAGATTTGAAGCCGAGTTCGCGTAGACGACGGTAAGTGGTTGATCTGGAGACGTCAGCGAAGGTCTGCTTGTTCCACAAGTCGGTGAGCTCGGAAGTGGACTTGAACCGGTTGCTGACTGCGATCTTTCTCAGCTGCGTGTTGTCGCGAGCAGAAGTTTTTCGGACGCCGGAACAGTTGGTGCGCTTTCTGCAGTTTTTCTTGAGAGCTTTGCAGACTGCTCAGCAATTTTAGTTTGGGTCAAGCCTTGTTGGCGAAGGGCTTAAATTTGAGCCACTATTCCAGTTGAGAGGTCGCGCTGCTTACCCATGATTGATTTTACAACTTAGAAATTCTACTCAACCCTGACTTTATACTGCACAGTGAACACTCTTCACAGAAAACAAAAATTCGAGCATTTATTCTAATTCAATGAAACGGTTTCTCCATTATTCTAATTCAATAAAACAACAGTGTCACAGTTAAATGGCCTAAATGGGCCTTTTGGAAAGCTCAGCTGAGCAAATTTTTTTCCAGGTAACGAGTTCTGTGATTAGTCTAACGAGTAGGACAGGTGCGGTGAACACCTGATTTGCTTTCTGCACAAAAAATGCATTCAAAGAATTTCATGATTGCACTATTTCAAATTATTCTAATTCGTTGACCAGCACCTGTAAACCTCATTTCAATCCTGAAATATTACTGTGTCCATCAGTTATTAGATATATCAAACTGAAACGGCTGCTGCAAACACCCAAATATTTACAACTAAAAATGATTAAGATTAATAGGGGGCCCAAACTTTTTCATATGACTGTATAATATTCTTATTTTCTGAGACACTGATTTTTTAGTTTTTATTGGCTGTTAACCATATTCACATTTTCAACTGGATTACTGAAATAAAGTAACTTTTGAATGAAATTAATATTTTTGAGATGCACCTGTATTTTGATTTGATAATAACTTCTATATATTAAACTGCTTACTTTTATTTTGACAGCCTTGTTCCCAACAGGTACTGCTTCCCCACTGGACAAGTTGAACCACTGAACAGGTGAAATGAAACCCACATTCTCATTCATATCCATTTCTGAGATCCTGTCTCTGTCGCCATCAAACGCCACGATTTTAACAAGGTGGACGTCCCCTCTGGGGGTCTTGGCTGAAGCTTTTGAGGTGCTTTCGGTTTCTGCTGCAGCTGCAGGAGGACTCTGTGTAAGTTCTGCTCTAGAGGACTTTTTCTCCTTCCCTAAAGAGGGAGGGCCCAAAGCAGCCACCACCCATTCCCTGTTAAACAGGCCCAGCTTCAGTAACAAGCTCTTGCTCATGAATATGGTGCTGTCGGTGTCCACCTTGGTGTCCTGCTGTGTGTTGGGGTTCAGAGTTCCCTGCCTGCAGAGCCAGGAGACATCAACAACCTTCACATCCAGCCTGCACTCAAGAGCCTGCAGAACCTCAGTAAAGCCAGTGCTGAACAGCAGCTTACTGTTCAGTAAGGAGCTGCCTGGACCCAGACTGTTGGCATAGTGAGCAAAATCAGACACGAACAGAGAGGAATTTGAGCATCTGCTCATTTGGTTGCCAGGTAGGTCCAGTCCAGAGTGAGTGTGCATCAGATCCCTGCTGTCAGACACCACTACACTAGTGTGGATGGTGATGATCCCCTGAGTGACCGGCGTGCACTCCAACACAACCAGATCTGACAGATACTGCTGCATCTGTGTGCTGTCATCGCCCAGCAGAGGGTGGTACGGCAACACCAGCGCATCCCCCTGTCTGGCAAACAGAGTCTGCTTGTGGCAGGAGGTTAACACCAGCAGAACACTGGAGAACTTCTCTGAGGAAGCCCATTTAAAGCTCTGCTTTGTTCTGGCACCAATAACAACCCTGTTCAGGGGTGGAGGCTGCAGTAACCTCGCTGTTCCTCTGAGATCTGCCTGCAGTTCGTAGTGTAGGAGAAAAGTTCTGCTCACAAAAACACACAGAGTGTTATTATCACCCTCCTCCTCCTCCTCCTCCTCCTCCTCACAGCGAGCAGCCCAGTCCCCGCAGTCCGGCTCCCCGGTCGCTGTCAGCTGCGCGCAGACTAAAACTCCAGGTTTTCTGGGCCGCTGAGAGTCCCGCAGAGATAACAGCGCGCAGGTCAGATCACTGCAGCCCGGAAACACCCGGGAGAACCGCGAGCTGCTGATAAACACGTGTAACGGGTGAAAATGCGCTGGAAAAGGTTCCACACAAAACAGCTTCATGGGGGACGCCATGTTGGAAACTCGCGCGTGCGCACTGAGAACCAGTGGGCGTGGCGAATGAGCGGAGACACTGTCAATCATTTCATGCATCAGCCAATCGTACAACAAAGATCAACTGTCAATCATTTCTTGCATTGGCCAATCAAAAGTGTGAAGTACCTGTCCGTCATCATGTGCATCCGCCAATTGTTTAAAATTATTTGGACGAAGAACACTCTACAACTCAGCAATTGGTCAATGCAAAATGTTATTGACGGCTAAGAGCAAGAATTTAATTGGTTGATGCAAAACATGATTGACAGGCAATTGTCTCCAGTCCTCGTTTATTTAGGTCTCGCGTCTGTAATACATACATGTACATTATATATAACATTAAAAATATATATATTATTTAAAATAATAATAATAATAAATATTTAATAATAAATATTAAATAAAAATAAATAAATATTAAACAAAATGACTGCTACTGAGCTGATGCTGTTTATCAACCAGAGCATGTTTTAAAATGTTTAAACTGTTTAAAGGCTTCACATATTGTGTCTGCGGTGCTGAACATTTTAAAATTGTTCTATGTTGAAGAAGTGAGTACATTTATTTAGTATTCAGATGATGAAACATTTATGAACTATGATTTTGCTCAGTTGCTCCATAGGAACCCATTAAATTTGGTCTTACTCGAGAGCGCCCTCTAGTGAGTCCAGTAAAATGAATGGGTTCATATGAGCAACTGAGCAAAATCATAGTTTATAAATGTTTTAATAACACAGACATTTGCTGAAGCCTCTTTAAATCTACAACCAGGTGTGTTTGCTTAGCTTTTGGGTGAAATACCACATTACCTTCTAAAATTGAAGAATATCCTTTCATTTAGTAGTAATAGTAGTAGTAATAGTAGTAATAGTAACTAACTACTTTTCTTTGATTTTACAGTAATTTTAAGATGTACAATAAAGTATTTTGATTATAAATCTAAGAAAGCATAGCTATATTTGTCCGTCTTTCTACAACAGGCGTAAAGGCGCTATATTACTGCTAGTAAATTCCGAGTAATTGTGCACAATGTCTACAACATGGAGAAACACCTGAAATAGCGTACTCATAATGTCACGCTAGGAACTTTAACGGGTGCTTTACGGGGGGACAAAGTTAAGACTTTGGGAATTTAGCTTATCAATTTTATTTGCAATCATGTTGAAATAAACCCTGCAATACTGTTGATATGCTGAACATCAGCTGTTTGGGCGTTTTTTCTCTAAACTTTGCTGGATTTGAAACACGTTTTACCCAGTAAATGGGTAATCTGAATCCCACTGTAACAATCTGGCAACCCTAATGAATCGCTGTCCGTTTGTTCGGCTGTCTGTTGTTTAGTAGAAACTGACCAATTTTTAAAAAAAATAGGTTCATCATTGTATGCTAAAAAAAAAACACAGAAAAATATTAAATGTTTCAGCACCAAATACATCACTTTCAAAGCTTTAAAACTCAATTTAAAAACTTTATTTTTTTTTACCCTGGCTGTTACTCCAGCATTACCTACAAACCAGTCACAGAACTCACAGTAGCAGTACTGCAGTAAAAGTCTCTGTTGTCCAAAAACTGTTTTCTGTAGACAATCTAAAACATACAGGTATGATTTCTATGTTTTTTTTATTTTTATTTTTTTATTAAAATACTTAATTTTAACCTATAAAACTAATAAAATACCCCCGATAATTAGTCAGAGAATATTCTAAATGGGAGTTTTAGCTGTTTGGCTCTATTGAGGACTCACTCGCGGGCTCCCTCTAGCGGTTCTCAGTCGTGTTCTGATATAAAGTGATCAGTCTCTGTATGAACAGCTCTGTGTCTGCGCGGCGGGGGCGGAACTGTAATATCGGCTGTTTGTATCTGGCCGGATGGTTTTTGCTGGGAGTTGCAGTGATCATGTGACTCGCCCGCTGTAAACAGGCGGTTTTCTAAAGCAGGATTTATTATATTTATATATTAAAGCATCAGCTTGTGCTGTTATATAACTATATTTATAGTTGGGTATCAGACAGACTGCAGTATGTTGCTGGTTTTATCTGACGAGCATAAGGAACATCTGGGCTTTTTGCCTAAAGTGGACCCGGCGGGTAAGTTCACAGTCTTTACATCTAAAAAAAAAAAAAGTTATTAATATATAACCTACAGTACAGGCAAAAGTCTGGACACTCCTCATTCAGTGTTTTTCTTTATTTCTTTATTACATTTATTTCCTACACTGCAGATTATTATTAAAGGCATGAAAACAGTTAAGGGACACATATGGAACTATATTGTAGTTTCCTGCTGAAACTGAAAATTGTTTTAAAGTGGTTGCTAAGGTGTTGCTAGGTGTTTGCTATGGTGTCCCTGATGGTTGTTAAGGTGTTGCTGTGTGGTTGGTAAGGTGTTGCAAAAGCTGGTTTATCTAATAGCTCCTCCTTACACAAACAGTACATTCAGCTGGTGTGTGAGACAAAATGTTCATTCTTCCATTCATTCTAATGGGGAACATTAGTACAACAATTGCACAAAAACCATACATTGTACCATTTCGTACAGCATATTTTTGGAAAAAACATTTCCATAGGCTTTCCAAATTAGGTTTAAGTATGTCTAAATTTGTTAAGGCTTGGAAATTTCTCCCCCAAAATTTTAATGGCACAAAAATCAAACATTAAAAAAGCCCTATCCACAAAAGTCCGCGAAAAACAGTAGATAATTTAGCCTGTGATTTTCTCAGAGGACGTCTGAGAAAAACATGTACATTGTCGTTCCAGATGGGTATAAAATTACAGAGGACCCCCCATAAAAGAGAAAATTACCCCAGAAACCCCTGAAAAACGAATCCCGTCTAGATAGGGATCTAGACAAAAAACGTATATCCGAGCAAAAACCTGTATTCCTACTGCAATACTGCAATCACACACATTTTAACAAACAATAAAAAAAATGTTAGTCCTTCACATTAATCCCCTGATCTAAACCTGATGAACTGAGATGGTGATTTGAGGTGATTTAAGATGAGCTGGAGCTTCACAGCATGAAGAAAAAGTATTACTAAGTATTACAACTATTGTTCAGCACCTCCAGAAACTCCTTCCTTCAAGACACTGAGAAAACTATTCCAGGTGACTCTCCCTCATGAAGACTCTGAGATTAAAATCCAAAACCAAGAGTCTGCAGATCTGTCCTCAAAGAGAAATGTGATACTTAGATGAATCTAAAGTATAAAACATATTCTGGTTTGTTTAACACTTTTTTTGTTTACAGAATAATTAAGCATGTGTTCCTGAATAGCTTTAATATAGTCTTAATGTCAATATTAAATTTACTATGTAAAAAATCATAAAAAGAAAGAAACACATCGAATGAGAAAAGGTGTGTCCTGGTACTGTATAATAAAGCCTCTGTACTGATCAGTAAACTCCAGCTCTGTGTTGCAGTGGTTGGGGAGTTTGGAAGGATTGCTGTGGAGTTTTTAAAGAAGGGTTCAAATCCTAAAATCTACGAAGGAGCAGCAAGTAAGTATAAATCTTAAACACACGAGTTTACTAATTCATTTAATAGATGAGTTTCATTCAAGAGCAATAACCAACATGTAATTTTCTTCTAACTTCATGTAGCTTCAGAGTTTATCACTACACACCTCCAAACTTCATGTAGCTTCAGAGTTCATCACTACACACCTCCAAACTTCATGTAGCTTCAGAGTTCATCAATCACTACACACCTCCAAACTACATGTAGCTTCAGTGTTCATCATCACTACACACCTCCAAACTTCATGTAGCTTCAGAGTTCATCACTACACACCTCCAAACTTCATGTAGCTTCAGAGTTCATCACTACACACCTCCAAACTTTATGTAGCTTCAGAGTTCATCACTACACACCTCCAAACTTCATGTAGCTTCAGAGTTCATCACTACACACCTCCAAACTTCATGTAGCTTCAGAGTTCATCACTACACACCTCCAAACTTCATGTAGCTTCAGAGTTCATCACTACACACCTCCAAACTTCATGAAATCTTGGCATCTTCTAAAGGCATTATAATGCATAATTGTCACAAAGGAAATGTTACAAACATGGTTATATGAGTTTATTGTTCTTCAGTGGCTCTCACAGAACACTTTTATTAAGAACACAGCTAAACTGTCTTATTATTATTATAAATTCTGTTTTAGGAAAGCTAAATGTGCCCTCAGAGACGGTTCAGCGTGGAGTTGAAGGTTTGATGTATCTTCTCACTGAAAGTTCAAAGCTTATGGTGAGTGTTTCCACAAATTCTCAATTGTGTTTTTTGTTTAATTTTGTTTCCTAAATGGAAGTAGTACAGGGCTGTGGCAGAGCTTTTAATTTTAACGAGCCCTGAACGTAATGTTTAAAGCAAAACCACAAAATATTATTCGAGTTTTTACACACCCTTTAGTGACATTAACTATATGCTGAATTATAAGACAAGAGCCCTAGAGGGTAAAGCAGTGTTTATAGTAATAGAGCAGCAGATAAATACTATAACTTTATTGAGGTACAGTGAGGAAAATAAGTATTTGAACACCCTGCGACTTTGCAAGTTCTCCCACTTAGAATTCATGGAGGGGTCTGAAATTTTCTATGATCCTCCCCTGCAATGGCCTACGAACTCACGCAAGGACGTGAACGATGATTGGCCGGTGACTAACGTGTTGTGTTGCCAGTTCCACGAGTAAAACACGAAACGAAGATAACTGCTTAATCTGACATAGTGAATATAGTGAGGAAAAAAATGTTTTGTAGTCTGAGCTTGGCATGAGACCAAAGAGCTGTCCAAAGACACTAAAACATAGTTTTAGTAAACTGTAATTTGAATTTTAAATATAGAATAAATGGTATTGTTACAGATGTACTGTTAAAATACTGTTTTGCAAACTGCTATCAAAGAATCACTGCAGAATATGATCAGTGTCCACAGTAAAAGCTAGTAATTACTGTTTTTTTTTTTTTTTTTTTTTTTTTTTTTTTTTGAGAGTTTATTACTTTCATTTCTTGTTAAATTCGGTTAAATTTTCCCCCCTTTAGCTGTATAATTAACTGGGTCCAGCCCTGGAGTTTTACGTATCCAGGTAATGCCCCTAAAATACTGTATTGATTAGGGGTGTAAGAAAATACTGATATATCAAATTATCTTAATATTAAGTTTCGCAATACTGTATACATTTTCAAATACAAAGCCGATTTCTAATTAATAGATCAGATTTAAATATTGGAGTCAAGACATTGTTTTTTTTTATGTTTTTTATGTATGATGCGTTTTAATAGTATGACAGTTTTCCTAAATTCTTTATAGAAAAGTTGCAGTGTATCACCTTTCTTACAGTATTGCAATATGTTGGATAAAATTTAATTTTATACTTTCAATAAAAAAAGGTCAATACAATGTTTTTTTGTTTTTTTTTTACACAGATCTCTGAAATCGATTTCCAGGACTCTGTATTGGTATTGGGATTTTCTGAGGAGCTTAATAAACTCCTGCTACAACTGTATCTGGAAAACAGGAAAGAGGTTCGTCAGATTCTGAGTGAGCTCGCGCCCTCACTGCCTCACTATCGCAACCTTGAGTGGAGGTTTGACGTACAGGTACACATTTATTATTCTCTACAAGTCCCCAGTTAGATTGTTATTGTATAATAATCCAGCACATTCTTAGTTCTTTTATTAAATAAATTGCTATCTCATTATTTTGAGATACTATCTCAATCAGAGACTGTAAAAAAGATGGACGCTGTGTCGCTGTTCCCATTCATTCATTGAAAATGAAGCCAAAATCTTCCTCCACGTTGGCGATCCTGAAACCCGAGTCTGCGCAGTAGGTTACACTAGCTGCTGCATTTAAGTAATGGAGGTAGAATTACAGTATATTTGAAGAAAACGTGATTGAAAGTTGTCTGTTTTTCTATTGAAACCTATGGGGATGGGTGGGGTTACACAGCTTTCTGAAACCGAACCGAATAATGCTTGATAAAATGTTATCAGCTGCATGTAACTTAGTTTGGTTAGCCTCCCACAAAACAACCTGAGCCATGTAAAACGTCGACTGCAAGCTCGCTGGCTGTCGGGTTTTTTTTGCTACCTAAACGAGGCACAGTAGGTGCTGTCAGATTACTTAGGATCACTAAACGTCCTAAACTCGACGACATTGGATTTTAGAGAAGTTGATTGTGATCAGGTCTTGTAATTCTGTTGAGGCTACATTTCAAGCTCACCTTCAGGGCAGTCGCTTTACTCCCACGCCATCTTCAAACTCCTCTTGAGTCTCTGCTAGTCGGCTGAAGCGCCGCCCTGTCGTGTGCTGCGCTTTTTGTTTTTTTTTTCTAGTGAAGCGTGCTGTGTCCCCCGCTACGCCCGCGCCCCTCCCTTTTGCCTCTTGAGGTGTCTGAATCTGAATGATTGACTCTGGAAACTTTGTTTTACAAAACTTCAATCAAATTTACGAATTATAAAGAAAACCTCATTGAAATATATTACTATATTACTTTTTCCCCTCCCTCAGAAGGGCAATATCAGCCAAGGACGGCAAAAGGGCAGTTGCCCAAGCACATTGGGTCATAGTGTCTGCACATCACTGCTATGATCCCAATATTTTGAGATAGTAAGTCATTATTTTGAGATACTAGTAAACTGTACAGAGACAAAGTGAAACAAAGTGAGACAAAGACACAAAATGGATACTATTATTGAGGATTAGTTCAGATATGGATTCAGTAATCATGAAATATTGGTGCTTTTAGAGGAATCACACAATATAAATAAGCACACACTGGATTCTATTTTAGTGTGTTGGAGTGTGGTTGTGGCTCCAACTGTGCTGAGTGTTATATATGTCTCACCGCTTAAATAATTAGGCCGAACTGCGATGTGGAACAAAATTAGTGAACTCCTTACTGTTACAGCAAAACACAGTTCACGCCCGACAGTCACTGCTTTCTTACTCTCCCCCTCTACTGTTCTCTCTTCACCAATATTGAGATAGTATCACAAAATATTGAGATGGTATCTCAAAATAATGACTTAGTATCTCAAAATATTGAGATGGTATCTCAAAATAATAAAAAAAATAAAAGGATGTGCTGGATTTTTTTTAGGTGGCGGGAATGGGCTTCCATAGATTGTAGATTTGTGTTTTTGAAGTAATAACATTTTAGTAAGTTATTTTTAAACTGTTAATTAGAACAACATTTGCTTCTTAATTTTTTTTATGTCTTCAGTATCCAAAAAAATGAGCAGCAAATCAGCTAATATTTTATCATATATTTAATGTGACAACACTATTGAAATGAAACTTATATAATTTAGAGTAGATGATGTGTACAGTATATACAACTCTGGGGAACAAAAATAAGAGACCACTTCAGTTTCTAAATCAGTTTCTCTGATTTTGTTATTTACAGTTGCAAAAAAAAGTATGTGAAAAGTATTCCTTTGGGATTATACTTGGATTTCTGCATAAATTGCTCATTAAATGTGTTCTGATCTTCATCTACATCACAACAATATACAAACACAGTCTGTTTAAACTAATATTACACAAAAATATATGTTTGCATGTTTTTTTTTAACACAACAAGGGTGTAAAAAGTATATGAACCTTTGGATTTAATAACTGGTTGATCCTCCTTTGGCAGCAAAAACCTCAAACAAACCAAACGTTTTCTGTAGCTGCAGATCAGACCTGCAGAACAGTCAGGAGGAATTTTGGATCATTCCTCTTCACTAAACTGTTTCAGTTCAGCTATAATATTATGGGATATCTGGTGTGAATCTCTCTCTTGAGGTCATGATGCCACAACAGCATCTCAATTGGGTTCAGGAGGCCAGGATTCTCCAGAAGGCATATTTTTTCCTGTTGAAGTCGTTCGGTTGTTGATTTACTTCTATATTTTGGGTCGTTGTTCTGTTGCATCATCCATCCTCTGTTGAGCTTCAGTTGGGGGACAGATGATCTTAAGTTTTCCTGCAAAATATCTTGGTAAACTTTTTTCTCCACGCATAGTGTTGTGTGTTCCTTCCAGATAACTAAATTTTGGTTTCATCTGTCCACAGTA
The DNA here is from genome assembly GCF_023375975.1 of Astyanax mexicanus. Classification (NCBI taxonomy): domain Eukaryota; kingdom Metazoa; phylum Chordata; class Actinopteri; order Characiformes; family Acestrorhamphidae; genus Astyanax; species Astyanax mexicanus. The sequence goes on along the minus strand of NC_064423.1, from coordinate 929,491 downwards.
TATTTTGCCAGTAATGCTGTGAAATATCCAGGTGCTTATTTGCAAACTTCTTTTTGGACAGTAGTGGCTTCCTTCGTGGTGTCCTTTAAATAACTCCATTCTTGTTTAATGTTTTCCTTATTGTAGACCAAAATGTTAGCATGTGCCAGAGATTTCTGTAAGTCTTTAGCTGACACTCTAGGATTCTTCCTCACCTTATTGATCATTCTGCGCTGTGCTCTTACAGTCATCTTTACAGGACGAACACGCCCAGAGAGAGTAGCAACAGTGCTGAATTTTCTCCTTTTGTAGACCGTCTGTTTTACTGTGGACACATGACCATCAAGGCTTAAAATACTGTTGTAACCCTTTCCAGCTTCATGCAAGTCCACAATTCTAGAACGTAGATCTTCTGAGAGATCTTTTGTGCGAGGTGTGATTCACATTAAGCAACGCTTCTTAAAAAGCAAACTCAAAACTGGTGTGTGTTTTTTTTTTATAGAGCAGGGCAGCTTTAACCAACACATCCAATCTCATCACATCACATCCTGGCTCCAGTTAGCTCTTAGAAAAGTAATTAGTCTAGGTGTTACGTTCCCCTCTGATGTAACTAGGGGTAAAGAGGAGTAACATTGGGTGTGTGATGGTGGATGGAAGGGAAAGACCAGGACAACAAGAATTGCGTATTTAAACAATGAACATTTAATGTTTTTTTAAAGGCATAAATAGTATAAAACAGTAACATTTACAGGGATGAAAGTACAAACGTACATTAAACTATTAGAATTAGATTGATTTAGAATGGGTAAATTTGTATTAATTTGCGTTAATGTGCTCTCACCAGGCGAAGGTGGACAAAGGACGGTGCCAAAGAAATGAAAAAAAAATAACAGCTTACCTACCTAGCCAGGTCTAACCTAACCATAAAGGAGAAAAACAAAAACAAGCAGTGGCACTCGCCCCTTACCTAGTGTGTCTAACAGAGATTTACCTACGTGTTGTGTACAGGCGCGCCCAGTCTAACCTGTCCACACATCGCTGAGAACCAAAAGAGAGAGAGAGAGAACTAATTAGGTGGGGAAGCAGACAGGGCGAGAAAACCCAGAGGCTACATATACAAAATAACGCCGAAGCGCTAGAACCTCACAGCCAAACATCTCACAAGCCAAACAAACTACAAGCTTCCCCCACACTGACACTCTCACAGGTGAATCCATTTATGTGCCAAGGACCGCCCCCTAGCAACCAGCAGCGATCCCAGTTGGACGGCAGACACGGCCATGCAGCGTTCAACACAACCTGCAGAGAAAATAGGATAGAGAAGAGGGCAAAAGAAAAAAAACACAAAAAAAACATACGTGCCCTACTGACACGTAACACTAGGGTTCACATACTGTTTTTCCCCTCACTGTTAATGTTAACATGTTTAATAATGTTGTGTTCGATAAAACCATGCAAACATATAATTTTGTGTGGTATTAGTTTAGGCAGACTGTGTTTGTCTATTGTTGTGACTTAGATGAAGATCAAAACACATTTAATGACCAATTTATGCAGAAATCCAAGTACTTTTTCACATACTTTTTCTTGCAACTGTATAGGTTTATGTTTGAGTAAAATTAACATAGTTGTTTATTCTATAAACTACAGACAACATTTATCTCAAATTCCAAATAAAAATATTGTCATTTAGAGCATTTTGTGCAGAAAATGAGAAATGGCTGAAATAACAAAGATGCAGACATTTCAGACTTCAAATAATGCAAAGAAAACAAGTTCATATTCATAAAGTTTTAAGAGTTCAGAAATCAATATTTGGTGGAATAACCCTGGTGGTTTTTAATCACAGTTTTAATGCACCTTTGCATCATGTTCTCCTCCACCAGTCTTACACACTGCTTTTGGATAACTTTATGCTGCTTTACTCCTGGTGTAAAAATTCAAGCAGTTCAGTTTGGTGGTTTGATGGTTTGTGATCATCCATCTTTCTCTTGATTATATTCCAGAGGTTTTCAATTTGGTAAAATCAAAGAAACTCATCATTTTTAATGGGTGTCATTTTTTTCCAGAGTTGTATTTGCAGAAATTTGTTAGATACAATATGTTTGCATTTGTAAATGTGTGTATTTGTGTGTTTTTATTGTGTTTTTAGCTGGGGAGCAGAGCTCTTAGACAGCATGTGAAACCTGCAATTTGCCTAAAGCTCCATCTGGAGAGTGGAGGAACACAGACGGCCCGTGTTCTGCAGACAGACCCGGCCACACTGCTGCATCTCATCCAGGAGCTGGAGTGTGCACTCGCTGAAGTCAAAAGCAACCACTGCCGCAGAATCCTCCGCAATATTAAATAGTGCAGTGCAGTGGCACTAAAGACAGTGGCCACTAAATGGTGCAGAATGAGGCAATATTCCCGAGTTAAGGTTCTCAGCTACCTCTGCACTGATTTAACTGGTCATGTTTGCTATTAAATATGTTTATAATCTGATTACTGCAGTTATCTGATTATTCAAGTAGTCAGTCATGTTAACAGCATACTCCAATTTCCTTGTCTAAATACCTGATTTAAAAAATCTGATCAAGGGAGCTGGACTTTAGCTCAATAATCAGATTTTTCAGAGCAAATATACTGTTAATGGGAATATATATACTGGGATTTCTCAGTTTGTGCATAAGTGAAACCAGATCATGATCAAAAATTAGCAAGCAGCATTTAACCCAGCACCCACAAGAGTTCCAAAGCAGATATCAGATTATTGCCCAAATCAGTCTCTGATTATTCAAATTCATGTAAAATCATTGGTCAGATTACTGTCAAAATCTGATGTTCTTCAGTAACTGGATTAGGAAGTGAATTTAAATGCACTTACTGATATTTGTACTGAGATGTTTTGGTGAAGCCCAGCCCTAAAAATGTTATATCATTTGGCTAAAATTGAAAAAATAAAAACAAAATGTGTGATGTAGAGGTACTTGGTGAAACTCGGGAGCACTTGGTAATATTTACTCTATAGATTGGCAACTACTTAACAAATTCATGCAGAATTTATTTTTTTTTAATCTAAGATAAACGTTCGGAAATTCGGTTCATCAGTAGATTTAGTTCCCTTTAGGAACACACAAACCTTGAAAATGTAAGAGAGTAATGAGCCTTAAGTCTTAAAACATAAGCCTTATATTTACGTTTTAAGTAATTAGATTGCAGTTATTTGTTCTGTGTATGATTTTGTCATTGTTTTTTTTTTGTTTTTTTTTTTCAGTGAGGATTAATTTTTGGTAAATGTTTTATTATTTTGGGACCAGTCCTGTAATGGGCCTAATCTAATCTAATCTGACCATCTAAAATGAAGAAATGATAAATGTTTGTTCGTTCATGCATACTGTTTTCATCTGCACTGTATTTAGTGTTTACTGCATTAACAACAATGTGCTGTATTATTTCTTATTAATTGTATTTTAGAAATAAAATAATGTTTTATTGTATTTGTGTTCATTTTATTTGATTTTCTTTTACATCTAAGAACCAAATTTGAAGGGTGTAGAAACATGTTGGTCCTTCTAACAGAACAGCGCCATCTGTTATCAAACACCAGAACCTACTAATCGAACCAGCACAGCTCCATCCATCTGTTATCAAACCCCAGAACCTACTAATCTAACCAGCACAGCACCATCCACCTGTTATTAAACCCCAGAACCTACTAATCTAACCAGCACAGCTCCACCCATCTGTTATTAAACCCCAGAACCTACTAATCTAACCAGCACAGCGCCATCCATCTGTTATCAAACCCCAGAACCTACTAATCTAACCAGCACAGCACCATCCACCTGTTATTAAACCCCAGAACCTACTAATCTAACCAGCACAGCTCCATCCATCTGTTATCAAACCCCACAACCTACTAATCTAACCAGCACAGCGCCATCCATCTGTTATCAAACCCCAGAACCTACTAATCTAACCAGCACAGCACCATCCACCTGTTATTAAACCCCACAACCTACTAATCTAACCAGCACAGCTCCATCCATCTGTTATCAAACCCCACAACCTACTAATCTAACCAGCACAGCGCCATCCATCTGTTATCAAACCCCAGAACCTACTAATCTAACCAGCACAGCACCATCTATCTGTTATTAAACCCCAGAATCTACTAATCTAACCAGCACAGCTCCAGCCATCTGTTATCAACCCCCAGAACCTACTAATCTAACCAGCACAGTACCATCTATCTGTTATTAAACCCCAGAATCTACTAATCTAACCAGCACAGCTCCATCCATCTGTTATCAAACCCCACAACCTACTAATCTAACCAGCACAGCACATCCATCTGTTATTAAACCCCACAACCTACTAATCTAACCAGCACAGCTCCATCCATCTGTTATTAAACCCCAGAATCTACTAATCTAACCAGCACAGAACAATCCATCTGTTATTAAACCCCACAACCTACTAATCTAACCAGCATAGCTCCATCCATCTTTTATCAAACCCCAGAAACTACTAATCTAACCAGCACATCTCCATCCATTTGTTATCAAACCCCAGAACCTACTAATCTAACAGCACATCTCCATCCATTTGTTATCAAACCCCAGAACCTACGAATCTAACCAGCACAGCTCCATCCATCTGTTATCAAACCCCAGAACCTACTAATCTAACCAGCACAGCACCATCCATCTGTTATCAAACCCCAGAACCTACTAATCTAACCAGCACAGCTCCAGCCATCTGTTATTAAACCCCACAACCTACTAATCTAACCAGCACAGCTCCATCCATCTGTTATTAAACCCCACAACCTACTAATCTAAACAGCACAGCACCATCCATCTGTTATTAAACCCCACAACCTACTAATCTAACCAGCACAGCACCATCCATCTGTTATTAAACCCCACAACCTGCTAATCTAACCAGCACAGCACCATCCATCTGTTATTAAACCCCACAACCTATTAATCTAACCAGCACAGCACCATCCATCTGTTATTAAACCCCACAACATACTAATCTAACCAGTACAGCACCATCCATCTGTTATTAAACCCCACAACCTACTAATCTAACCAGCACAGCTCCATCCATCTGTTATTAAACCCCAGAACCTACTAATCTAACCAGCACAGCACCATCCATCTGTTATTAAACCCCACAACCTACTAATCTAACCAGCACAGCTCCATCCATCTGTTATTAAACCCCAGAATCTACTAATCTAACCAGCACAGCACCATCCATCTGTTATTAAACCGCACAACCTACTAATCTAACCAGCACAGCTCCATCCATCTGTTATTAAACCCCAGAACCTACTAATCTAATCAGCATAGCTCCATCCATTTGTTATCAAACCCCAGAACCTACTAATCTAACCAGCACATCTCCATCCATTTGTTATCAAACCCCAGAACCTACTAATCTAACCAGCACAGCTCCATCCATCTGTTATCAAACCCCAGAACCTACTAATCTAACCAGCACAGCACCATCCATCTGTTATCAAACCCCAGAACCTACTAATCTAACCAGCACAGAACAATCCATCTGTTATTAAACCCCAGAACCTACTAATATAACCAGCACAGCTCCATCCATCTGTTATTAAACCCCACAACCTACTAATCTAACCAGCACAGCACCATCCATCTGTTATTAAACCCCACAACCTACTAATCTAACCAGCACAGCACCATCCATCTGTTATTAAACCCCACAACCTACTAATCTAACCAGCACAGCACCATCCATCTGTTATTAAACCCCACAACCTATTAATCTAACCAGCACAGCACCATCCATCTGTTATTAAACCCCACAACCTACTAATCTAACCAGTACAGCACCATCCATCTGTTATCAAACCCCACAACCTACTAATCTAACCAGCACAGCTCCAGCCATCTGTTATCAAACCCCAGAACCTACTAATCTAACCAGCACAGCTCCATCCATCTGTTATCAAACCCCAGAACCTACTAATCTAACCAGCACAGCTCCATCCATCTGTTATCAACCCCCAGAACCTACTAATCTAACCAGCACAGCTCCATCCATCTGTTATCAACCCCCAGAACCTACTAATCTAACCAGCACAGCTCCATCCATCTGTTATCAACCCCCAGAACCTACTAATCTAACCAGCACAGCTCCATCCATCTGTTATCAACCCCCAGAACCTACTAATCTAACCAGCACAGCTCCATCCATCTGTTATCAACCCCCAGCACCTACTAATCTAACCAGCACAGTACCATCTATCTGTTATTAAACCCCAGAATCTACTAATCTAACCAGCACAGCACCATCCATCTGTTATCAAACCCCAGAATCTACTAATCTAACCAGCACAGCTCCATCCATCTGTTATCAAACCCCACAACCTACTAATCTAACCAGCACAGCTCCATCCATCTGTTATTAAACCCCAGAATCTACTAATCTAACCAGCACAGCACCATCCATCTGTTATTAAACCCCAGAATCTACTAATCTAACCAGCACAGCACCATCCATCTGTTATTAAACCCCACAACCTACTAATCTAACCAGCACAGCTCCATCCATCTGTTATTAAACCCCAGAATCTACTAATCTAACCAGCACAGCTCCATCCATCTGTTATTAAACCCCACAACCTACTAATCTAACCAGCACAGCTCCATCCATCTGTTATTAAACCTCAGAACCTACTCATCTAACCAGCACAGCACCATCCATCTGTTATCAAACCCCAGAACCTACTAATCTAACCAGCATAGCTCCATCCATCTTTTATCAAACCCCAGAAACTACTAATCTAACCAGCACATCTCCATCCATTTGTTATCAAACCCCAGAACCTACTAATCTAATCAGCATAGCTCCATCCATTTGTTATCAAACCCCAGAACCTACTAATCTAACCAGCACATCTCCATCCATTTGTTATCAAACCCCAGAACCTACTAATCTAACCAGCACAGCTCCATCCATCTGTTATCAAACCCCAGAACCTACTAATCTAACCAGCACAGCACCATCCATCTGTTATCAAACCCCAGAACCTACTAATCTAACCAGCACAGAACAATCCATCTGTTATTAAACCCCAGAACCTACTAATATAACCAGCACAGCTCCATCCATCTGTTATTAAACCCCACAACCTACTAATCTAACCAGCACAGCACCATCCATCTGTTATTAAACCCCACAACCTACTAATCTAACCAGCACAGCACCATCCATCTGTTATTAAACCCCACAACCTATTAATCTAACCAGCACAGCTCCATCCATCTGTTATTAAACCCCAGAATCTACTAATCTAACCAGCACAGCACCATCCATCTGTTATCAAACCCCAGAATCTACTAATCTAACCAGCACAGCTCCATCCATCTGTTATCAAACCCCACAACCTACTAATCTAACCAGCACAGCACCATCCATCTGTTATTAAACCCCACAACCTACTAATCTAACCAGCACAGCTCCATCCATCTGTTATTAAACCCCAGAACCTACTAATCTAACCAGCACAGAACAATCCATCTGTTATCAAACCCCAGAACCTATTAATCTAACCAGCACAGCACCATCCATCTGTTATTAAACCCCACAACCTACTAATCTAACCAGTACAGCACCATCCATCTGTTATCAAACCCCACAACCTACTAATCTAACCAGCACAGCTCCATCCATCTGTTATCAAACCCCAGAACCTACTAATCTAACCAGCACAGCTCCATCCATCTGTTATCAAACCCCAGAACCTACTAATCTAACCAGCACAGCTCCATCCATCTGTTATCAACCCCCAGAACCTACTAATCTAACCAGCACAGCTCCATCCATCTGTTATCAACCCCCAGAACCTACTAATCTAACCAGCACAGCTCCATCCATCTGTTATCAACCCCCAGAACCTACTAATCTAACCAGCACAGCTCCATCCATCTGTTATCAACCCCCAGAACCTACTAATCTAACCAGCACAGCTCCATCCATCTGTTATCAACCCCCAGCACCTACTAATCTAACCAGCACAGTACCATCTATCTGTTATTAAACCCCAGAATCTACTAATCTAACCAGCACAGCACCATCCATCTGTTATCAAACCCCAGAATCTACTAATCTAACCAGCACAGCTCCATCCATCTGTTATCAAACCCCACAACCTACTAATCTAACCAGCACAGCTCCATCCATCTGTTATTAAACCCCAGAATCTACTAATCTAACCAGCACAGCACCATCCATCTGTTATTAAACCCCAGAATCTACTAATCTAACCAGCACAGCACCATCCATCTGTTATTAAACCCCACAACCTACTAATCTAACCAGCACAGCTCCATCCATCTGTTATTAAACCCCAGAATCTACTAATCTAACCAGCACAGCTCCATCCATCTGTTATTAAACCCCACAACCTACTAATCTAACCAGCACAGCTCCATCCATCTGTTATTAAACCTCAGAACCTACTCATCTAACCAGCACAGCACCATCCATCTGTTATCAAACCCCAGAACCTACTAATCTAACCAGCATAGCTCCATCCATCTTTTATCAAACCCCAGAAACTACTAATCTAACCAGCACATCTCCATCCATTTGTTATCAAACCCCAGAACCTACTAATCTAATCAGCATAGCTCCATCCATTTGTTATCAAACCCCAGAACCTACTAATCTAACCAGCACATCTCCATCCATTTGTTATCAAACCCCAGAACCTACTAATCTAACCAGCACAGCTCCATCCATCTGTTATCAAACCCCAGAACCTACTAATCTAACCAGCACAGCACCATCCATCTGTTATCAAACCCCAGAACCTACTAATCTAACCAGCACAGAACAATCCATCTGTTATTAAACCCCAGAACCTACTAATATAACCAGCACAGCTCCATCCATCTGTTATTAAACCCCACAACCTACTAATCTAACCAGCAGAGCACCATCCATCTGTTATTAAACCCCACAACCTACTAATCTAACCAGCACAGCACCATCCATCTGTTATTAAACCCCACAACCTATTAATCTAACCAGCACAGCTCCATCCATCTGTTATTAAACCCCAGAATCTACTAATCTAACCAGCACAGCACCATCCATCTGTTATCAAACCCCAGAATCTACTAATCTAACCAGCACAGCTCCATCCATCTGTTATCAAACCCCACAACCTACTAATCTAACCAGCACAGCACCATCCATCTGTTATTAAACCCCACAACCTACTAATCTAACCAGCACAGCTCCATCCATCTGTTATTAAACCCCAGAACCTACTAATCTAACCAGCACAGAACAATCCATCTGTTATCAAACCCCAGAACCTACTAATCTAACCAGCACAGTACCATCTATCTGTTATTAAACCCCACAACCTACTAATGCACTGTTTGTCTATACAGATCTACTATAAATGTCACTAAAATGTCCTAACAACAACTTATTTTTTTTTGCTCCTTTGTTGAATTAGTGTTATTATTTAGTATTCAATGTTTGATTTATTTTGAATAATAATATTTAATAATAATTAATGAATAACATTTTATATAAATAAATAGTTTTAATTAAACATTTCATTATAAACAATACTATTATTTTTATTTAGGACAGAAAAAATAAGTTTCGTACTGTTTAATTAAAAATACAATTGATTACTACTCATTTTATTAATTTTGTATAGTTTTATTAACGAATTAATTAATTACCATTGTTAATTTTACATCCAGTGGGGTATAAAATAAAGGTCTTTGCGAAAATTTGAATTTTATTATAAGAAAATTGGTCTTATATGTGCTTATTTTCTGAAACAGTAGATCAATATTCTACACTTTTATACACAGTCACATAATCTACCACCTGACTGAAATTAAGGAGGAACAGAAGATCTGAGAACATCATTTCTGAGCACAAGGTGGCAGAATAACATCTTCAGACAGAGAGAAGCGGATTTCTGCTCTTCTGTTCAGGCTGGTACATCACCGAATCCTTTAGGACACGTGAGGACGCAATAGAGGGCAGCAAATAAGGCATGTTTTCCGATATGTTTTTAAAACCCTCGTTGCCCTCTAGTTCTACTAGTGCTAAAAACTGATTATTACTTTTATGTAAAAAACTAGGTGAAACTTCGGCAAGTAAAAGGGATCCTCTGCACTGACTGCAAGTCATGTCATACATTGTTCTGTTGTCAATATATATATAATATACTTATATAACAATATAATATACTTTTTCGTTTATGTTTCAAATGCATTCATCTTCTTTTTACTATACCTTTTTATTTACCAATGTTAATCTTTATAATACTTAAAACATATCTTTTCAGTGTTTTTTGTGTCGTACTGGTTGTAATGGTTGTATTTTTGTTTTGAGTACATTTATATTAGCTGTAGATAATAAATATTTAGTCTAAATTGTTCAGATTTTCTTCACTAGACACTGGTGTAGGTTTGGCAGTTGGCTTGGGGCTATTCAGACTTTTTTATTACACGCTTAGAAAGTTTATACAATATACTTACACTAACACTCTTCAGTCTAGACTTCATTAATCCTTCTGTTACTAAATAGATTTGGAGCGACTTAAAGCGCGTGGTTAATATTCCGGGCGTGGCCTGATTAATATTCATGAGCGCGAGCTGACAGGCGCGCGCGCGCGGGGGGAGGAAAAAGTTCGAGTTTCCAAACTTTCCACCGAGCGGATTCTCCAGCAGCAGCAGCAGCAGCGGGACAGCGGGGCAGGAGGACCGGGCCGGATAACCTTCAAACTCTCATTTAAAACTGTTTTATTGTGTTTTTGTTTTGAGTTAAAACTTTTTTACACTAAAGACAGAAAATCACAGCAGCGCTTAGCCGCTGGGGAGAGCGCGGGTCGTGTTTTTGAGGAGAGAGCTCCAGCACTTCTTGGTTCCCCCCGTCCCAACTTTTCTGTTCCGCCGAGCGAAATGAGCAACAACCCGGTGCAGCCCCTGCCGGGCCAGCAGGTCATCCATGTGGCGAAGGACCCGGACACGGACCTGGAGGCGCTGTTTAACGCGGTCATGAACCCGAGGCCGAGCTCCTGGAGGAAGAAACACATGCCCGAGTCCTTCTTCAGGGAGCCGGACTCGGGCTCCCACTCCCGACAGTCCAGCACGGACTCGGGCAGCGGGCCGGCGCGGCTGCCGGTGCAGCACGTCCGCTCGCACTCCTCCCCGGCCAGCCTGCAGCTCGGCCCGGGCACGGGGACCGGAGCGGTCCCGCCCTCTGCGCACCACGTCCACATCCGCCACCAGTCCTTCGATGTGACCGAGGAGCTGCCCCTGCCCCCCGGCTGGGAGATGGCCTTCACTTCCAACGGCCAGAAATACTTTCTCAAGTAAGTACAGCTTAACTGATAGGCAAAGAACGTTAAATAGACGTTAAATCTTTGTTTGCATTACAGCTTGATGAGTTGATCATGGATAACTACATTTAAACAAACTTTATTTAACTTTCATCAATAGGTTTATTCAACATCATCAATAGGTTAGCTAGTTTTTCTACACTCACACTAAGCTACTATTAATAATATAATTGTTGCTACTTAAATGCACCTTTCTACACTTCAGCAGTAAAAATAATAGAAAAGTATTTTATCTCAAGTAATTTCAGACTTAAACACAAAGAACGTTTAGTAAAAACGTTCGCATCTCAACTTCTAGTGCTGATGATGGAAAAACAACATTAAAACAACCTTTTGTTTACGTTTGCACCATAGGCTTCAACAACAGGTTGGGTAGTGTTGGAATTCTGACGTTGAGGGAACGTTCATTTTAACAGCTAAAGTTTTGTAGGGTTTGGGCTGAGCTCTTCTACACTCACAATTAGCCCAGTGTTAAATGCATTTAGGCAAAATGTCCCTTTCTGCTCTGCAGTGTAGATTTAAGTAAAGTTTAACACGAACAACAGATTTAGAATCATAACGTTGAATTAGGGCTGGGTGATATTGTAAAAAAAAAAGTTCTTAGATAATTTAGTTTTTTTGTTTGTAAACAGGCAGCACCATGTAAGGTGACACAAAAGAAAGCTATTGTTTCCTTTAGATTCGTAAAAAAATCACTGCCACATTTAAGATAGAAGCAAGTCTATCTGAAATAAAATTGAAATATGAACGTTGATTCAGCATACTTTTGCTATCTGGCTACTGTTGTGTGATTGGAAACTTGAGCCTTAGCAACAGCTTAATGAGTTCTAGCAGCTTAGGGGGGGAGAGATTTGGCAACCTGTGGGGCCTAAAAACAAAACCTCAGGAGAACTGTACAGTGATTTACAGTGATTTACTTCATAACTAAAATGTAATTTGACCATCCTTGCTGCTGCCACATGTAGAAGACCTGTTCCATTTAGGTCTGCCTCACTTTTGTGGTTAATAGGGTTACAACTAAT